>NC_134325.1:2790380-3102065 GCF_964195595.1 Calonectris borealis | reverse complement strand
CGTCTTCCTCTGTTTTGTACAAGCAACAGAAGCAGCAGAAAATTAGTCGATTGCTGCCATCAGCATCCAGGATCTCTCACAGCTGGGAGTTAAGAGATCAAAGACAGCAACGAAGGAACATTTTGTTTCTCAGTTATTTTATCTCTGCTCTTCTCATATCCTTCCCATCACACACCAGTCCCTTATTGCTGGAGGTGCTGATGACATCTTGCAGCCTATCAACATCAATATTAGGATCATGAAACCTCTTGGCAAGGGAGGTTTACAAACAACATTGTAAAGAGAGGCTCTCGGGCATCTCAGAACAGGTGATGAGGATAAGCCAAGTCATTCCTTCTCCACATTATCCAAACCTCCTTGAGAAAGGAGGCCTCAGATATCTCTGGCCATGCCCTTAAGGAAGGGTCCAGCATACTCTCTGCAGCTGAATACAATTGTTTTCCACAACTTCATTATATTTTCCCATACATTATTCAGTCTGGTTGGACTTTCAGAAGTACTTAGCATTGGCCTACCTCTTTATCTCAAAGTTCATGGGATTCTTACTGCTCAATGAGACCAGAGTCAGCCAGCAATGAATGGCAAATTCCATCTTTTTGTTCTAAGCCCCTAGAGATGGGTCTTGTAATATGAGGACTGCCTTGCTATTTATGAATCTACGCCTTGAACATTATCCCCAGATCCTGCAGTATTTCTGAGCCTTTCTGAGTCCTAAAGGTGAATTCTTCAGCTTCACCATACTAAACGATAGCCAAAAGCACTCCCTATCCTAAAACAGATCGTCTTTTCCACATAGTGACAATCACTTCTGCAGCATAGAAAACTTCCTCCCTTGAACTACCTGTGTCACTCCGAAGCAACCTACATGTTTATGACAAGTGGTATACTGCAGTGCAGATGCACTCACCAACACACACTATTGCATGGAGACCGGGAAGAGTACAGAAATTAAGGCATTTTAAACTCGAGGAAGGTGGTATTTTCATTATTTCTGAAGTGTTGTTGCAGGTCGTGCATCTTCAGAACAGTCATCTTTAAGTGCCATTGCTTACTTGAGTCTCTTCCCATTCCTTTGTATCTGCCCTACGCAACACATCTAATATAGAGTTCAAAGCTATTTGGCTTCTGATGAGGAGCAAAGATGGGATGCAACACTTTGTTATGTCAGGCGATAACGCATCGCTAAAGAAAGTGCTAATGACTCAAAAATTACATAAAGAAAGCAACAGGAAAGTTCTAACGATAAGCAAATAAGCTAAATTCTCTGAAAAGAATTGACTTGGCTGGACGTGCTTACTCCAGCTATTCCTGAAAGTGGCAGAGCAAGCATTCCAAAAACAGAAGAAAATTTGAAAATTGGGGTTCACTTAAATCATACCATCTTAGGCCTGTACACCTTGGGATGCTTTGGCACATATACAGGCATCCTCATCTCACAATCTCATTCAAAATCCCTTGCACTTGCCAAATACTTATGATAACACTTACATGTGCAGATTTAAAAGTGCTCGCAAACAATTTGCTAAGAAGATGGCAGGCTAAATTTGAAAACAGCAATATTTGAAATGGACAGCTGGGCTAGATGTACCCCCCTCCCTCCCCAACTTTTCAGCATTTTCTGCCAGAGATCACATTCATCAGTCAGCTGAACCTTGTTCCCAGATGTTTGGAACATGCAAAAACCAACCTGTGAATCGGGGAGTTTTCCAAGACTCAGCAATATGGTCACAACAGAGTTTTGGAATGAAAAGGCAAAGGATGCTCTACATCCCTCTACAGAAAAGAAAACAAACTACATCTCTTTATAGGAGACATAATTAGCTCCCTTCTTTCCAATGGAGAAAGCCTTTCTCTCCATGAAAGCTTATACTGCCTCCCACGCAAACACGGGACGGACAAAAACCCCACCAAAATCTTGCTGCGGCGGATGCCATGCTGAGGAAACCCAGCAGTAACCTCAGATAGGAGGAAAGAGTGCCCGTGCTGCGAGGCGCATGTGTTGGATCCCGACTTACGCAAACGTATTTGGGAGGAAAGTACCACAGAGATGCTCTCCTTGCACCATACAGAACTCAGTGAGTTTGGATGTAAAACCTCAAGATATTTAGGGGTAGCTGATCATTACGTTAACATATCTATGATGGCAGGGATTAGAGTGCATCCTACTGCTGTACAATATGGATTTGTGGGGGGGTCAGAAGTTTCATTTCTGTACTGCCTCCTACCCTTAAGCTCATTCCTGCACCGAAACAGAAATAATTCCTATTCACAGTCCCTCCTCTGAGTAGGAAATGTGCACTCCAGGTAAAGGATGTGCCTTCTGTGCTTTGTTGCTAGACACCACGGGACAGCAGGGCAGCACTTTCTTTTAGTTGCTCTGTGCTGGACACGTTTTGCAGGTCCAAGGAGCCAAGGTGAACTAAAGACTTCTGCAAAGCATCCTTGCAGGGTACTCAGGAAAGCTCTATGGAAGTTTGCCCCAAGCCCGCCTCACACTTTGATTGCCAGAGGAACACAGCAACATTGACGAGTCCCTTTTGTTTCTGAGAGTCCTAAAATTATTGCTGGGTGCTGTTCAGTGAGAAAGGCTGGGACCGCAGCTGATAAGGAGTCATGATTTTAGGAGGCCAGCCCTCTTCTCTGCAGAGATCTAAACGTTAAACAGAGTTGAGGCAATTTTCTCTCCCTCGGTAACAGTCTTACTCCATCCCAAGTGGACGACTTCAGGGTTGTCTAGAGTTTTGTCATGTCCTTTGGTATCATTCTGCTGCCCACACGTTCCTGTATTTAGAGTAGGGTAATGTTACACATCCAAACTGGGAGCCTGTTCTTTATTTTGGACTGGATTCCTTATGCCACTACAGAAGCCACTCAAGAACAACCACGTTCTGTGAAATCCTAGGGACTGTGAGAGCCTTTTTCTGACTATTCCTCCTCTGGTTTTGCATTTTTATGCTTGCTAATGTTTCTAAACCATTTTCTGCTCCATACTACTTTTTTCTGAGGCAGAAGTGATTTTCCTTGCAATTTTCCAGACCTTTTCCATGTTTCCTTCAGGGTGGGTGGGGACACGAACTTGTAGAAAATATTTTATTTCTATTTCAACAAAGTGTTTGAAGTGCATGCTCTAGTCTGCACTGCTACTATATAGTCTAGGGTCTACCTGCAAGCAATAGAAAGACAGCAAATTGATGAAAGAAGGTGAGGAAAAATTTTCCTTGTAACTTCTAGCAAACCTATAGGAGAGTAACACATTTAGTTTGAGAGCTCTTGGTGGCCAATGTGAATGTTTTTGGTGGCCAACCAGGAAGTGGGGATAGTCCTTACTTCTGACCCATTAAACACGCATTTTGCAGAGCTACTTTTTTGACGAGATTCCTTTGGACATGTCTTCATTTACCCAGGGAGTTAGGCACTGTCGTCCCTCTTCCTTCTGTGGGAACCTGTTTGAGAAACCTGAGATGTCTCCACAGGGTATAATTTAGGACTCTCCAGGCATACCAGGATCCCTGAAGCACTGTTGTGTCTCTCTGATCCCCTGTCTTGCTCATGATCTGCAAATGATCAGTCGCTTAAAGCCCGCAGGAGAGGAGGTTGCTGCCTTCCTACTGAAGGCCTGAGTTTATCAGTTCTATCTTCAAACGAATGAGCAGAAGCTTCACTTAGGGAAAATATATACAAGTGTACAGCTCTGATACACTCTCATCAACGAATTATGAAGCAGTTCTTCAAATCTGAAACAGGAAATAAGCAAAAGAGGAAAAAACCAAAGCAAACAGCCCTCCCTTGAAAGTGGTCTGAATATTTTCAAATAAGACAACGTTCCTTGTAGAGGGAAGGGAAATGTGTAGCGCATACATGTGTCCCTTCCTCGATCTGAACTGTAATGGCTCTTCCTCATCCTTTTCCATGATACGTGTGCATATTCTCCAAGCTGCCGGATGGGAGTCAGCACCTCCGTTCAGCTCTTCAGTGGGATCACCCTGCTGATTATCTCCTTTAGACCTGAGGATTCACTTAACCACCCAGTTTGCAGCAGGCTTCCTTCTTCTGGAAGAAGTGTCTGATGTTACAAGTGAACCTAGGACCTCAGAGGTGAAACAGGACTCCAAGAATCTGCAGAGGGTTTACATGAATGAATGACTTTGATTTTCAAATTTAGGCCAGAAGCTGCCTGCCCAGCCTATTTTTTTCTCCCTCATACTGTTTATTCAACCAAAAGGTTTTTAGACAACCTGACGGGATTGCCTTCATGGGTGAGTGTGCATTTTACCAGAAGTCCTATTTGGCAGAATGACTTTTATAAGCATTTTGGTTCTGTCACCCCTGCTGCATGCTGCTTTTCTTGGCCTTCTGGCTGTCTCCAAGTCCTGTGCAAACTTCCCTTTTCACAATGCACCGGGGATCTAGCAGATGCATAGACTATGTAGTTGAACAATCACTTTATTCCTCAAGCACTGCCAGTTTATTGTGCAGCTTAGGAGGGCATATATATACTGTTGTTCTGCTACAGAAAACCAGGGCACCTTTCTAGAAATGCTCTCATTTTGCTCAAAACACCACCTGCATTTTGCAGGAGTGATCCTAAACCAGCAGAACGAATCCGGCAAGGGGTTAACATAGGATTTGTATTTTATTTTTAACCCGGGCTGGAGAATTCCCTTCTTTCCTTTTTCTCTTCCCCTTATGACACCTCTTTAAATAGAGTTGCTTTTTCCAGCCCCAAACCCACCTCATGCCAAGGGGTCAAGCTATGTTTCTCAAGTCCTTTGTTCACTGGAGCAGTATGGGGGCGCGAGATAAGTATTTGCCGAAGCCACCAACGATTAAGACATCAGCACCATTAAGAGCTGCTGCCTTCTGTGCAATCAGCTCTCTGTAAGCCGCCCCCAGTCCTCTGCCGTATCGGAGCAGCCCGCCTCTCCCTGGGGGATCCCCACAGCCAGTTCTGCAACGGGGCTTGTGCTCTGCTCCTCACATCCAGCCTGCCTGCTCATTAATCATTCGGGATGCGACTGCTACTGCCACCGCTGCAGACACCTAAAGACTGAGGATGTTGTCTTCTCCTTGCTACGCAAGGCTTTTCTCCCTTCCCCAACTGCTTTTAAAGGGAAACAACCTTTTTTTTTTTTTGTGTGTGCTGCGACAGAGGAATATAGGTTCTGACCTTAAAAGCAGGAAAAAGAGTTGTACTGCAGTCCTCACGGTGGCTGTGGCTCACTCTCTGTTACGCTGATGTTCCAGCAGAGCCAGGGCATTAAAATGTATGCATGGAAGCAACCTGCCATGCAAAAGGTCACTGTAATCATTGCAGAGTTGGACTAAAGACTCCGTGCCAGTTTCCCACCAGATACGTCAGGGACACATGAAAGTGCCAGCTGGTGGGTGAAGCACAGCTGCTATTCTCCTTTCGTCCCTGGAATACAAAACTATGGGAATCAAAACATAAGTCAGAGCATTTGTGAGGCTACTCTAACTTACCCTTAGAGACAGGCGTCTTTATCTCTATTCCCTCTAATGCAGCAGAGAGACTTGAGAAAGCAGGCTGTGCCCTTCAAGCTACCGACAAACACAACTGCTTGACAAAATGCAGTATGTAATACCAAAAGGGAAGTCCTCTTTCAGTACTAGCTTTTCCAAACCAAAGATCAGTCAGCACCCAGAACAGGACTGCCAAGCATTTCCAAAATGTAAGGTGCGTTCCCATTTTTCAACTAATCAACAGGAAAATGAGGGAGCTGCACATGACCTGATGTGCTGGTACAAAGCAGATGCAGTGATGTCAGAGCTCCTACTCCCTCTGCAGCACTGGCTGAGCACAAACAACAACAACAACCCCTTCACTGTCACAGATTACCCTTACAATGTGGGCATTCTGTCCTGCAGGACAAATAGAAAGAAGCAGGAATCCAGAGAGAAATGAAGAAAACTAACTGCTTTCCACAAGCTCCTAGAGCAGCTCTGATGCACTCCAGGTGCTGCTTCTTCTACCTTCACACAGGACTTTGCCCGAACAACAGCTCCACTCAAACCCAGTGAGAGAGGATTTAATGTTTCTTTGTTGGTAACTTGCTGCTGCAACCCTTTCTCTCCCTCCAGTGGCCACCCCGACCTGCTCTGGGAGTGGCCGGGCACAAGGTGGTCTTTTCAGGAATGATCATCACCCTTTTGGTATTTCATTCCTTTGTCCTTTCCAAGCAATTTTTCTTTGGGACCCTGGAACAAGTAATCACTTCAGAACAGTGTCACTATCACACGGACGGCGGTGCCAGGACCTGCGGGGCACATGTGAGTGGGCAGGCTGTATTAGAAAGCATCAGCATTGAACACCTCGCTGGCACATCGTCCTCACTGGGGACTGCTGTCAGTCACTGTAAAGCAGCCTCCTGGTGCTAACATAACTTGGGTCAGGCCCTTGATACGTGCTAGCACCCTTTTCATTCCCAAGAAAAATATTCTTCAAACTGGAGCACAGGGGATTTTCTTACATTAGGATTAAAGAGCCTCTTCTTAAATGAGTACTTTTTCCCAAGCGTGTAATCATTATAATTCTAAAAAAATCACCATTGAGAAACACTAAAAAGCCTTCTGTAATACTGTTTACTGTTAGTATTTGTTTCCCTCTGGGAATTCAGGTACTGCCAGTGGGAGCTTCATTAGATGCTGACAACTCCCCCCATCAGGAATCCCCTTAAGGAAGGATGCTTCCCCTCCGGCAGCTCTCCTGCTGGTGGCAGCAGGAGGCAATACCCACATTTTCGAAAAGTTCAGTAATTTTGGGTTCTCCGCACTTAAGCACTCTAGAGACAGATTTTCAGCTGCTGAACTACCCACAGCTAAGATTTTAAGAAGAATCCCCTTTCCAATTAGGCACGATATAAAAATTGGATTTTCAAGTTGCTTAGGCACTATAGTTGACTGGGTCTAATGAAAATCTGGCCTAATAACGGAAGTTGAGCCCCTCTGAAAAGTCTAAGCCTAAGTCCTACATTTTGGAGGTGCTGAGAGGCTGCTGTGGGGTCCCACTGGAGGTGGGAGTAGTCAGTCTCATTACAGCAAGCGTCTTCTACATATTCCTCAAGAAGAGCACCCCAAATACTGGACACATCTATACTGTTCAGCATAAATACACATATAAAACAGAGAGAATAGTAAAATGAAATAAAAGGTGCAATACCTTTTATTGCATGTATAAACATAGTTCCAAACTTGAATCTGAACGAGGTCTGCATCCAAACCCACCTTTGGCATATCTCTAAACAAAATGATAACCACCTAAAACCTGGAGGTTTCATGGGGTGGGGTTAAAGTTGGAATGATTATCTGAAATGATATCCAAAGGAAGCCATAGAGCTGTCTAAGGATGTCATAGCTTAGTCTGGATTCACTGGGTCTGGAAAGACTCTGGCAAACCTCTCTGGGAAATATGGCACGAATACTGGCTTGCCCTGACAGGGTATACAAGGGACGGTGCGAGGTTGAGGCATTGATTCAGGATTCAGAAAGTCTAGCTTCACTTTCTGATTTTCTTGATAGCTTCTTTTGCCCTGGATGGGTTACTTAATCTACCTGTGCCTTAGTTCACTATTTAGAGAATGGTGACAGTAAGATATTTGACTTTTCCCACATTTTTCTGCCCTATTAAATGCATTGCCTGTTTAGACTGTAAATGCTTCAGGTCAGAGATGGTCCTTTGCTTTGTTTTTAAACACAGCTACAGCGCCTAGGATGCCAGGACATGTGCTAAGACACACCCTCTGACAAACACAGACAAAAAATGACGTTTCAAATGTCATCACTAACTCAACTTACAGCCTGCAGGGAATGAAGCAGTGGGGGGCGAAGTCTGCAATATGTCATATGGAGCAAAATATAAGTTCAAAGCACGCTGTCACGGCTGAGCCCCTGATTGTGGTTGGTGCTGGTGTTCTTCTCTACTGCCCTGGCTCCACGCAAGGAATCAGGAGTCAGCAACTGTCCTCATGTAAGTCAGAAGCAAGCAGAGATACCACACACCCTCTGAGCACAGGAAAATACAGTGTCTCGTAAGCTGGGAGGGAGGGCAGGCGGCATTACAGGTAGACTAGAAATAATAGAGCAAGCTTCGTGCTGAAAAGCAGGGAATCTTTGTCATGACAACAGAGAGAGCTGTTAAACTATACAACATGCGCAGGGAGTGTAAAGATAGGCAGCATTCTGGGTCTCCTGCTCTCAGCAGGGAGGAACTGGCAGGACTGCAGCAGTGAACGATGGTTTATTTTTAACAACAGTTTCTAAAGCAGGAGCTGGTGATTTTGTTTGTTTGTCACTTTTTATTTCATCCAATGCTCTAGGATACTAGCTACTTTGCAATATTTTTTTTATTTATTTATTATTGTTTCTCCTTGAAGCAGGGACTGCAAATGCTGTGATAAGTAGACTGAAAGGTTCACTTAGTTTCAGCTGCAGTTTCCCTAAGTGCTCTGTGTCCCCTGCTGAACTGCTATTTTGTAACGCTGTGGAGGTGGAGCAGGCTTTGGGGGTATTCTGCAGCTCTCCTCTTGCCTCTGCCATACCACGAAAGAACCATTTTTCCTCTCCCTTCCCTTCACCCTTCCTTTCCTGTAAGGGGATAAGAACCACCAAAGAAGAAGGACGCACCACCACCTTCTTCAGGGTTTTTTGCACCAAACAAAATCTTGCAAATCTAAAGCATTAACTAAGCACTTTTGTGCTTTGCTCCTGTCCCACGTCCTTCAGGGTCCATGAACACAGCTTGCTGCAGACTAACAAGCCACACAGCAAACGCTTCACATTGTGGACTAACATCGGGGGAGCAGAGGATCTAGAGCTGCAGCTCAGTGGTCTGAGGAAAAAGCTCTGCCAGTTTGTGCCCCTTAATAATGGGCAGTGACCATAGAGGGCAAGCGTGACTAGGTAGGAGAAAAGAGGCTACCTAGGGAATCGTGCAACACGAGTGCTGGGCTTTGCAGTCCGCAACAGGGGTGAGTCAGACTCTGAATCGCTGCGCTGCTATCTTGGTTACAGTAGATGCTAATTCAGCTGGTCAGGTAAAGTGTGCTTTTAGGAGGCTGATACAAGCAAGCATATTGAGGCGCTCGGACTTTTCCAGGCTTCATAGCTCTTCTGCCTATCCTAAAGGGAAGAAGCGCTTGTGAAATGCAAATCCACAGCAGGGTCTGGGATACCAATCTCCTTCGGAGTTTGCTGGGGTGGGGGATAACACAAGACTCCGAGCTGTCTGGGAGATAAGTGGGGCAGTTTATTCTGCTGTGGTGCTTTCAGAGGCAGCTGCAGGCACTGTAGTGTGGAAGGTCCCAGTTTCAGGCAGGCACTTCCACCAGTTTCATAAAAACGTATGTGGAACTTTTAAAAGACTGATCTCAAAAGAGGGAATAAAACATTGGGACAGAATGACACTGCTCCCTACCCTGCTTCTTAAGTTCCCAGCAGGATTTGAGGGTTTCCTTTAAAGCATAACGTGCCCAACCTAAAGCCTACCACAAAAGACTCTGACACTGGAGGGCACCGGATCAGGACGAGGCTTTTGGACTCACTGCCACACCTGCAAACTCCTACTGGTCTTCCTACATGGAGGGGAGGTGGGGAGGGAGCAAAGAGGAACAAGCCTTGGTGCCTCCCCTTTCCTAAAGGGACAGCTGACATGCAGCGAGGAGCTAAGCAGTCCTCTGGGTGCTGGCGCATGAGGGAGAACAGACACGGCTCTTCCCTTCGGTAGCTGTATGGACCTGCAGTGCTGACAGTAACAACAGCTTGTTGTTGGCAGCTAACGAAGCAGCTACGACGACGGCAGTGCGCTGAGAGCAGACCCAGGCAGAGGCAGGGTGCCATTTTTAGGGTTATTTTATTCCGAGTGGAACCACGCTCCAGCCCCTTGGGAGCCAACCCTTTTCACTGAGCTTTCTCGAGGGAGCAAAGGAGCGGAGGTGAGATTCTCAGCTGAGACATCAGAGCCAAGCTGTTCTCTGAACCACTCTCTGTTGCCGTCTTCTTTGCAAGCCTGCAGCCTCCGCTCCCTCCTCCCCTTCCCAAAAATAAAGCTCCATGATGTAAAAACGTTCCTTTGGGGCTGGAGGTGGAAAAACTAGGACACCACAGTTCGGAAAGCACTCAGCACTGCATGAAATATTCACTATCAACCGAAACAGGTTTACCCGGAGGAGGGTATGATGAAGAGGGAACGGGGAATCAATTTCACTGTCCTATGGTTTGTTATTCTGGCTGCTTCTTCTCTTCTACAAATAAGCTAAGCTTTTTGGAAGCTTCTGTCTGACCCAATTCGCAGTCCCTCACTTTTCACTCCCTCTATCCCTCCTGTTTTATGAGCAAATCAATGTGCATCCTGAAGGCATCCTTGCCCAATCCTAAATACTGCTGCTCTCCAGAACAGGGCTAATAACGTAACGATCATCGGAGAGAGAAAGAGAGCGCATGTGCAGCTGCGCGATCCGTCATCTGTGCACCAGGGGGATGGGAAAGCACTAAGTAGTGCCCCAGCCTCCGTAAAGGGCCTTCCCGATCCCTTCGCAGGAACGGCAAGAACAAAATAAAGGTTACAAGAGCGGCTATTTCTTTCCTCTCCTCTTAAAATGTTGCACTTCAGGATCAGCAGTGAATCAAAACACTTCTCCCTGTAACTGACTACCAAGTTCTTCGTACTGGTTTTTGCTTGATGCAAATGACAGGAAGAGGCCTGGAAAACACGGAAAGCAGGAGAAAAAGCTCTGGTGACGTATCGGCCTCGTGTGTTCGCGTTCTGCCTGCTGCAGTTATAGGTTTCAGTGCAGCCCCAGCCCAAAGCAAAATTAACTGGGTGACTTTGCGTCCAGGCATACAGGAGGTTCAGCCACATCACCAGAGATACAACATCCCACGCAATAATGAGGTGTTCAGACGGTGCAATGGGAAAAGGGAGAAGATCAGGAGAGGTGATGAGAGGGATGACATCAACTAAATCTGTGGTTCCCTGTGGGTATCCCGGGATGGGAGATCAAGGCAAAGCCGAAATGCCCTGGCAGAGCTGCAAGGGAGGAAGATGATGTTCGTCTGACTGGGATGCAACCCCCAAATGCTCACAATGCCCAACAGGAACTTAGCCCCCCCCGCCCCGGATTTTCAGCACTCAGTGCATTTAGACAACACATATGGGAAATCACACATTTAATTTTTTTCAATGAGCTCTCACAGAGAATGGGGTTTACACACAAAGCCCAGCTCTGACACATCGACAGCTTAAAAACAAAACTACGACTGAAAGCTAATCTGCAATGAATACATTTTCCACTCAACCAAACCCCAAACACATTTTATCAAACAAAGGAGCTCTTTAAATTATCACCTGCTCCAAAGGGCATTTTCCTAATGGCGAAAAGCATGCACACTCAATACTTGTTCCGCTCCAAGTGAACAAGTAACTGTATCATCCCACCAAAACAGGGAAACTATGCTCATCTCACTTGACGTGCAGTACCTTCTCCTACCCTCACAGCTGGAGCCGCTTTGGTCGCTCGTGGGATGGGATATCCCAGTGCATCCCTCCGAGACCTCCGAACAGGCACAACGGGCCTACAGCGATGGCCAAACAGAGCAGTAGTACGTGTAACCTGGATGTGAAAAGTCAGTCCCAAATTTACCAATACCATATAGAAAGTAGGATTTATTCACTCAGCTGAGTCTGGTCTTATAATTTAATTCTTTGTGCTGATCAAATCGATTTTTTTACATATTTATCAATTATCATCTTATTACTCATATTTTGGTAAGGCCCCATTTAACATCATGCCTTTGTTTTGATACTTGTAAGTACAAAAATAGACAGTTTTAGCCTTACTGAGACTGGGAAAGCAGTTAGAGGTGGACCTTAGGCTAGGGGTCTGGCTAGTCCCAAGGCTTCCCAACAGATGCCGGCAGCCACTGCTTATGGAAACACAGAGACAAACAGAGCAAGTAAGGAGTGAGTCTTCCCTAGTTTATCTATGCCCTTTGGCTTCTGGCAATCAGCAAGGACCCCTTGACCTGGAACGTCTATCCAACATCGCTTTAACTGTTGAACCTATACATGCTTTAGGCTCCCATTAGTTTGCAGTTTCATAATGCAGTTTTTGTTCATTTTAAACCCCCTACCCTCAATCATTTAATTGATTTCCCACCTATTCTGGCAGGTCTTTCCCTAATCACTTCTCAAAATCAATGGTCTCATGATAGGCCCATGGTCAACAGTAGCCAGGACAAGGACTCAGATTTCAAAGAGTATTTGGGAAATGAGACGAAGGCTACCTCCCAGTAGCCGTTTTTTACCTTTTTCCCAGGAGTTCGCTCACTTCAAGAATTCCACTCACTCAAAGCTGCAGTGTTTTCTGCTCTGTTAAGTGAAACTACACAATAAATGATTGTATATGTTTGTCTTTCTTTTTTCTCTGTAAGGACAAAGAAATCTTTTTCCATTCATTAATGGGAAGTTCCTAAATGATAATGTGTTAGCTCTCTTCACTGATGCTTTTCTAGAGAAGTAATCATTGGAAAGAAAAGAAGATTCTGTTACCAGTAGCAGATTACAATGGAGTGAATGGATGGATAACAGGTAAATGCAGTGCCTAGTTGAGATGGAGGAAGAGAAGAAGAGAAAAGTCACAGATGAGAAAAGTGGAGAAAAGTCACAGATGAGCTCATATTTATACCAGTGAATTAAGTTGATAAATATTTATTACCTACAACGCTCTGCAAAAAACATCTAGTTCTTTTTACTACCTGTTGCTAGTATTTGCTTTTAGGAATAAAGTTGGCCTTTATGATCTGAAAATTTGCTCTTTTACCTTAATTAAAATGTATAAGAACAGTTTTTAAAGGGGTGCTCCATTTGAAAAAGGTCAGTTCTACGCTGTGCCCCTAGAGGGCTGCAGCGGGAGGTGCTATCGGTGATAGCATCAAGGAAGACCACCAGCTGAACAGTAATAGTACGTTTCAGGAATTGCACATCTTCGCTGTACAGGCAGACCTCTTCAGACTAGGCTTCTCACCAGGGGACGGTGTATTTGCTCTCTATACAATGTCAGGAATATGAAGAAGTCACGTGGCCACTATTCCATTCAAAATTACAGTCTCTGCTGGATATAAACAAGGAAAGCTTTACTACCTGCATGAACCGCTACACGGATTGGTTCTGGTGGCTGCTGCAAGAAAAATAAAGAATGCTCCCGAGGGTTTACAAATTGCTTAAAGAGACACTGTCTAATTCCTACATACTCTGCAGGGCTTATTAAAATCCTCCAGGAGACAGCCACAAGCACAATTAGAGCTGGTTCCAGTAGCACACAGCTGCATCCTGTGATAAGCAGGGGATTGAGCGCATGGCAACACAATTTGACTCAGCCAAAACAGCTATCAGAGGGACTGATCAGCACTATCGTCCCTTCTACTTGCGGTATGCTGTCACTCTGCCGGCAGCAGCAAACTTCATAGGGAATAAGCACACCTGGGACAGGGCAGAATTTGGCAGGCACCTGGAACTCAGCAGATGTCAGGTGTTTTATATAGCATGCATTTTCCCTGGAAAGTCTGTCCATTTGGATAAACGTTCACTGATGTAAATGGAGACACCAGCCCTGCTCTCTTCCACCTGCTAGCTGCATTGTTTGGGAAGGCCTGGCCACCATTTATTTTTTTATTTATTTATGAGGAATCTTCTTTGAGAGAGGGTCTACACCCTTTTGTCTCCAAGCATAAATCACTGCATGTTCCTCCAGTGACAGCCGGTGGTTTGCCTTCATCCATTAACAGCAGGCACAGAGGCCAAGCTGAGTTGCCCACCTGGAATTTAGGGCTCTATGACATTTCCCTAGTGAAAATCCCTGAAGTCTTTTGGGCCGTTGTGCCTAAAACCACAAGAGTGTGGGGTTTCTGGGGCAGAAACAAGAAGGGGTAAGGTGAGCAGAAGAAAAATGAGTCTCGATCTTAGGGAAGATTTCAATGGATAGATGAAGCTTCACTTGATTTACATGGGCCATACTAGACCTGCATCTCCTAGTCATTGGGCTCTTGTCCTCTCTAGTGCCAAGGTAGTTTTCCAGGTGAGGAAGAACACATTAAATATGAATAATGGCAGTCTATTGCTGACTGATTCCTTCCACACGAAAAAGAGGTCTGCTATCACCTAATAATATTTTAAGTAATACCTGAAAAGGATCTGAAGTGAAAACCTTGGGAGTTTGTTTGCTGTTTAACTTTAGGCTAGCAACTTGTGCCTCCCTACAAACTGGGATCAACACTACTTAATTTGTAGGACTGTGATATAGTTTCATTCATGAATTCTTCACGGGATTCTGGTGGAGAGTAATTCACGATTTCTTGCTAAACACTGTGACACTATTGAAAACTAGTGCTCACGCAATGTGATACAAGGGAAAGGCATTACACCAGGAGAAGACGACCTGGTGTCTTCTCCACCTCTGCCATTTACCGTGCATGTGATGCCAGGTACATCACTTCACTTCATCTATCATTTAATTGACTATTGAGATGGTTAATTTTTGGAGTAAGGATTGCCTAGTCCTATCTGTTTGTACAACACCACATTCACACTTCAGCCAAGTCTATGCTAAATAACACAAATAATAATTTCAAAGACTATCATCTGTGCTGTATCACTCTGTTCATGTATTTTAGATAGAAAAGATACTGGATTAGTAAGTGTCGATCAGAAATACAGAAGGCCAGCCCCTCTGCTGCTGCCCAAGGAGAGCTCTAGAGATAAATAGCTCAGCTATTTCTAAGTGGCACATATTGTTCTATAGGATTATTAATGCCTGCTGCAAACTTGGCTTCCAGTGGGTGCCTTCTCTGGGATCGGTGGGTGTTCACAAAGCTTTTCCTTTGCAGAAGGTGTTAACAGCACTGCTTACAAGCAATATCCCCAGTGTCTGTATTGTCATGGGGATTTCTGCAGATGGCTCACAGTGATGACTGTTAGTAGTTTATTACTGTTCCTTGCTCTTCTTCCTTCTTTTCCCTCTATGCAGGCTCTTTGTAACATTGGCCCTCCTTTCCTTTATCCGTAGCAGACAACCTGCAAGAAGCCTCGGCAAAGGGGGCTGCTAGTCCAAATGAGATGGACAGAGCACCTCAGACAGGTGCAGAGCTCAGGGGCAAGCGACAGCACAGCCTTAAGTCAAATGCGTCAGCCCTGGATTAGATAAACTGGCAGCCAGCCGCCAAGATAAAGTGCCTGCCTCCGAATTCAGCAATGTCAATTGTCGCAAAGTTAAAAAGGGATGGAGGGAGGGAGAGCGGGGACGCACAAGCTGGTGAACACATGCAGGTGAACCAAATTGGACAGATAAAAAAAGAAGACAAGGACGATACATGCTAAACACACTCCACTACTGCAAGCTCTGTCCTGCTGACCTTGGCCAATGATTAATGTTACTTTAGAGCACATTCGGGTCTGCTCTTAATATAAATCCCTCTGGACTGGAACTGGGAAAAATGCCACTCAGGCTGCATGGGGGAATTTGTGAGGAGTGGAATGAATCTTTATTGTCATTTAAATAATTTCATTTCTGGCTGAAGTTTATGCCTGAATTTCATGCTGTGCAACTTACTTTCTCTGGATCAGACACCACACCTCCCTATTGCAAAAACAACGGCAGATCCAAGTCGGTCATGCTGCTTGAAGAAAGCGGAGGAAAACGAAGATGGAGAGAGGAGCTGTTGAAACATGCAAGATCTTTCCTTACCTGTTATTCTTCCTGAGAGGTTAAGATGCATCTACCAAGCTATTTACAAGATGCAAAGAGCCTGTATCTTAATTGACCAGAACAATTTGCACGGCGCAAGTTGTTGGGAGATTCAGGACTTCAATGAGAGAAGTGGGAAGGACTGCGGTAGGCTGGCAAACAGCAGCCTGGAGCTACAGGCCTGAAGACATGAAGAGGTTCCTGACCCAGAGCGTGATGCAAGCCTATAAGAGAAGCTGTCTGAAGGCAATTTGTGCATCTCTGGACTACAGTGTGTCTAGCTCTAGCTAAGTCACAAGCCGACCAAATCTGCCAGAATATTTCAAAGAAAATAGCAGCCACTGGGTCTGAAACTTACTCTTTTTACTTCCTTTTCTTCCTGAGATTTGCTTTCACACATCTACAGTTGTAGCATCTACTCCCTTCCCCTCCCTCCCTTCTTCCCTTTACTTCACAGTGATAGGTAAATCACAGAGAATGGAGTCTATTGAGTTCTGCCCAATATATTTCTAATTCACCTTATAGTCTCCCAATATTCCAGCAAAATCAGGGATGCCCCAAACAGGGAAGATCGGATCTTTAAGGAATACACCAAGAAAAAACACCCCAGCATGAGCACCGCAGTCATTCACTAGACTCGAGTTGCAGCTGGCCACTACCTCCCATGCAAACATGGCATGTGCCTGGCCTGAGACAAAATCTGAGGGCTTTTCCCTAGGCAGCACTGCCATCAATTTCTGTCACCATTCTCTACGTGCACCTGGGCACCAGCTATTTACACCAGTTGGCACTTCCAGTCATCCAAATACTTCACATAATTCATAAGCCTAAAGCAGTAAACACCCACCTTCCTGCCATTTATATCTTTCCCCAGGAGAACTCAGCTCAGACACAGCATTAAGGTTTCTGCTTTTTACCCAATTTTCCAGCTGGGTTAACTGAGGCATGCCGAGGTCAAGTAACTCGCCCAAGGCCATGCAGTCAGCTGCTTAGCCAGCGTCGCGTCCCAGGCGCCGCCAGTCCCGCGGACATTTGCTCCAGCCGCCGGACCATGAGGCTTCCCTCTGAATTGTCATATGGCGCACGCAACACCTACGGGCCAGAGGAATCTTTGTCTTTGACTTCCAGCTAGAAGAGGCACAGGAAGGGAAGGAAGTGAGCAGGAGGCAGTGTGGTGGGGATGTAGCTGTAATGAGGGCAGGCGCAGGTGTGGGAATTCTCATTTAGGAGACAAACAGCTGCTCTTGGTGACAGACAGAGCCTGTAACTGATTAGCTTTAATAAAAATGACACTTAAGTATGCATCAGAGCCTCGGACGGGCAGATCCACATAGCTTGCTAAAGATGCGCCTTTCACAGCCCCCGAAAACAGTGAGCATCAATGGGAAATCGGGTTTAGACTGTGCTGGAGACTTTTCAAATGGCTGACCTCAGTTCACAGGAAAAACAGCTCCCGCGGAGAAGAGAGAGAGGTAGAAACTGCATCACGCTGCATCTATGGTTTTATTAGCAACAGGGGTATTAGAAGAGAAAACTTCACAGATTGTGCTCAGAGACTTCTCCTGCCTTTCGGGAGAAGCCCAGCTAAATACATTCCTCCATTTGTTTAAAATACATAGAGCAAAATGTGTCAAATAAATCGAAGGAAGGATGGCGACACAAACTAAAGTCAAACCTGCTCTGCTCCAAGCTGCACTCCCCCACACCTTATTCACGCTCCCCGAACCCCACAACAGATTACAGGAAACAGCCTATTCTCTCCTTAGGATAAATAACCTTGTGGCCCAAAACCAGAAGCAGATTTACTAGGGGTCGTAATTGCAACCGCAGTCCTAAGCCTTACCTTCATCTGGTTAGCACCTCCCGTGTGCCTTCTGTGCTCCCAGGCACATGATGTAGTTGCAATCATAGGGTTGCACTTATTATGAACTGGGAACGCAACAAGATCAGGCTCTGAAACTTACCATAAAAGGCCACTCATCTGCAATTGGTAGTGTTTATGCTCCTGTACCTTTGAATTTGATTTTTTACGGGAGCTGAATTTAGTTTTGCAAAGCAGGTTTCTTTCTCCTCTAGAATTCACAGGGCAAAACACATTCCCCTCACATCTACATGTCTAGTTCCTTCTCTACACAAGAAAGCAAATTTTAAAAGAAATAAGTATTTTCAAATTGCTCTGCACAGGGAGTGAACTAAAAACTGTCTTTTCCCATTCAGCAGAAGTTTGAAAGGGTATTAAATTCTATGACAAAAACAAATTCTTGGTTCAGAATGAGGTGTTCTACAAGTGGAGCTAGTTCTGAGGTGCTGCAAGAAGCTCATGTTTCAGCAGCTATTCCAGCCAGTTTACTTATCTATATAAGTCCTATAGGGAACCCCACAAAATTTCAAACAAGTCACAAGAGAAATACTATTCTTGCCTGCCACTGTGCCACACCAGGGATTAAAATATAAACCTGAGAGTCAAGATTCTAGACAGGTTTCTTTTTTGACCTTCAGAAAGGTCAAAAAAAGCCCCCAACCTTCCCAAAACCAGCCACCATTGAGGGCCCTAACAAGGTTAGGCTGCTAGCACTTCCCTCTTACCTTCACTTGTCTGTCAACTGTACTTGCGTCGAGGTACCCGCTTTACTCCTTCTTTTAGTCCTTCAGCAGAATCAACACAAGCGAACCCTGCACCTGCACCTCAGCCACTCTCATTCACTGTCCGGCATATCAATTTAAACCACAGATAACCATGAGCTAACGTGCCTGACGGACCTTCTCTTCTGCCAGCTCTGCAATGGGAACAGTAATGAGCAGTAAGAGGATGTTAATATCTTAAACCACTGCAGCCGTTTGCTTAGCGATGCAGGAGGCCAGAGCTCCTAATCCCACTTGGTGGGGACAGTGAAGAGCAGGCTCTGACTGCTGTCTGGTAAATTGGATTATCCGGACAAAATCTGGAGATCGTTTCTTTTCTCCCACACTCAGCCTCTCTGTCTTAAGCAGAATATCCTTAAAAAACATACATTGATTTAGCACATTATGGATCCATAAGAGAAAGAGAAGAGTTGAGAAGCAGAAGTTTAAGACATCATGCCAGAGCCCAATGCCACCAGAAAGCATGTGACTGCAAGAGAAGAGATCTTCGTTCCTCCTAAGCTGCACAGTCCATGAGCTATGAGGGAAAGCTTCCAGTCCTTCTTCCCGATCGCTACCCTCATCCTTCATGCTACAAGGCTATTTCTGCACCTTCAGTCGCTATTTCACTCAGTGTTGGCTGCTAAACAGTTAAAATAAAAGAAACAATTAAAAAGAAGCAAGACCAGGGCTATGACTTAGAGGTTTAGATCAGCAAGATGGGGCATTAGTGCTTTGGCAACAACCTCTACCTGAATGCATTACAGCACCTCTGACTACCCATTCATGCATGCCTTGCTCCGCTGTCGTAAGACAGGTACAACCTCCGTTAGAGTAAATCGTACTGAGAGTGGAAGTGGATTCTCAATGTCATAGACAGAAATGCGATATTGCCACCGTTATCATGTGCTCTGCAGTAGCCTTTCCATCTTCACCAAGCTTGTGCATGCTTTTAGTTCCTGCTTTTTATTTGTTTGGTTGGTTTTTTTTGTTATGAGATACTTTTAAGTGAGTGATACACACCATTATTATTATGTAGGAATAAAGTAGTCCAACAATGCCTGTGCGGAACCTGCTGGTCATTTTGTTCACTAAGTCTGTGCCCCTTTCTATCTGGTCTAAAGACCCCCAGGCAAAGATGTTTTCTCATTGTGCAAGGGATTGCATTATTTTCTGTGCATACCCACTACCAATGTGAGAAGAGGGGCATATGCTGTTCATTATTTACCATGACCACCTCTTCTCTCGCCTGCTTTAAAAAGTTACAGTCAGCTAATGAGAGGGTAACCCATGTAACCAAGATAACAAGGGACACAAACTAGAAACAGTGAATATAAACCAGCAACTAATATGAATGGTTTTCCTAATAACATGTTTCTGAAAAACTGCCTAATTCCATATGAGTCACTGAAATATTGACAAACGGATTCATGGAAGCTTCAGTAAGTTCACAAACTAGCATCCTGATCATGAACTCGGAAGCAGAAACCAGACCTAAATTTACTGTCAAATTCATTTGAAATGAGTATCATAACCAAATTTGCTGAGGAATATACTTCAGGGAACTTTGCATTTAGGTCAGCAGGAAAGACAAGAGATACTAAAAAGGCGTTTCCCATTTCACAGTTCTTCTATCACCAGCACAACTTAAAGCCAGAGGTATATCTACCCTACCTAAATACTACACAGGGTATATTATAACAAAAGCCGTGTATTGTTTGTATCTCACTGATTGCCAAGCAAGGAGGAGATGCTGTTGTACAGAGCCCTCTAATACCAGGCAGTAGATCTCTGAAATGAAGATGGAAACCAGAAAGCAAAGTCCCAGCGAGGGAAAGCAGAAATGCATTTTCTGGAAGCTGGGTGCTGGCAGGAAGGGTCCTCGGTAGTGCATTCAGACTGCACACAATAACTTGGAGCACGTAACCGGCTGCAGTGATTTACAGGCTAGCACAGCCGTGGGTGCAGATTACAGTTGTGCTGATAGAGGCAGAATAACTCCTGGAAATGAGATGCCAGCCAGTACACAGCACAAGGCAGATGAAGGCCCCTAAACGGCTTCAGATTGGAAATTACATCCTCCTCTGCTGCATGAGTAATTGTTTGGCTTCCATTAGGAATCCTCTCCACTTCTATCACAGTTTTGTTGATGTACAAACAATTCTTTTTCAACAACATGGACAGTTCCTCTCTCCCCTAATGGTCTTGGTTTACCCTTGGTGTCAAGAGGCAAAATATCTCCTGCCTGCTGGTTATAAAGTCAAGAAAAGACAGCTAATAATAATAAAATGGAGTAGTAGACATGGCTTAACAGAACCAAAATGCTTTGGAAATTAGCTCTTTTCCATGCAAGTGTCTAATACTTTCACTTCCAACAGAGTTTCTAGCTCAAGAGCTCAAAGCATGGTATTCTCAGAAAAACAGATTTTAGTTTCTAAGGCTCCTTGAAAGTAAGACAGGTAAAATCTCTGTGGACAGTCTGCAAGCAGTAAGGCAATGGCTGCGAAGAACGTAAGTCAGAAGCTTGGAGCACACTCATTCAACTAATTTTTAATGCCACCTATTTAAGTACTTAGCTATGAGATATGTTGGTATCTCCCAAGATCTCCCAAGAACTGATCTTCATTTGAGGACAAATGACCTATTTAAGGAGGCAACACTGTGATTCTGTGTTGGAGCAGAGCATTTTTAAAAGTCAATACTGTATTTGAACCCCCAGTCTGAGACCTCATCAAAGAAGGTATTTTTTGGACTGGGTGACCGAAACATAACACTCAACAACTTCTGTAGATATGTCAGGCTTTCAAGGCTGAACTCAATGGAGAAAGGTATACTTCCATCTGAGGTTGCTTCCCTTCGATCTCGAGCCTGCAGCAGGATAAAAGATAGTCAACTATATTTTGTTCACTTCTTGTGGCTGAAGATGACATGTAGGTAGGAAGAGAGGGAGCACGGGGCTCTGTAGAGAGACTTCCTACCTTCAGTGTATTTCTTTTCACTGTCAGCCTCTGTGGTGTAGTGCCGGCCACCACAGTAAGGGCCTGTGCCATAACGCATATACAGTTAAGGAATCGTTAGTGTGCCTTTGCACTGACCATAAAGTCCACTTGCACAGAAAGGTGGCAGTACGCTGCTGGATTCTCATCCTGGGCTTTGCCTTCTGCTTCTGTGCTGTGGTTCATGGCTATCGTGGCTAATCCAAAGATGTCAGAAATTTACTACAAAAAGACCGATTTTTCTTTGTATGTACTGATAGAAAAAGATAAGTCCTGCAAAACTTCCTCTGACACCAATCGGAGCAGAACTTACCGGCTAATTATTTTATTCCTGCCCATATCAATGGGATTAAAACTTCTGTCCAAGCACAGGAACGGATTTTTAAAAAGCTGGAAACAATTATTAGAATACATTTCCAAAGCTCCAAACGATAGCGAAACACAGGTGCTAAGAAGAATCATTCACTACTAACAAGTCAAACTTTATTCAAACTTCAGAGACAGAGGGACTACAAACGCTGCTTTTATAGGAACATTTTTTCAACAGAGGCCAAGTAAAAAAGATAAATGACAACTAACCATCAACATCATGTGTTCACTCAGCATAGCCAGAATGAAAGATAGAAAGAAATTAAAAATAAATTTCAATACTATAAATTAAAAGATGCCACAGAAGGTATGCAAATTGCACGCCACAAGGTCTTGTTTTTTGTTTACAAAGAATGTGTTTTCAGTTTGATGGAGAGGCATCATTACGGAGGGAATTTGAGGCATTTTAAATAGCAGAAGCACTCATTAAGAATTCATTTTTAACAGGAAGACTGAAAAAAAAAATTAAAATTAATGAGCAAGATGAAGTGGAGGGAACTTTGAAGATGACAGCTTCTTGCTAAAAAAAGACACACTTGATATTAATCACAAGCAGTTCACACACATGCATTACCCCTAACTCCACTGTCACAATCTCCAGGACTAATTCACAGCTGCTTCATGTTCACTTTGTGTCAGGCTGCTTGGCAAAGCAGGCAAAGCACAGTGCGGCCCCTCAGACACTGTGGTAATAAAGACGAAGAATAAATCACCAGGCAAAGGACACGGCATAGCCTGTTTTAAACCTATGTGATTCAATATTCCCGCAGTGGCAACTATGGGAGACCCTCAGGAAGAAGTACAATCACAGTCTATACCAAAAGCTCAAACGGACTACAGCAGTTTCTGAGTAGGAAAAGCACGGGTACTCTTGCTGCACCACTATCATCTATTTTCTGTAAACAAATGAAATTTACCTGGGCCAATTTGTAGCTGGCACATTAAAACACTACAGCACCTTTTAAGTCTCTTCAAAAATCTGCCTGGTTCAGGACCTCATTATCTGGACATCAGAAAGATTTTCTCAAACATACTTTCCTATCCCTTAGTCTTAAAAGGGGAAAAAAAAACAAGTCACCTTTCTTTAAAAACACACACACACAGGCTAGACTGCTTAACTGATGCACAACAAGACAAGTTTTAGAAAATTCAGTGTTGTGCAACCATCAGTTTATTCTTCAATACCCTCCACATAGTAAAATAAAGTTTTGATTACTCCTCCTGTAAAAAATTTTGTTTGTTTCCTTTAAATGCTCGTATTCTTGATGAAGGGTTTTGGCAGGGGGGGGACTCTGGTTCAGGCTTGTATAAAAAGTGGTCATTACAAAGAGGAGATGCGGGCAAGCCTTTGCTCTCTCTGGATCTCTTAGTTTAAATTTAAAAACCTGAAGCTAGATCTGGAAGAGGACAGACTAATCCAAGCTGAACTGACCCTGGCAGCGGTAGTGTGGAGGGCATCCTGGGCAAGTGTGAAACGCCTGGGACAAAGAGGAGCAAAAGCAGCAAAGCAGAAGCTACTGGAGTGAAGCAGGAATAACGGGCGTTGCACAAAGACATTTGAGGGAATGAGCATTTGACTTTGGTCTCATTTCACACAGAGAACGTGCCAGAAGATCACTTCACGCTAAGCATCTTTCTTACACACACACAGTGTGATACTCCTCTGTGTTTGATCATTCCCACTGTCCCCAGTGAGTTGTTTTTATCCCCTTCTGACTCTGCAGAACACTACACAGAAGAGGTGCCCTGCACGGCAGACATGAGCACAACCCTACTGAGGAACACCTTTCTGAAAACGATGTCCAGGTCTGTTCCAAAGTCCACTGAAATCAGTGGAAAGACTTCCTCAGAATTTAGTGAGCCGTGGATCAGGTCTAGATAAAGCCTAAGCTCATTTGGAGGAGAACTAAGAAATTTCCATGCTGGGCAGAGATGTCTCAGCTAGCTCCAAACAAGCTGCCTAATGAGCCCAAGCTGAGTGCTGCCCTGATACGGCTATAATGTTTCTGTCCCCATATGGGCACGTTCAGAGCTAACTTAGGTGTCTCTGCATGACCCTGTATTGCATCATGCAGACATACCCTCGCTGCTTTGTTGCCTTCCTTTTGAAATTATAGCAGCAGCAACAAAACAAGCAGTTTACAACTATAGGATTATTTCTTATTAATATTTGCCCCTTTAAGGTTTGGCATCTTCAACAACCACATATGAAAATGGGTTGAAAAGACTGCATGAAAATTCTCCTTTAGGACTCAGCTGACCCAAATACACAGTTCTCTTGCTCTGAATTCCCGTATATGGTGCAGGGAGACAAACTGCTCTGTTTTCTCTCTCTCTCGCCTTTTTTTTTTTCCTTCCATAATACTGCATTGCAGGACTGAATTTTCTGATTATCATGCAGTATCTTATTTTGATTGTCCTTTCCCCAATTTAAATGATTCTGGTACTCTCAGGACAATCAGGAAAGATCTGTCTCCTGCTCCGAGGGGGTAGGTAAGTGCCTTTCTGTAATAGGTGAGCTTAAAAGCACACGTAAAGTCAGAAAAGTGGTTGCACTTCAGGGCACTGCCAACCTGACTATATCAGACAGTGGCATGACAACGTGTGACTAAAAAAAGCCGTGACCACAGAAACCCCTACCGTTGATGCAGTGACAGCATGAAAACACAATTTTCACTGGTTTAGCTTGCCTTGCGTAGGGTGAGGGTAACTAGTAAGGCTGTATTCCCAACAGCAGTGCTGTGCTGGTATTGCATAAGTATTTTGACAGTGCGGTTGGCACAGCTTTCAAAAAAACCTCCTCTTGCTTCCTATTGTGTATTTGTAGACAATTCTGTGTAGCCAAATGACACAGAAAACGTTTTAACACTTCTACCATCCTTGCAGAGTAAGCACAGCCATGACAGGAGGAGTAATATCTGCTTTGGTTCCTGTATCATCAATAAAGCTAATCAACTAACCTTCAGGTGTAGAAGCTTTACCTTCAGGTATCTTTACCAAGTAAGTGAGTTTCTGAAACTAGCAATTAGAAAATCCTTTTTCTCACTTGCAAGCTTGGACATATTTGATCTACAAGCCATGGAGAGAAAAAACAAACAGGAAACCTGAAAATACCATCGGTTTTTACAGACACATTTAGAAGCGGAGTCATACTGCAAAAATGGCTCTTCCAGCTCCTCAGGAAACCTGCACAAGCATTTAACAACTGCAAGAACATTCAAGGTCAAAGGCAAGCTCTTTTTGGAAATAAGTTGCCTTCTAGCTATAGTGCTAAACTCTGCAAAGTAGAGCCTGTATTGCAGATGAGATGACTGGGAGATCCCTAAATCAAATAGCAAGCTCTATGAACAATCTACATAAATAACGGCTTTATTAAGCCCTGCGTATGAAAAGGGGCAGCAAAAACAAAATCGATGAGTAAAACTGAGAATCAACAGACTAGCATACAAAGAATGGGGTCTCAGCAGGTGAAAATAAACATTACAGCAGTAGCATGAAGACGGTTTAGGACTCTGGTTCAAAGGCTGCTTTACTGAGGGGACTCCGGAGTTCAAGCAGCCTAAAGGAACTCATGGTAATGATTGCTTCTCGCTGAAACTCCTGAAGTCCCACCTCAGCATGTTTCAGGATCAGTAAAAAGGCAGAAGGTATCTGAGAGGTAAGAGCTTTGAGGTCTCCAAAGTGCTAGGCTGATGTCTGACACTGGTGTAGGGTACCGCTCCTCCAGCTTGAGCTCAGGACTCCACCGAAGCAGAAAGTACTGTCCTACAGTTACATAAAGCGTGGCTGTAGACAGTGGGAAGCTCTGCAGATAAAAAACCAACCACCTGTTTTTGGCATCTGCTTTGTTTAGTTTTCCTATGAAAAGACATATTGGGCCAGACTGCAAGTTATGCAACCTGCAGTTACTCAGCTGTCGACCGTCTTCGGCTGAAAACATCCACAGCAGAGACTTCCCAAGCTACTTAACACTGTGCAGAAACAGAGCCCTCGGATACAACAGAATGGAAGAAGGGACTGGTCTGAGGTTAGTAAATGAGGAGGGAAAGCAACAAATTAAAGAAAATCCACTACAGGTAAATGAATGGTAATGAAACCTCAGAGGAGCATAGTTTTCCACAGCACTGGGAGTCTTAGCTGAGATGGGTCCACCACACGAAGCCCAAGAAGAAAAAAAGGCTTCTGGTAGCCCAATTAGTCACTCACAGTATTTCTGACATTGTTGTGACATGAAGAACTACTTGGAAAGTCTGATCTGTTATTTGCACAAAAAAAGAGTAAGGCTAGCAGAAAAGGATGAAACAGTCTGTCAATTAAGTATATCATTTGTTCAACTTGTAATGGAAGGAGAATGAAAAAGAAAATCATGGAAATCAGCTATCAGTGCTATCAGACTATAACCAGAGCCCAGGGTGAGACAGGGAGCAGATTTTTCCTGTTTCTCATGGAGATATGAATACTGTCACAAAGCCATTTCAACTTGCCTGGCATCTTGCTCTCCAAAATCAAGGCAAAAAGCAGTCTCATCCTGCTTCAAACTTGAAACATGTATGGTCTTCCCACCAGCAGCTCCAAGTTTTCTGAAGTAACAAATAGTTTATAATGCTGCAGCCTAGGAGTCCTAACATGCAAACAGAAAACTGGCCCCATTTTCCACTCATGCTAATTCATCATCATAGGGAATAATAAAGAAAAGAAATGCAGTCCACTTGCAGATACTTAAGACAAGTTTGATTGCAGGACTGCGGAAATGCAAAAAGCATGGGAAGAGAAAGACACACAGAGCATAAGGTTCAGAGGCTAAACTGTTCCGGGAAGAAGAAAGTTTAGCCTTTGTCTATGATTAAGTGGTTGATTCTGCAAAGCTGGGCAGGTATCAAGAACTGGTTAATTGAGGGCAAGAGAGAGTTAGAGTACAAAGTGAGAACAGAGCAGTCAAGGGGAGAAAAACAGCTGCCACAAAGTCTGTTTTCCCTTAGGGTTTCTAGTTATCATTTGAAGATAAATATACTTTTCAACTAACCTATTCTGTGGAGCTAATTCCCTGGAAGTGCTGGGAACCCACTAATACTGTTGCCTAATATGTTCAGGAGTTGATGGGTCCGTACCTGTGTAGTAGCCTTTCAGATTTTGTACCTAATAAAAAACGAAATAACACAGCAGTGACAAAAGCACTGTATCATCTATTTACTCATCCCTCATAGCAGACGGCCAGTAGACATCCTGAAGCAAGTGCTAGACTTACCGGGATGTGTGTAACAGTGAAGAGGAATTAAAGGCAGCTTCCTATACAAAGAGGGGAAAAACGTGCCACCTTAGGTTTTGCAGCTGTGGACGGCTGAAGGACAACAGCCTCCAAAGTTTGCTTTTCACGAGGCAGCCACACGTTCTCCCTAGGAACTGAAGCTGTACAGGCAGCATCAGGTATAATACGCTGGGTATGTTTTATACTGCCGTGTATTTTGGGAGTCAACGTACTGTCCACGTTACCTGCATACTGCTTTTTCAAAGTATACGTACACATTTACAAACAACTGATTAAAACTTATTCCAGTTCTACTCTGGTTTTCTGATCTATATATTTTTGTGACTCCACTGTACCAGCAGACCCATTGGGAATTAAAGTCCATGGGAAGAGTCTAACTTACAAACCCATGCAGTCCATGCCCTTTGGTGCTTTGGGTGAGCCATTAAGATCCCACAAGATCTGTGTTTTTTCTCACATCACTGTGGCGCGCACAGAGAGGGAGGTGCCCAGAAGCAAAGAACATTTAACATCATGACTCAGATGGGTGGCCAGCAGTTTAAACCAGCCACTTGATGTCACTATAATGAGGATTCACTTTAACAGTTGTTCTGCATGCACAGAAATCCTCCCCAACCCCAGGAAATCACTTAAAAATAAAACGACCAAAAATCAAATCATCTGTTTGAGCAGAAGGAGGTTATGGCTTGGAAAATGCACGTAATGGGTGGAGCAAAAATGCCCACGGATGAGTAAAAATTATTTCTCGTAGCAAGAGGATCAGGGAGCCTCTGAGCTTTATCTCAGGGATGACACAGTATAAATAAAACTCCAGGGCCAAATTCAGACCTGTAGAAAATAGCTGCAGTTCTGCTGAATCCGACAGGAGTACAATCCTCTTACAATAACTCTGAGCTTAGGCCAGTATGCTTTATACACATTTGGAGCCACAGAAGTCTTCCTTGAAAATGAATGAAAGTTACTTCCACGATGGTTAGCAGAATTACGTCACATGCCACTTAATCACTGGGCAACAAATACCTCTCCTATATTGTCTACTAAACCAATTAAAAAATTCCCATCCAGCATCAATACATTCTGATGTACATAGGGGCAACCTTGATCTTTCAACTACTACATCATTAGCTTCCTGAATCTCATAACCAAAACGAATTCATTCTCAGGAATATGCCTGGCCCATAAAACCCTGAAACACATCTTAATTTATACAGGGTTTAAGTATAGGCTTTAAGCGTATGATATCTAAACATCTCTATAGGCACTAAGTGTATCAAGATGTAACCTTTTTGCTAGGCCCTGAATTCTTCAATTCTGCTCAGATTTCTCACTTCTCCTGTTACATTGTCTGCTGCAGGTCTAGGTACTCGTAGTCCTGATCATAAGAATAATGCTTAAATTGTTGATATACACTGGTTGAAACACTGTAAATTTAAAAATTCCTATCTGCATATGCAAATAAAGGAGCTGATCATCCTGACTGGCTATTAACAGCATTTTCTTTAAATAAGGCTGTGTTAAATTCTGTATTCAGTCACACTGAAGGTCGCAGAGCTGGTATCAGACCATTAGACATGACGGCAGGATTTGTGGCATCTCATTTCAGGTGAAGAATGCACACAAAACAGACCCTAGTTTTGTTTAAGTTCCATCAACTTTTGAAAAAAAGGTAAAGGAACAGCTCTTAAGGCATATGGGTATCAGTATACCACAGCTAAAGGTCTGAGGATACAGAACTGCCAGCGGGGTTATAACTACAGTAGCTGTAAAGAAGGACGGCTGTGGGGTAGTCTGAAGAAAGTACATAGAGGACCCAGAATCAAAACAGGAGAAGAAACATATATCTGCAGTAGTAGCAGACAGTTATAGCAATGCGGAGGAAGAAATAAAGAATGATACGAATGGCACTGCTGTTAAAAAGATGTGTAAAAATAAGGGGAGAGAAACCAAGCATCTCTAACTGGATCTGCACCTGGAAAACAAGTGGAAGAGAAATAGAAACTGTAATGAAAGGGACAGCTGGAGAGATGATATCAGAGGATGGAGGTCAAGCCTCTGTGAGAACCAGCAATTTGAGAGAGTGAGAAATGAAAGAGTCAGAAATAGCTAAGATCTCTTTAGAAGCGCAGTGAAGGTATGTCAATATGTTCATCATTTCATCTATCGTCTGCTAGTTGTTCCTCAAACTATAGTTACAGAACTTTATCTATATTTAAAACTGGATTTACATCTAACACTTAAAACACAGAAATTCAGTAATCATGTCCTTTATTCCAGCCCAGTTCATTTATGATCCCACTTCCAGTGTTCCCTCCTACAGATCACTGAGATCTCAAGACTCCAGGCAGGCTCTAAGAAAGCATTCCTCCTTTGCCTGCTAATGTGGTTGCTCTGTTGTTGGTATTCAAACCACAAACGAGATGCAATCATTACGATGAGCTCCTTTAGGCTGCTTAAGCCTCAGAGTCCCCTCAGTAAAGCAGCCTTTGAACCAGAGTCCTAAACCCTCTTCATGCTACTGCTGTAATGTTTATTCTCACCTGCTGAGACCCCCGTTCTTTGTATGCTAGTCTGTTGATTCTCAGTTTTACTCATCGATTTCGTATCTGCTGCCCCTTTTCATACTAAATTTTCCTGACATGGCTCTTAATTTCACTGAGTAGTTGTTCCTACCATGAGGCTGCAGCATTCAGTACTGTCTCCACAGTTCTCCGAGGCATTAAGTCTTTCTTCCAACTCCTATTAATTGTTATAAGTCTCTATTTGATACTGCCACAAGTTTATTCGTTACTGAATGCAATAGCCGTGATAGCTGGCCAATCTCGCTCCTCATATCTGTGCTGGGGTACAGGTTAGACATTAGGGATAAATTAAATCACTAGGAGTGTAATGTAGCACTGGAACAGGCTGCCCAGAGGCTGATGAATCTCAATCCCTTAAGGTTTTCAAAACCAAGCTAGACAAAGCCATGGCTGACCCATGTCAACAGCAGTCCTTGTTTGAGTGGGAGGATGGACTTCGTAAATCCTCAGAGGTCCCTTCCAAACCTTATTTCTATGATTCTACACATTTGTCCAATATTTCACTCCTGTACCCTGTAACAATCTGGCTGTCTTAGATTTCTTCGTCCTTGATATCTCCTTTCTCCCTCGAGCAGTATGTCATCAGCTCCAGTCTTGACATTTGAGAGTCTGAACGCTGGTTCAATTTGTATTGTGATGCATCTGCAGCCAAACGGATGCAGAGAGACATTGAATCATTGGTATCTGCCAAAAAATGGGTGTCAGGTTGCCAGGTGGCAGGACAGCTCAATAAACTATATGCCCTCTTGGTACACAAGCAGCAAGCGGCTGTTACCCAGCACGGAGCAGATACTATGTCCTCAGTTGCTGGTAGCTGGTACTGCTCTCTCCCCAATACTAAGTAAAGCAGTTTCCAGCAGTGCTTTTACCTAAAAGTGTTCTCACCACTATCGGCCTTGCTCAGCTATGCAGGAGGACAAGGGCACCTTTTCTTTCAAAAATGAAGGCTTTAAGGTTAACAGAACTCTGGGGTTTTTTTACTGTTATAGGCAATATTTAGATATGTTTCTACCTGTTGCTGGACTTCCATGTCAGTCCCTGCGAAATACACCTTTTTATTCCGTTAAGCTACTGGGCAGGGCCCAGATGCCTTGTCTCTTATATTGGGGATATTCTGATACTATAGAGTAATCAAATCCACAATTTGCACTGCACTGCTGCCCAGAAGGGGTTTGATACTCTTAGGTATCCCCACAAGACTACTCCCTAATCCAATTTCTTCTGTGCCTGCTAAACTCACAACTTACACCCCTATATGAAAAAGAAGTGAAAATATGACCCCAGATGACCGTGAGAACAGCTGTCTGCCACTCTGTCCTGTGTCCAATGATCTTACCATTTGTTCTTAAGTAAATGTTATTATTTTCTGGATTTGATAAATCAGGGATTGATTTAAGAGGTGGAAATGAGGATAAAATGAATCCGTAATACCTAGAGGATAATATGCATTCTCTTACTGCGTGCGTCCTTCCTTTCTGCTTTGAAAGTGCTGCAGTGGACGGTGAGGGACAACAGGAGGTTAGCAAAGGACAGAAGGGATTTAGGAAGGAAATTCAGGGACAGCTGAGGGAGCACAAGTGAAGAGAGGAAATTCATCAAAGAAAAGCGATAAGAACATTAGACTGAGGAGATTTATTTCACGGTATTAGGAAGGAAATATAAGAAGAAAAATCTCTAAAAAATAACTTTATGCTAAAGTATTTCACAGCTGGGGGAAATTACTCTGCCTCTATTGACAGCAAGTTCTTTCTGCTGGACCTTCTCCACACACATGAACCTGATACACACACCAGATTTTTGCCCATGAAGCAATAGTAAATTCCAGTCTATACAAGGATCCATGGTGACAGGTTTCTGACAGACAGTGTGACCGGACTTCCAGAACACCATAAAATGTAATCTATTAGCAATTCTTATAGGACAACTATATGTGTGTATCACGACTGTTGAAAACCTGCTTCAGGTACAATGGAGAAAACTAGTAACATAATCCCCATCTCCTGGTACGTTTGTTATGACAGTTTTTGCATATTCTGGTGACTCTTCTTCATTTTAGATCTTCTAGCCTTGGTTACTTAGTTATATAAAGATGTACAGAAGGGTATAACAAGCTATTAGGAACTGGAGGAATAAGCTAAAATACATACCACATTAAAAGACAGGAGCGCTCCTTATGAACAGACTTGAGATGAAAGTAGGTGTTGCTGTCTTGTTTATACATGTTGCTAGTATGTATTTCCTGTAGTTAGGCCTGCATCTGAGAGATACAGGTGATAAAGAATGTTTGTCTCCTGGAGCAACAGGAAACCTAGAAGTAGAAAAAACTACGGAGCTGCACTCCGTTGTGTTACACCTTGCACCAGTGACATTTCCTCACCACTTTCCTACTGGACGTAGAGAAGAAGAGGTAACTTGTGAGAGCTGCAAGCAATGTAAGAATGTTTCTGCCTGTGGTATATGCCAGGAACAGGAACACATGATCGTGTTTCTTAGGCCAAATCCTTCTTCCTGAGCGTTCGTCTCTGCCTTACCAAAATGTTCTAAAACGAGACTTTGAATGTATTAATTTTAGCATAATCTGGAGCATCAGTCCCAAATTTCCAGAAAGGACAATGATTTTGGTTGCCTGACTGAGTTTTCACTGAGCATTCTTTTGAAAAAGCCAGCCTGCACCCCAGAATTTCTTGCCACTTTCAAAAGTCCCTACTTCCACCAGAAGCAATGCGTGATAGCATAACAGAGATGTTACTGAGCAATCGTTACATGCTGAGAGACTGCAACAGATGCAGAAGTTCCAGATTAAACTCAATCTCTCCTTCCCTATGGTTTGTAGAGAATTAAGGTAACATCTCCATTATCCCTCACAGCACAAAGCCATTGCTGCTGCCTCCCATGCAGCTGCAGAGCATACCATATTATATTACACCACAAGGTTCAAGAATACCAGGTGTTCTGACAAAGCAGTGATTGCTTCTCCCACATTGGAGCAAAATCAACCATACCATGAGTGCAATTTTGTCACTGCGTGGTAGCTGGACCACTACAGCATGGGCTTGAGCTCTCTTAGTATTAGCGCACCTGGAAGATTTTCTTGGAGTTGGACAAGAAACACCATTTTGAACTAAAACTCTGGAGTCTCCTCTATGTGTGGTGTGTGCATCCACAGGAGGACAGCAGGGGAATGCGAACAATGGTTTATTGCTATGGGAGTGCTCTTCATGAACAGACCAGCATATTAAATACATGCTAACCATGGATTCGGCAAGGCAGCGAGTTCAAAGACAGCACCTGGTAAAAGAGGAAATGCCCAAATACTTAAAAACTTACCACTAGAGAAATCAACATGCTCTAACAGCAGCAAAGCAAACCCACGGCATATTGTATCCAGCTCCATCCGACAGCTCTGGAACTAACAGTTAATTGCAGTGGGATTGAGCCTTCCCAGATTTTTCCTAAATCTGTGCCAACTACTTAATAGCACGAACTGCAGGGATAGACTAAGTGAGGCCTGGTTTACACTTAACAAATGATCAGCAAAATGTTCATGTTGGATAGAAGAATGCAAAACAAACAAAAAGAGCCTGCATCCCCTAACTGACAGTGCAATGCCAGCCGTTGGCTCTCAGTTGTACTAGCTAAATATCCATTAGGTGACACATTTTGTCTGAGTTGGGAAATTCATAAGCTGTACGGGGCTAAGAAATGCTTCTTAACAGAGAGTGTACAAGTGCTGGTGTACAAGGCAAAAATTGTTTCAGCAAAAATTTAGGATAATCTTTGAACAAAGTCTTTGCTCAAATGGCTTGCCTGCTATACACAGGGATGGACTACATCCCTTAATTGGGATGGATCAGTATATTGATGTTTATGGTGCTTATTCTACATGATAGATGCAGGGTCAAATATCTGAGCCAATTCTGGTCTCAGTCAATCTACTTAATGATTGATGTCCTATTACTGCTAAAGCTCTTCTGATGTAATGCTGGTTCTCTTTCCAGGAGCAACGAAAAAAGAATTAAAAGGTTTCCAGACAAGGTTCTGGAATGTGAAATACAAACCAATGTAAAATGGAGTCAGAAGTCTTTTCATCTGCAACCCAGAAAAAAGAGAGCTTAAGATAAAAAGGAAAATATACAACAACCTAGACCACACTTGCCAAGTTACCCTTGGTCCTTAATGAAATCCACCCTCGCAAAGCACATGCTGTGTTGCAGCGTTGAGATCCCAGCATCTTCCTTCTCCTAAGCTGTTTACAAGCTTTTGCAATGACACTGAGCAAACACTGGCATGGCAGAATCATGAAAACAGGATATAATAGTCTCTAAGAAAACCAGAATACATCCTGGCACAACACACACTCACTCAATTCCAGCATGGGTGGTGGGTGAGGAACGATTTACAAAATCCTATTCTGTTGCTCTGGTGCATATAGATATGGGTTTCAAACGGTTCGGTCAATACTGCATTCACACTGCTGACTGCATCTGCGTTTCACTCTGAGTTTTGCTCTCAGTCCAGGACGGAATTGTGTGAGGAAAGAAAATTATTTTTTATAAGGAGCTCTGTATTCAGGTCAGAAAACATGTCCCCCTAACTCCTTTTTTGCTTAAAAGATTTGGGAAGTGATTTTATCCATAATCTAAAATGCATTTCCTATCTGTAAATGCAGCCAATTCTACCTATGGCTCAACCAGAACCCACCCTCCTGTGGCATTCGCTACTCTCTGCAGACTAGGACAGGTTTCATCCTCCACCTCTTTAGACTGATTAATTAACCACAGAACAGAGCTGGTTGAAGTGCTGGTAGAATAAGTCAATTAAAAGAGGTTTTAGCTTAAGTCAGATCAAAATCCAATCTTTTTAGCATTTTTCATCAACCTTCAGTGAGTCAGGAGAAAAAAAGTTTTGAATGCACCAAAGCTCCTGCAGCTCCAGATTGAAAGAACCGATCTCGCCAGACCCATGGTTCACATCTGGAGTTAACAGAGACTACAGCTCCAGGTGGCTCTGCTACAGAGACCACCCAGGCTGGGGGAGTCCGAAGCTTCAGGTTCCCAGACCAACTGGGTGTCCAGCCAGCCAGAAATTGTGGAAATACTATGGGATCTGACCAGGGCTTACAAGCTCTGGATGCCAGTCTCAAGGTTTTCACACTCCACACCCCAACTCTACAAGACTGAGCCTGGAAGCTAACCTTCACCCGGGGTTTCCCTTGCCTTTCAGGGTAACTCCTGCGGGTCCTCCTTCCCAGGAAACTGAGCATCAAGCCCGACAACAGCTGAGGATCCCGGTGCTTTCTGCCACTCCTCCACGCAGCAACGCTTTATAGGGTCACATCTCTCTAGCTGGGGATGCTGGGTCTGCCCCACAGCTGTGGACTCCTGGAGCCTGTCTCAAGACTTCCCGCATCTTGGCTCGATAACCTAGGGCTCAGGGGTGGTTGGGGTCCCTGCAGAGGCAGGGCTTTCAGGGTCTCTGCTTCGGAGATGGCAAGCAGGACTCCCTAACAGCCTGCTACGAATCCAGAGAGAGTTCAAAAGAAACCTAGTCTTTGATATACTGGGAGTTCACTGAGCCAAAGTTATTTCAGAGAAAACATTTTAGTGAATCAGCATCTTTTGATAAAACTAAGCTTTGGCAAAGGAAGAGGAGAATTCCCAGAAGCTTCGGTAGAGAAAGCAACGAGAAGTCAAACTAAGGTCTGTCTCACCGCAAATGCAAGCATGGTGCAATTACAGTGGAAACAGTTAAAGAGAAAGCTGAACAGAAAGGGTTTTTACAGGCTAATTATTGACAGCAGCTTCACAGGTGGATGAGGACTGGATGGCAGAGCTAATTTAGACATCTCATCTCTGGGAGCAGTTATTTCCCTATCCAGGCATTATGGTTATGATCAAATGAAATGAATGGAAAAAGCATTCCTTGACTTCAGCTAGCTCTAGCGGGGGCTCATGAGGGACATTTATTGCTGTATGACCAAGGCAGCACATGAGGATGGTAGACTGTCTGTGTCTGTGTGTTTGCACACACAGGGCTGTGGGTAGAACGTGTTTGGTACAATAGAGGTTTGAGCCAGACTGCTATAATACAAGTCTGCGGAATTAAAAGTAGCATGGAAAAAATAGGGCCAATTATTTTTATAGTTTGCGCAAATGCCTCAATTGATCATACTAACTTTAGAAAGCAAAAGGCACTGAGCACGCTTGACAGGTTTGTTCCTCTAACAGGTACATCATGTGCTCGTGATTCCTGTTTAACTTCCTTCTTTAAGAATACCTCAAACTGTGTTCCTTGTGGGTGTGGTGGAAAGTGGAGGCGGAGAGTGATTCTTCTCTGAAGGAAAATACAATTACCCACCTTCTTTAACTGCTCAAACAGATGACAAGTGAACAGGCTTTCAGTGCTCCCCACCAGCTCCAGTTTAAAACAAAACACTCTGCATTACACATTCAGTAACAGATCCCTACTCCCAAACTCCCTACAGCAGAAGGGAGCCAGGGAAAAAAAAAGCCCCTTTTATTTTCTCCGTGTTTTTCATATTGCAAGGTGCTTATTTATCTCTTTGAACTCAGAAGAGAGACTCGCACACATGAAGCTGTGCTAACTGGGTTGCTACTGGAATACAAACTAGGGTCACAGAGGCAGGGGGTGAGTGTGTGTTTGTGCACTCATGTTCTTTGATGAGTGCCAATCATTCCCGCAGTTTGTTCACCACCTACGCACTGTCAAACATACACACAGACACGCACGCACTTCTAATCTGCTCTCTTCCAGTGCTAAAAGCAGACAAGCATGTGGTAATTCTCCAGGTTAACGAAAAACCACAATGAGGGTGAGAGCGTGTGTTTTTAACAAGCACATGCAGCGAATGTGCAAGGGACAATGCATGTAAGTGTGAACATACTCATTTGTACATTGCAACCTGCATGTTCAACAGCAAGTAAAAATACGAGTATCGGAGAGTACCTACATGTTTTGGGGAGATTTAATTTCCTTTATCCTTTCATCTTTTTTTGCCAGGAATACAAGGTCCTCTGGGTTATTCTCCTCTCGCAGCAATATGCCAATCAATCAGAAGAATAACAGATGAGTACCAGCAAGTTAGCACAGTGTTTCTTAATCAGAGTGTCCTGGAAAGTTTGATGAATGCTTTAAAACCTTTTCTTTGGGACTTCTGTTTAATAAATGGAAATACTTTCCCTCCTATTTGCTATTTTTAATACGACCATCTCCAAAATCTTGTGTGCCAGTATTCTAGATTAATCTAAACACACTTCACTGGTGAAATCATACGGTCTCATTTCTTTGTTCATTTGTACCCAGTGGTATGGGTATTCAGCGGGATTCAGCAGCAGCTTAACACCATTTCCACTGCGCTCAATAGTAAAACTCCTAAATACTGCAGCTGGAAAACAATTAGGCTACTACTGAATACATTAAGAAAAAATTCTGATTTGGTGAAATTAAGGTTTGGCATTGGTGAGTTTGGCTTCACTAATGTCAGCGAAACTGCCCTCGTTATGATCAAAGCTGAATTTGAACCAAGTTACACTATTCAGTCCATTTCTGTCTCTGTCTCAGATTTAGCTTCTCCCTGACACCGTTCTGATATTCTGGTAATGATTTCTGTAGACCAGGCCTCCAGTCAGCAGCTGAGGACAGCTAGGTCAGCCAGTATCAGTCTTTTGTTTGAAAAGTCTGAAAATGAGGTATTTCAAAGCGAAGATGCTACTCTCAAGTATTCCCTTCTTTAACTTCGCTTGGGGGAGCCTAAATTTCTGCTTCTGCAGATACCTTGCACAAGCGCCTCTCTTTATGCTCCAGACAGAGATAAGTGACTTTATACAGATTTCAAGTGTGTGATTAGAAATTCACAGGTCCATGGATTTTAAGGCCAGAGAGGCTGTCGCGTTACTCTAGTTAGAGCTAATGCATAGAATTAGAAACCATCTTCAACTACTTCCTGCTGCAAGTCCAGCAGCTGAAGCTGAACTAGGATCTAGGTTTTAGAAAAAACACACAGCAGTTTAAGATGAAGTTTAATAGTCTTTCAGGGGAAAAACTCACCAGAGCTTCAGGTGCCTTGTTCCAATTACTAACTTCATCCAGTGGTCAAATAGGCCTAGTATTTAAGCTGCCTACCTACAACTTACAACTATTAGTTTCCAATAAGCTTTTTGCCTCCAAGACTGTAATATTCTCTATTATCAAATGCCTATTCTCCTTATCAGTATTTACAGACCATAATTAAGTTATGTCTTAACCTTCTCTTTAATAAACCAGGTAGATTGAGTCCCTTGAGTCTCTCATAAAACATGAGCTCTGACTGTTCACTTAACTCTCTCAGATACTTTCTGAATTCTGCCCAATTTCTAAACTTTCTCCTTGAAGAATGGGCACCTCAACTAGACATGCTGCATTTCAGCAGGTTTTGCAACAAAACAATGACAGTTATTACATGACATTTTGTAGCAAAAGGGGAAAAGACAGAGAAAAAAGGAAGAAATCACAGAATGGGGGAGAAAAGAAGAATGAAAGGGGTTAAAAAGAGGCAAAATAACAACTGAAATAAAATGGAGAAAGAAGGAAAAACTCAAAGTAGGACAAGGTAGTAAAGAAATAAGTAGCTACTGAAATAGAAGCTCAGGCATAAGCAAGAGATGACGAAAAGAGCATGCAAAGCAGTGCCTATTTACAAGTATGCTTTCATAAGTTACCTTGGCAGTTCCAAGAGGCTGATGCTCGATCCTACTACCTATCCCTCCACTCAATTATTTCAGGCAATCAGTGATCTCCGATAGTGATCGCTGCATGATCCTCCCTGCTTAAGAACACACACTACACCTTTGTAGCATTTTTCAGAAGCAGAGCTCATTAGCACCACAAGACAGTAAATCAACCAACCAACCTCCCCGAAACCCACCACCCATGTTTCAATTGAGCTCCCCACGAGAAACGTGGAAGGGACTCTGTCTCTTCCCATCCCCCACCCTGGAAATACCTGCCTCGCTTCAAGGCCAGCACTTGGTCAGAAGAAACAAAAGGCACATACACACAAAGCACACATATGGAGCTCTGGGCTCCAGTCGTCAAGCCTGGGACATCTGTGACTTTCTCAGGGTGCCTGCGTGTTCAAGTAATTAGTCCAAGGCCAGCTGTCCCCTGCTCGCTCTTCACCCTTGATGCTCCCATTGCTTCTACTACCACTGTCTGTCCAAAGAGTATTTCGTCTGATGGATCACTCATGAGATACCTCAATGTTTCCGAACAAGCTTTTGCCACATCAGAGGAAAGATTTACTTTAACCTTTATATTCTGAAGTTATAAACTCCAAACGCTTGTGCTGGTACTGAAAATGCAACATCAATAGTGAACCTGCCTGTTCAGGAAAGCTTACTGCTTTACGGACACATTCAGCTCTGGTATTCGGGGCCTAATTTCCCTCTCAACAATTCAGGGAAATTCATGAACCCTATTTCAATCTGAAGACGTTCCCTGTAACACATTCCTTTCTGAAATCTTTCTGCCAATTTGTGCTAGAGCAAGCTAGAGGTACCATGGGAGGCAGGTCTCCGCATCAGTGGGGGTTACCACAGTGCAGCTGAAGAAAACCAGCTGAAGCTTTTACCAGTTGTGTGAAAGCAGGAGCGAGAACAGGACCAGCCCTTCTGTTCTCATCTGTGAAACTCTATTTGTAGCTTTGCCCCAAAACCAGGCTCCCAAACAGGCCCAGGCTGGAGCTGGGAAAGGAACGCTGCTCCTGTGTTTAGCAAGTGAGGGCATGACAAAGCAAAAAGCTCGCACGTGGATTGAGCAGCCCTGTCCTCCGACAGGGCATTAAGCGCTTGGATGATACATTTACTGCAGCTTGCACTGCATCGTGCCTGCCCGTGTATCATCTCCATAGCAGCAGTTCTGCTAATTGAGACCAGCTGCTTCAATTCCAAATTCTTCTCTCCAGAAATATCGATACTACGACGTTATGATTAGAAAGCACTTTACCAAATGCCTCTCAATTCTGCACAGCTCAGATGAAGAGCAGCTGCAGAAAGAAGGGACAGTTCCCTGAACATACAGAATAAAACACTGCAAAAAACACTGGAGAAATGAAGGCTATAAGAAGCAATTCAAAACAAAATAACGATGGCAGAGAAAGCAGCCTGCTGTATATGCTTGTGCCTGTCATTTTAGATGTTGAAAGGACCGCGAGCAGACTTCTCCCTTATGCTCTAGGACAAATGGCCACAGCACTGCAGTGTTACAGCTTCATGTGGCAGGTGTGCGTATTTGTCAGATCCAGTTATTCTGTCCAAGGATGGATTAAAGCAAAATCCATCAGTCTGGGCCTGGCTTGGGAGAGTACTTTTGGTCTTGAATCATTTGGCTCCAGGGACTGTTCTGCACAGCCCACTGGCAAAGAGAGTCACTGAAACTGATAAGCTAGTGGGAAGATTTGCAAAGTAGGAATGCCACCACACCACCATGACTTGGCTTCACTGTTGGCTATTTCCCTGTGGCTGCTGGCTCCATGCAGCAAGCTGTCAGCTGGATGCTTGGCAACGGTCACACTGGGATTGCCGAAAGCTGCAAGCATTTATCCCCTTCGGCCAGGCTGGATTAAGCCGGCTAACAACACAGTCAATTCCACATTCACTTAGAAGTCTCAGGCCCTGTCGGTGACCATCAGACACAGGGCATTCCTGAAAAGACATCTGGTTACTGAGTTTATGCAGGAACTGGGCAAACCACTTCAATTCCATCTGTTGTTCCAACCTCCTGAGCACAGAGAACAGAATCCTTGAAAGAGAAAATCTCACCAAGAATGGTCTGAAAATGAGAATCACAATACAATGCGTGGTTTCCTCCTGAGAAGGATGCTGTACAGTCTTACAGAAAACATGGTACGCTTCAGCATGCGGCTGTGTAAACAAGGGCCTAACACACCGTTACATTACTCAGATTTCATACTACAACCGAGGTAATGCAACACAACTAAAGCAGAGAGATCACTTTGCTATGCTAAGTGATTTGCCTCCTACTCTGAAAATCAATGAGGTAAATAAAATGTTTTATACAGATACCAGAGAGTGTCTCTCGGCAAACAAAATGCTCATGTTTTTTAAAAATATTCCTACTATGTTATTCTGGAAAATATTCAAAGTGTTTAGAGTCCCATTCAGATTTTACATTTACACCCTTTGTTTGCTTTCGTTGTGTTCCATTCATCAGCTGAATCTCCCTTTAAAATCGAAGTTCTTTTACCTATTTCACTTTCTAACTTTTTGGTTTATATTAGAAGACTGTTTGAATGCACAGTACTGCGGGAGAGGAAATACTTTAATGAAATTCCAGAAAGGTAAGTCTGAACACATTACAATTAAATATAAACTTTAAGAATCCTCTGAAAAAAATAGACTTACATTGTATGCGTAACATTCACTGACTGCATATTCCTTTAATCTCCATTTTCTTTCTGCTCCTAGTAAGGTTGCTATACTTACTTGTGCTGGAAAACAGCTGACACAGAAGTACATATAAGAAACAGCAGTGTAAAGATATATGCTCCATGTGCTTATATGGAAGTTGCCTCACTAAAATGCTCTACGCTGCATGCAGACCTGTTAGCGTCATTTGAAGGTGACAGCTTGATGGAATTCTGTTGATTGTAGTGCAGTTGTGTTCCCTCCCATCAAGCTGAATTTAGCCTTTCTAGTCACCAAATCACTGAATAAACTTTTATGCATATATTTATTTTATTTTTAGGTTTCCAAGATCAATCAATGACACTCATGTAAGGAGAAGGATATCACAAGGCTAGATAAAAAACGAATTAAGCTCTTCTGAACACTACAGTCATTGGGACCATCGAGACAGACAATTTGACGGTTTCCATGGCACAGCTCTGTGGATTGTTAACAGAATTACAACAGCTTTAAACAGTCACGGACCTTGGCGCATCAGATCATAAAGAACCCAAGCAGTAAGAGTATTCAAACAACAGATTTGCTAGCCTCTCTTAAATCTCTTCCTATTGACATTTGTACACCTCAGTTTGCAATGTACCACAACTATTACGCACTGCTGCAGTGGTGGAATTCAGATGCCCAACACACATCTGCCCAGCAGAGAAGCAACAACTCTGCAGCTGACCGTTTATTTTGTTCACAAAGCACAGGCATACTCCCATTTAATTTCAGCTGCCCTAGCCTCCCCCATAACTAAATTATTGTTATTATGCTCCACATAATCCTAGTACTGACAGGAATGTTTGTTATACGTAATTAAAGATATTAATTTTGCATGGAACAGAAGACACAGAGCCAAGAACTTAATTTTTTTTAAAATCTCCCATTAGAAAATTACCTTCATTAGCACCGACTCGCTGAGCTTCTCTCTGTTGACAATTTTTATCGCGACCTTCTGACACGTGACACAGTGAACCCCCAATTTCACAAGCCCTGCAGGAGAAACAGAGCAAAATAGAAAGGAAGAATTGGTTAGATAGTTGCCATCGAGATTTTTGCTATTAGTATGCCATTTTGGCAATGAAGCTGCCAACATCCTTAATGCTGCTGCAGTTTCTGCCATTAAAGCTGTATTTTTGTTGAAGCACTGTATTCCAGCTCTCACCACTCAAAGTGTGTTCTACCAGTAAGAAGTAAACTTCTGCCAATTTAACCGCGCTAGGCTAAGGGCTTTTACCAACACCTGCCATCAACGAAAGCTCAGAAATGAACAAAACTAGATGGTCAAATGTCTGCAGTGTAGACGTGGCCTCTATGTTTTTCCAGCTCCTTCCAAAGCTTTCATGATCACAATAAAAAGGTATTTAATTATGCTTTCCCTTACTGTTTTAATTTACCCTGCTGTATAAAGTTAACACTGTGATGAATGCCATTGTGGCATGGAGGAACATCAACATATGCTGATACAATTCTAAGTTGTTCTTATTTGCTATTTACTACATCCTTGTCCTCAAATAACTTAAAGCGTTATTAAATGATTGTATTGGCAAAAGGATATGGATGTCACTGACAGGATCAGGACGTCTCAGCTATCACCAAAATATGGAACAAAACTCCAAGAATTAAAAGAAAGAGGTAAGTAATACATGAAGCATTATCTTCTGCAAAATTTTGACCTAAATCTGCTGACTTGCATGAAAGTACATTGAGATATCTCCTACAAGTGAGTTTAAGATGGTCCCTTGAGCTCTCTATCCCCATTAAGAAAATTTGTACCCGGAAAAATTGTACTTTGTAGGTCTACTCAAGTCAGATCTTGTTTGCTTCAGCTTTTACTCTTGTCAAACGAGCACATGCAGCACAACACCTGATAGGCTGGATCCCATCCCACTCCACACACAATATGCCAAATTGCCATTTAGTTTAATTCACTTATAACTGAAGGAAGAAGAAATGGCACCTTCCCGGTGTCACTGAGACCTGCTGGGCTTCGTAGAGCATTTATGAGCAATGACATCGCACAGTAAGAAAAAGTCTAGCCCAGCTCGCAGCTCCTAGGTTGGGTTGCAGTTAAGATCCCGACCCCATCCCCTGATGCAAACCACAAAGGCAAACACGTTGCTTTATCTGCAAATTGAACACAACAGATCTGCAGTCCAGCGAAACAATGAACATGGGACTTCACACTTCTTATCGAGGGATGAATATATAGATTATTGCCTTACTACAAACTGTCCTCAGTGAAGCAGACTGGAGTTCCATCAGGGACTCCAACAATCTCCTGCAGATACTTGTCCATCTTTTTGCTACACAGTTAATCATAAAGTTGGAACCATTAATCACTGGTTATTATGCTGAGAAATAAACTCCCAACTCACTTCCACTCCCATCTCTTTTATGGCGTGCTCAAGTGTTCTGGATATTTCTAGTCACACAATTTCTCAATCTCATCTGGTTAAATGCTGACATCCTTACTTTCAGCCATAAATAAACAAGTCACAAAAATTAAGAACACTGTGCACTGACAAACCCATTTGAAACTGTGTATAGCAATAGCCTGTCCTCTGCCTGAAGTGGCCAAAAAGCACAGCTGAGGGAAGATGCTGTGATGTCCGGCCAGTCCTCATGGACTCTTATGTCTGTATTTGGTCTATTCAATAAATTTATAATATTACCCATAGCGCTACTGGCTCTGTGTTCACCGTTCATAGCAGCTGCAGCCTTACTTACGCTTCTTCTCTTCGGCTTTGTTCTCTGTTGGATAGTGGCTACTTGGCACCACTTTGTAGAAGGTGTGCACAGTTTCAACCTGTGCCAATTGCCTCCTTCCTGCTTCCAGCACAAATCACAGCTCTACATCACTCTGACAGCACGACCACGTCACTCTTTACATCGGTCTTAGTTACACTTTCAAATCTCAGCAGAACTTCTAGCTCAGTCCTTTGTATCTAGACTCCCAGGATCTGTGGCACAATGCTGTACTGTGACGTGCTGCAGACCAATTATTTTAAGAGGTCAATAAAAGTGACAAACAACTGCTCTCTGTAACTGGTCCTTCAGCCCAAAGAAAATATAAAGGCATCTGGTATCTCACACTTTGGGGTTTGATTTCAAATGTTGTTGCTCCCAAATCAAGACATCTGCCCCACTGAACTTGGCTGATCTGTAAACTGTTTTTCCTTTATCCTCCCTGAAGCACCCTATCATTGCGTCATAGAAGGGTTTTAACATGAACTTCTGGGACACCACCCTGCTGTACAGGCAATCTTCAGTGTCCTCTGTCCGTCTGGTTACTAACCTACCACAGAAACTCAAAAATTAAGATTAAACCATTCTGTTTACTGCAATAAAAAAATTAATCAACTGTTAGAAGACACTGTACACCTTGCAAAAATCACACTGATACTGAATCACACTGATTTTATATTGAATTAACTTCATCGACCTCAAGAAGTTGTTCTTGATTTACACCACAGTACCAGAGGACAGAATGAGAAAACACATGTGAGATTTAATGCATTTTTCCTCTCCTCCCGATTCGCATTTTAAAAATTGAGAAAAAAAAAAAAGGCACTGTCACTGCTGTCTGTTTTGTGGAGACAGAACTTTAAGACCACCCTCTGAACAGCCCAGCACAGCACTTGTCACTGTACTAAATTCACTGAATGTAATTTTAGGATAAAAATAAAACACGTTGCTCTGCCTTGCCTTGCCTCCTCCCCCCTCCCCTAGCCACTTCCTTCTGACACTTGCATGCCAGCCTAACCAAAGAAACCCCTCTTAGGAAGTCCATCTATAGGATAAGGCCCTCCTGCTACTATGAGGAATTCCTAATTGAGCTTGGGCAGGAAGGGCTTGTACTCAGGACTTCTTTTTCTGTCCTGTAATTTCAGTCTAGTGTATAGTTACAGAGATGACTTACATGGGAATTTGAACTCCTGTGGGCTTCTGATGCTTAGGAAGCCCTTTTACTGACACAGAGAACATAAACCATTCATGTATTATATAGCTGCATAATGACAGACCCTTAGAGAGAATAAGAAGCAACTATGTGAGTAAACTGCTGAGCTATTATTGAAATGGAAGTGGCAGAAATGCCTGCTTAGAAACCAGCGTCCAAGGTATGTTTACAGGGTTGTGCAAGAGGCTGTGGATCTTCCCGTTTTTTCTCTCCTGTATATGCAGCTGTTAATGAGCACCTCGAATCTATAGCAAACCTCCAAGACAAATGTGTCAGTAAGTTAGGTACTTACTTGTAAAGCTCATCTATACATTCAGTCCAGCACAGGCACCTGTGTGGTCCCCAAAGAAAACAAACAAGGCTGCCGCTAAGAGGATATTTTACACTGGCTTGGCCTAAAGCAAGTCTGCCAGGCAACAAGTAGAGTTTGAACTTGTCAGCTTCATGAGTAATTAACCCCTCAAATGCAGGCAAGTAATCTTCATGATTGTTAAAGTTAACTCTGGTCTGTCCTGGCAGAAAATCTAAGATGCTGTGGGAACCGAGCACTTGAAGGTTCCCCCAACCACCCACATAGCTGTCACACACACTCACTCCTCCAGGCACACTTCAGATTTCCACCCATAGGCAGTTCCTGGGGGCTCTCGGGCACTGACACGCTGGGGCTTTCAAATAGGCTGCTACATCCTATGAGCTGCAAACATTGGGCTGCTTTTGATCGTAGCCACTGAACTGCACCAGAACCAGCCCTATAATTTCAGTTGGGGAGTAAAGAAGAAAACATGAACACGCTGAAAAGCAAGGGGATGTGTAAGCTAACATTGTCTTTTCATTTATAATTAAAAGCCAAGAATTGAAACCAATGAGCATGAGGAACCCCAGATGACACAAGGGAAAGGTGCCATTCAAGGACGAAGAGCAAAAGGATCGTACAGGCCTGACACAGCCTAGTGCTGCACTGGCCTGCTAACAACCATGCCTGCGCATTTTGATGCTGGTAAACTCCCACTCTGCGCATGCTTAAAGATACGCAGATCTTTTCTGAAAAGGAGCTTATCTGATGAGCAAGGGACAGATTTAGATCAGCCAGACAGGTGGACAGCCATCCTGAAGCAGTACAGAGAGGAATCCTTTCTTTTACCCAGGAAGAATGTACTGTGGGGATGGAGAAACAAAAGCTTCCCTCCAGCTGAGACAATATATTCACTGTGAATCCCTGATTGCAGAAAGTCATCTCCGTGGTCTATACTGTAACTGGCAATCACCTCCGTGATTCTTCAGCCAAGGACAGGATTTCAGAAAAGGCTGATTTACTTTTGCCTTGCATTTTGTGTAGCAATTTTCTCTAACACAGACTGAATATAACACTAAGAGTTCGGAGCTGGTGCTACTTCATATCCACTTTACAGTTGTGTAAATAGCAGCATGAGGGAACACAACTGTGGATAGTAACACCTTACTAATGATCCCGTTACTACAACTCTTCATTAGAGAAAGAAACGTTCTTGGAACAAGAGAGAACTGTTTTTCAATCGTATCCAAACTTGGAGTCTGCCAAAGACACCTATCTGAAGCAAATTATCATTTTGAGAGAGAGAGACTAATAAATAATGAAACGAGATTGTTGTTTAAATACAGTACTTATGGTATACTTACTGTTAATGAATAATGTTCCCACAGTCTTTCAGAAATGTTAAACACAAGTAACTCATTATCCTGATTTTTAACCATAAGGCCAATAACTACTTCAAGAAGTGGAATGAAAAATTAGGTACATTTTCTACATTTAATACATATGATTTTTCCAATGATAAATGGAGGTCTTTCATTTTCTTTTGAAATAAAACCAACCCAATGCCCTATTTGTAAGTATTGATAAATTTCTGCAGTAGGGAAACCAGCCACTGATTTCAGAAGATCAACGGCACGTCTCATGTTGCTTGCTCTTCATTTCACTTCAGAGCGCACTGTCAAAAAACTTCTTAAAAAATCTGAGCGGAAAGCCCTAGTCCGGCCAGTAGTATCTATTTTGGCTGGATGAGCAATTAAAAGAATGTCTAGAGAGAAATATCACTCCTCTTTTAACTTGAGTTAGCTAATTGCCAATTAATTCAAGTCAATGAATACTCTGCAAATGTTAATCTAGGCACTGCAGGACACAAACATTTGTGGTTTACTTCAGGGCTCAGACTAGTACTGATAACAAACTATCTGGATTAAGGGAGGAACAAAAATCTTAGGCCAAACAAACTCAAGTACACTGTTTTTTAAAAAGCTTAGTGTGCATACACCGTTGCTGCATATGAGCTTTGTACATACGATCTTTAGGTACAAGTAATGTAATTTATCCCCACAAATTGGAGGTTGCTGTTGTAAATCTTAAAAGTATTTATGGATGCTCATCCCTGAAAACTACATGCACTAGCATTTGCAAGACCTGCAAACCTTCAAGGATGCCAGTTTAGAAAATCAACCCTTAAAGCAAACAAAAGCATTAATACAAATCAAGTGGAGCATAGGACAACACTTAAAATGTAATATTCTTGCTCTTTATTCTCAACAGTTATCTTCACAAACACTGTAGTTTCAATTAGGGTTAAATCAGTTCAGTTACAGTGTCTAACTCTGCTGACTGCAGTGAAGTTGCTTTAGATCTACAACAGTGGAAAACAGATTAAAATTTGGCCCACAGCAACATGATTTCCATAGCTGTAAAATAAGGATAATAACACTTACTTACTTACCTTCCAAGGGCTGTAGAAGGATTAACTGATTAATCCTTGCAAAGAATGTTGGAAAAGGATCTAAATCCTATGCAAGTTTTACATATTACAACCAGGAAAACTGCATCTTAAATACAATCTGGAAAGAAAGGTCTAGATAATTCCTTATTAATAGTTTCCGTTTCATTTCCCAATTCTTCTAGCGCATCGACTTCTGGTCTCCTACAATATGCATCTTATGCTCTTCTTACCTGCACTGGAAAGAACTTTGTTACCAAGCATCCTACTTATGGAAACCAATAATTGCTCTTAATTACTCAGTCTTCTCCTTGAACAGATGTTTATTTTTCTATAGCAATTGTTATCTCTAATTATTGCCTTTAAAATAAACAGACCCTTATATCAAGTGACAGGCAAATTATACAGTATCAATTTATAATTGCATACGGGGAAAGGAGGTATAGGGTTGTCTAGAAATCTAAAAGGATGAGGATGGAGCTACCCACGCTGGTAATGAAATAATTTGACCATGGGCTCTTCTACAGAGAGATTCTAGTACTAAAAGACTGTTCTGAGGGCTTATACAATAACTGTTTCTAAATTGAATAAACTGTAATTACAGAATAACTAAAGCCAGAGTTCAAATGCTCAGCAGGAGCATGGAAGGAGATGTTCACCAGAGCCGGGATTCACGTGCCTCAGCTCAGAGCACAGGGAAGCTGCACACTAAATTGCTATAGCCTACATTATTCTCCTGAGCTACGAGCGCTGTCAAATGTATGCTGGCTCGGCCAGCCAAAGGGACACACTCCTAAGCTCAGAGATTGGTGAGAACAATGCATCAGCTCAGATGAGACTGGATCCACATGCCTGATATTAGAGAACAAGAGACACAGACACATATATATACACAGCAGCTGACCAGGAGCAGGTTTTACACTGTATGCCTCAGAGATTATGGTAGGATCATCCTCCAAGCTCAGCAGGATCAAAACACACAGAACCAACATCACCTCTATTGATTTTTATCTTGGTCTCTTTCTTACAATATTTCATAAATCAATACTTCTCAGAAACCCTTTGTGCCCCCTGAATATAGCAAAGAACGTGACTGTTGAGTCCTTTTGACATGCTTTCTTTCCCATCTTACCATACACACTCGTGTGTCTAAAGAGGAACCCCCAGGGAACCAGGACACAAACCTTGATGGACACACTGGATGCTGCTTTTGTAAAATGCCATTATTTCATCAGCCAAACTCTAACAAACTCTTGAAGTCCTCTGGGATCTATCAGCAGCTTGTGATATCTAGTGGGCTGAGCTCCTATTTCAGATCAAGCCTTTGTTCCCATATAAAACCACTTGGGAGACTAAGCTTTGCTGCCATGGGAGAAGTGCAGACTTCAGCTTCCAACGTGTACGCCTGAAAGCATTTGGGCAGCACCCCCACCCCCTGCAGACAGGGAAAAAGAAGAGCGGTTTCATTGTTTTCAAATTAAAAAGATAAATTAAAATATAACAGATCTTTCCATTGATACACCAGAAAAAAAATTCCCTTTTTTACATCTCTGGCTGGGTATTGGGAAAACTCTGCTTCTGCCCACAACTCTCCTAGTCAAAAGCTTTTCTTTCCACTTTCCAAGAGCTGTACATCTCCTTGAAAAACTCTTTTTGAGGAACAATGAGATCCACGTCCCCCTTCAGACTTCATTAATTCTTTGTCAGGAGATGACCAAAGATGGCCATTTTCAGGTATAGCAGGAAGCCAGCAGAGCTCTGTCTATCCTGCCTACGTTTCTTTTAGAAAACATGTCGCTGTAATTAGGTAACATCTGGGTAATGAGCCACAACATCCCCACTTGGTCCAGTGATCTACTGAGAAGGGCTGATGCACTAACAAGGAGGGAACACCGTGCAGCAGAGAAAGAGGAGGTGAGGAAGGAGGAGGGGAAACAAGATAAACTGCTCTTCTTTAGAAGAAGAGCAGTTCTTCTTTAGCTCTTCTTTAGAAGAGCAGTGCTTTTAGCTGATGTTAATCCCATTTTCTATGCTCATTTCTTACACCTCCCCTTCTTCACCACACCTTTCCACCCTCCCTCCATCAGGAAGTCCTCACACTCTTTTGACCCTCCCATCAGCCAAGATTGTTTCAGCTAGGTTATATGTATATTGAGAACTTAATTAAAAAGGGGGGTTACCATGGAAAACCTTTAAACAGAAGACAAAGGTCATGCTCTTCACAAGATTAGGCTCACCACAGAACACTTCATCTACCTAGCTCAGTGCTGATACAGCTTACTCTGCCCTCTGACATCTCTTAATCACCCACTGACAGATTCCTAACAGGATTTTCACTGACTGCCAATACGCTGCACTTCAGGCTCGAGGAGTGAATTGGATTAACCATACTTGCACCCATGCTATGAACAAGGCGCCAAACAGCAAGTCACAAGCACACGCAGTACATCCCAATTCCCATGAATTCCAGAAGGGCTGGTTGATGGCAGTCGGATATGGCTCGTACACAGCCAGGGGCGACATGCATTGGATAGCCGCTGCATACATTGTTCTACAGTTACAGATTTTTTTCCAAGGACAAATTGTTCTGTAGGCAGTAGAACTGATCTCTTGCAGATCCACACCCTAAATTTCATTTCATTGTCCACCACAAAACCCTGGATCCTCCTCATGTTCCCTACTGAGAGCTCCAGTCCCATCCCAACAGGTCCTCACCACATCTATGGACATCCTACTTTCCCCGCCCATGTCATAACACCTACAATTTCCTCCATACCTCTACCGCCATTGTCTCTAGCTTCTTGTGTTTCCTGCACAGTCTCCTGCAGTAACACTCTCCACAGTTTTACCCATTTGTCCTGCGGTTCACCTATCATTTGCATAGTTTCCTTCCATATGGCTTACTCTCTCCTTTCTCCTATGTAGAAGACAACAGATGCTGTGGCTAGTCCAGACCTGTGAGCACATCGTCTTGTTGGTCAACCAGCATCTACCAGAGTATCTAACACCTGAGTTGTCCTTGTATTTCCCTCTTGGGTTTGGTTCTTTCTCCCGTACTCAGTCAACAGCATCCAATAAAGGATCCCTTGAAAGGCCTCCATTTTCTCTGAAAGATTTTTGAGACTGTGAGACCTTTATGTTAATGTCACTCCATTTATTTACATGGAGATACTCCCACCATACATTATCATGTTGTCACATACAAGAGGAGAATCAGGCCGCGGTTCAGGTAAGAGCAGAGTAGGGACACCTCATCATCCCTGTTCTGTATTTGGCTCCCATGGTATGGCCTTAGCCCTTTTCAAAATGATACTGAGACTTCGCAAGAGGGCAGTGGGCTTTGGAATTTAAATCCTGTTGAGTTAACACCTAAGCTCAAACCTCTCTGAGCTGCTAATGCAGTTCCCCTTACTATAGTTTCACGCTTCTTAAGTTCCTGTTCGGAAGCATGGTATCTGGATTATTTATTTTAAAAAAAATTAACGTGGCTTCCTAGTGAAACAAGGTTAATACAGACACCTTGCATGTCTAGCTGTCCACCCACCCTCCATCTCCAACAACTTTGGATCCACTGGCCAACACCAACTAAATTCAACAGCGAGCCCTCAGTAACAGGTTCAACAAAATTCAGCAGCGGGCTACGGAGAGACCTTGTAATTCACGCCAGTATGGGAAAGGTAAGGATACAAGTTAGCCTTCAGTCATACTTCAGTCTGGCTAAGAGAAGATGCCTTGCTGGTCAGTCAGCATGAGAATGAACTCCTGAGCAGAGCCCAATTGTACTGCCTTGGCTGCAGGCTAGACAAGGGGACAGGGGAGGGGGATGGAGAGCGGTGGCCCTGAGGCTACTGGAGGGGCAAGAGGTTGGGGGAAGGTCTGGGGACTCGTAACAGCAGACTTACGGGCCTGCAGAACACAGCTCCATAGGATGAAGTGGAAAGAAATGGAAATAAATAATTTTAATAAGATTCTGGTCTTTTCACAACTCCTACAGCCCTACACGTGGGCCTATGTAGTCTCAATGTGAGCAAATGGTTTAAGTGCTTCCTGTCCTCCATAGTGGATTGCGTGCATTATAAAACTACAAGGGCAGAGGTCTCATGACACAATTGTAACAGACTGTTTTTCCCATTTTGCAGTATGTTCCTCTGTAAATGTGTAGGAAATACCACATTTTCTTAATTATACTGAATATAAGAAACCCCCCGCCTCTGGCTTAGGACAATGGGAAGAAAGACCATTTGAAAACTGATTTCTGGCTCAAAAAAAAAGGAAAGTCACAGCAAAAGAATTAAAGGTCAGAAAAATTAGACTATTATCATTGTAATGAACAGAAACAGGCATATAAAAAAAACAATTTTAAAAGTATTTCCTTTAATGTGAGAATAATGGCTCAGGTCACAGCATGGAGCTGAAAGCATTTATCGACTTCTACACCAAGAAGAACAGGACCTGCCTGCTCATGTAGTACAAACTTCACTACAGCTGGTTCGCCGTGTTCCTTGCAGAGAGAGGAAAGCAGGGGGTCATATTCAATACACAGTTATAAAAAAAGGCCCAAGCACCTCATCAATTTAAGGTAAGGTTTATAAGAAACAATGTAATACCTAGAGAGCACGGCCAGCTGTGCCTACACAAAAAAGAAAGAAAATAAAGTGAATTTAATTTCCTTTCAAAAGAAAGGTGGTTGGATAAATACAAACATGTGCATCGCAACCCACCTTCTGATACCCAGCTTCATCACTTGGAAATTCATACCAGAGTGGCTGAGGCTAAGTATGTCCTGAAATAGAGTTCAATTTCAAACTCAGGTAGGAACCAGTGGTCATAAAAGGACAGTAACATGAAAACTGTGCTGTCAAAACACATCTTTGTGTCACGCTTCTGTTCCAGGTTTTCTGTGCACAACCCCTGCCTGGGTTGCTGGAAAATCCCACAGTGAATTCTTCTCTTCTGGAAGAATTCACTGGGCAGGATGATGAACAACCCCATGGGTCTGATCTAAAGCCCACTGAAGTCAATGCAAAGACTCATCTGTTTCAGATTATTTGCAGACCAGGGTCTACCACTCTCCTGGGCAGCCTGTTCCAAGGCTTGACCACTCTTTCAGTAAAGAAATTTTTCCTAATGTCCAATCTAAACCTCTCCAGGTGCAACTTGAGGCCATTTCCTCTCGTCCTATCGCTTATTATTTGGGAGGAGAGACCGACCCCCACTCCCTGTATGTGTTAACTATCACTAAGGCAAAACAAATCTGCAGGCATTGTTATTCTTGAATCTAGCACCTTTTACCGCACCACTCCCCCCACACAGGAAAGGGTTCTGCCTTTACTCAGACTGGTAATTTCTTAGTATCAGCATAAAATCCTTAAATTAGGCTCCCCACAAACACTAGTTCAAGGCCAGAGCCACAATAAAGAAAGGTAAAGAGTGGATGAGTTTTCTAGATGTCAACAGAGAATCTCATCCCCAGAGTTTTTCCTGTGTTTGCTTTCTATTCTATTAATAATTGTATTCCTTGGCCCCACACAGTTAGCATGAGGTGTCAGAAGACTCAGGAAGGTTCAACCAAAAAAAATCACCTTAAGAAGAAGGGCAAGTTTTAAGCCTGGACAAGTACATAGAACTAGAAAAGACCAATAAGCATCTTCTCCCCACAAGCTACAAGTCTGGCCGAAAGTTAAAAATACCATCCCTCAAGAACGACACTCTCACATGAGGACCAGTTTTCCCTGCACGTACGCTAGTGTGATCCCATTGGCTTCCTTGGAATTATTCCCAAGAATAATTCAGAGAAGAGCTGCAGTCCTCCCAGCCTCTCCAAGGAGCTGACACAACACAGCACAGTCTACAAACAACGGCCACAGAGGAGCTCAGTGTTGACTCAGAGCCGCTCACGCTCAGAAGAGGAGGCAGCTCAGAAATAATTGAGATTGCTGTGCCCGTTCAGCATCCCAACATACACAGGGGATAAACATGCTGAGATAATACAATACTACCCAGCAATAATGGCATTAGACAAATCAAGTATCACTTTCTGCAAAGCCACTGGCCTTAAGGGATACTGCCTGTAAAGAGCACAAGAAAATACTGTCTTGTCCTTATGAACATTACACACACTTATGTTCTTTGGCTTTGTATTATGAGCTCCTAAGTGACTAGAAACTGCTATGATATTCTTTACTCGTAGTGCGGGGTCAGGCCACTTGCACATTAAGGCTATGGCCAGGTTGCACAGGGCGGGTATGTAAGAGTGTCTCCCTGAACACAAGAAGCATCAGCAGCTCAATAGCATTTATCCGGCAGGACAGGTATCCCACAGAAACATTATTCGTCTGTAACCCTCTATGCTTAAGACACTAAAGGTTAGATATTGCAGTCCAAATCTTATTAGGGGAATAATTTAAAAAACTCTCAAAAAGGATGGAAAAAGACTTCTAAAAGAGAATCAGGAACTCTAGCAAAGGACAAATATAGAAAAGCCTCAGTCTTCAGAGATGGAAAGTCCAATTCTGGTAACTCAATCTGCAAATCAACAAGCACGGTTTGGTCAGTTGGACAAACAAAACCAGTATGGGAAACGCCGTGAGCTGGAGTGACCTCTGTAATGTCACAAAACGATGCAACGGCACTGCCATAAGCACAGGCTCTGCTTCCTGAGATCCAGCCCAGGTCAATGAGGCCTCCTGTGCAAGCAGACTGGCTACATACATTAGAAACAGGAGTGCCTGAAAGCACGTGTGTACTGGGAACCCTACCAACAGTGCAGTGTGTAGCAGATTCAGTCCCACAGATTTCAGCTGCAAAAGGACCCGCCCTAAGTTTCCTGAGGGACCATTTTTACTTGCAGATACAAGACTTTAAAAGTCCTTTACACTAGATCTCTTCCCTTCCCTTTCACTGGGACAGAAGCCCCAGCAAGCTCCAGAGATCGAGAAACACAGGAAGAGACGCTTTCTTCTTAGATAAGGTTTGTCTACACAGAGGCTTATATTCATAGTTGCAGTTGAGAAAACCAGAACTGAGAAAGAGCAAAAGTGCTCCCCTCTGGTCAGATTAAAGAGAATTAAGGCACATCTGTAGCCTTGTGTGATTACAAGTTGTCAAATATGAAGGAGAATCCCTCTGCCCACAGCATCAACTGTAAATCCCACTAACAATTATGTGAAGAAGCCTAAAATAAAGGTTCTTTTGAAAACCTTTGTCTCTCTTCTCTGCAGTGTACTCGTCTCAACATCCACCTCTGCAACTGTATGTGAACGTTGCTGTGTACTGTACCTAATGCTGTACCAAAAAGAGAAGGCCCCTTCTGAAAGCACAGAGGCAACCAGGTGAGTGAATACTAGAGGAGGAACATCCAGACTGCACTTGGTAGCAGTCCATTGGAAACAGCATGAAGAAAATCTGGGCAGCAGATGACCAGTTATTTAGCAACAGGGTTAAAGAAACAAATCAAGTCTTCTCGAAACATGTTGCCTCATTTGTGCTACCGGTCCAGAATCCACTGCTGAGGAGAAAAGAAAAAAGAATCTAGAATCTGTTGTTGGTTACAGAGTCACAGAATCATGCAGGCTGGGAGGGACCTCTCAAGAACATCTCGTCCAAGCCCCTGCTCAAGCAGGGCCAGCTAGAGCAGGCTGCCCAAGACCATGTCCAGTTGGGTTTTGAATACCTCCACAGACAGAGACTCCACAACCTCTCCGGCTACCCGTTCCATTGTTTGGCCACCTTCATAGTAAAAAAGTGTTTTCTTGTGTTCAGATTGAATTGTGTTTTAATTTGTGCCCATTGTCCTGTCAGTGGGCACTACTGAGAAGAGTCAGCTCTCTCTTCATTCTCTCCCATTGGGTATTTATACACATCGATGAGAAACCCTCGAGCTTTTTCACCAGACGGAACAGTCCCAGCTCTCCTCTTACAAGGGATGCTTCAGTCCCTTTATCTTTGTAGCCCTATTACTCCAGTAAGTCCATATGCTTCTTGTACTGGGGAGCCCAGAACTGGATGCAGTTCTCCAGTTGTGGCCTCATCAGTGCTGAGCAGAGGGGAAGGATCACTCCCCTCGATCTGGTTGATCCTGCAGCCCAGGATACTGCTGGCCGCCTTTGCTACAAGGGTGCATGGCTGGCTTATGGTCAGCTTGTGGTCCACCAGGACCCCAAGGTCCTTCTCTGCAGATCTGCCTTCCAGCTGGCTGGTCCCCTGCATGTACTGGTGCCTGGGGTTACTCCCCCCCAAGTGCAGGACTTTGCGTTTCTCCTTGTGACGTTCCTGCCTGCCCAGTTCTCCAGAGTGTCCAGGTACCTCTGGATGGCAGCACAACGATCTGGTGTATCAGCCATTCCTCCTGGTTTTGGTCTCAAAAATACAACGTATTGAATTTGGTTCATTCAATGGTTTCCTTCCATTCAGTCTGTATAGGTATTAATGAGCAAAGAACATTTTCAGAGTGTTTTACGGATGTTTAATGGAACAACAATGCTTCTTTGCAGCAGTTTTAAAGAATGTTATCTAAACTACTCTAAGTAATTCTTCATGTTTTCTATGTGTTTTATCCTAAAAGAAAAGCTTTCCCCTAAAGTTTTCTAACTAGTACTAGGCAACCCAAAGACAACTAAACCAGAAGCTGTACAACAAAGAGGGAGTGAGAAAGACAGACGTTAACAAGCTGTTTCTTTTCAGCCACGCCACAGTCCATTCCTAGGAGTCCTCCTATAAGCAGAGACCTTACTGGCTTAAGGATAACTTCACATGCTTCTGACTACAGGCAATGTCGTGAATGGGCCACTGCTGTGGTAAATTCATGCTTTTATTAGCTGGACATGTGAAACAAGACTTCTCCTTCCTCACCCCAACCTTTCTCCTGATTCTTTCAGCTTACATGCCCACACCCAGCCATACATATTGCTCTACTTCTTCCCAGACAGCAGTAAAGAGCCACTGCTGGACTGAGTTGCTGACAGTAACGGTAGCTTACCCTTTCCCTACCCCAGTGAAGTTTATCTGCCAACCTTACCCCTACCTCAAACACTCCCAATCAATCAATTTTTTTGGAGTTGCTAAAAGGAAGAAGAGTAACAACACACGTAATTGAAGCTGAGACTTCCTCCTCCAAAGATCTGGCTTTAAGGTCTGGTTGGTCTCGTTCTAATTCCAAGTGGGGATCCCCACTTGCTACAGATCCCAGCGCAACACAGTGTTTTCCAGAGCGCAGAAACATCAGGTGAGCAGTGAGGTGCTCTGGCAAGTCAGCAGGGAGAGCTCTGTGTAGTGTCTGCCTAGAGGTACCTCACGTGCTGTCATAATTGTTCAAAACAAACTGTTTTAAAAATCTTTTTCCCTTAATGTTTATTTTTAAATGGAACCAGCACATCTGGATAACAAATAATGATTTAAATTTTTTTTATCAATTTAATTTCACTTCAATTTCCAAACCAAACAGAAGTTGATGCAAATTACCTATAAAGAATATATGTCCATCTACAGTGAGCAGAAAATTCCAGTCATCAATCTGTAATGGAGCAAACAATTTTAAAGAAAGGATGCAAGTAAATGCACATTAAGTACATTATTACTTCAATGAATGGGCAGTGGTAAAGAATGTCTTCCTAACCACAGAAAAGAAATATTAAATTTTGTGTAAAGAGAATTTTTTTGCAAATCAACATTTCTGGATACCAACTTGCAAATCAACCTTTCTTTAGGAAAATAGATAAAATGTACAAATGACAAATAAATATGGAATCAATAAATGAAATCAGTCCTTGCTGATTTAAACCATAATAAAAAGTCACGATTTAAATTGCCTTGATTTAAATATAAATTATATAAATTCATCAACCCTGCTTTTCACAGCTAGGAGATCAGCTCCACGTCAGAACCTAACAAAAGCGCAAACAAGAACGCATTGCTGCAGCCAAACCCTAACTCCTCAGCAGCATCCTCGCCACTTCTGCACTTAACTTAGCGGCACCTAGAGCCTCGCTCCGTGGTTCGAGATTCACATTTCCTAATCTGCTGCCGAATGTGGGAACTCAGCTGTTCAAGATGGGGAAACAGGGGTGCTATGGGAAGTGTATCAGTACTTGAGGTGGGTTCCAGCTTTAAGCAGAGCTTAATCTTTAAGACAAAGTCAGAGAACTGCCTACAAAGTAACGGAGCTACTGAGTTGAACCAGGTAGGATAAATGCTAACCAAGAAGCAAAGAGATATTCATATTTATATATAAATAAGAATTTGCCCTCTCTCTCCTGCCCACATATGAGCAGACAAAGCATGAGGTAATACCGAGGCTGCTACTGGGAAAACCCAACTTTATGACACATTTAACACAAGAAGAACAGGACGCTGCAGAAAATAATTGTTTTCTCCAGTCATTTTCAAGCCTCCTGAACATATTTCAGGACTACAGAGAAAACTATTTTTAAAGAGAAAATACATAACAGAACACAGAATTAATTATGTGAACAACAGCCCTATAGAATTATTATTGCTGTTAATATTGGAAGACTCAACCCAAGACTAGGACTCTACTGTGATAAACATCACGCATACACATAACAGGTGCTAGGCCCTGCCTTGGGGTAGATGGTTATGATCCAAAGAGATAAGGCAAAGAGTACACCTAATTATAGACTATCTCTCTGTTTGAAGATAAAGACTTTAGGCATTAAGAAACTGGGTAACTTGCTGGAAACCAAGCACATGCCACGATCACATTTTAAGTTGGTGGGAGCAGGTAAAAGCTAGAAAACCATTATTAATGTATTTTCAACTACAAACTATATGCTAGAGCAGAAATAATTGGCCAGTAGACCACCATTTTTATTAAATTCCAGATAAACCTCACACCCACCCCCCGCTACAGCAGTGTAAAAGGAGAATAATTCCATTTGTGCCACTAGATCTGTTCCTGACTTACAGCAGAAAATCTGAGAGCAAACATGCGATGCTTCCTGTTATACGTGAATTGGGTGAGACAGCTTTCAAATTTATGATCCATTTAACGAAAACAACAATAACAAAATTGCAAGAATGTATTTTAGATAGGAGAAAGATGCTGATTTCTGAAAGCGACAACAGAAGAACAGAAAAAACCATGAAGGAAAATCTCTCTCCTCTCGCCTATCATTTTACTCACTCTGCTCTAGGAAAAGGACGGGTCTGTAGCAAAATGATAGGCAGCATCGTTAGACCAAGCTGTTCAAATGGAAAGGGTTAAGCTGGTTGAAAGACCATGTTAGGCAGGGATGTGATAATCATTCGGTGCCCATATCATGATCCTACGGGCAGCAGCAGAATGGCTGCCACAGCTCGGTTTCTGCTTTGAGTTGAGTGTCCGCTCAAGTCAGCGGCAGGGCTATGGCAGGTTTATTGTGCTGTGCGTGCTCTGGGACAAGCAGGGCTGACGGAGATGATAAGTGCCGCTCCGCAGAGCAGCAGGAGTACCGACTGGCACATGCGGGGAGGTACAGTACAATAATCTCCCATCTGCACGATACAGCATTGAATCCCTTCCTTTACAGCTCAATAGGTGCATCTGCTGCCCCTCTGCTAATCCTCAACATTGTTTAAAATGCAGATCAGTGGAGATCATGCTTTTTCCTTCCCATTACAGACCACAGCCTAATAAAAGAGCTTTAATCACACAGACAATATTCTATCTCTTGCAGTGTCTGCTGCTTCATTCTTTCCTCTTTGCCTTTGTCTGGAAGCCAGATCTTTGTCAGGCACTAGCAGCAGCAGAATATAATTTTGCAATGCAAGGTTTGAAGCCAGTTGAAGCGACTATAACCTTTCCCAAAACTGTGGCATCGTAATTAGAAGACTGCGACCGCAAAAGGTAAACAGCAGGGAACTCAGGTCATAGGAACCCCCTGAGAAAATGCATCCTAAACCCCTAGATATGTTGCATGATTTTAAATGTAAAAAGCAGCATCAGCAGACTTCCTTACTTGTCTTTGTCTCCATAGCACTAATGCACTATGACATTTTTTTAGATGTCAGAAAGTACAAGAGCTACAGAGGAAAGCTATGATTGGTTATGTGGCTGTAAGCTGAGAAAAATGACTTAATTTATTTTACATAAAGAACATATACATTAACATATGTATGCATAAATGCTAACCTGAAATAACTAGCTCTTTCCAGGCAATTCTACGGCCAAATGAATGACCCAGTAAGCTGGAAAGCTGTTCTTGCTGTGACGAGTGGGAGGTCATGCAAGTCATCATCGTAAAAATAAGACCGTAAGATCCACTGTAGTTAAGCCCTGATCCAGCTCTGAATCTTCTGAGGAAGAAGTGACATCCCAGCATCCTCCTTTCTATGGCTATTGCCGTCGGTGCATTTCAGAGGGAAGGACCAGTCTGGAATTCTCCTCATATATGTTTATCCTTAAATTAATTTTCTTCTCTAGCAACCTTAGTTCCTGCAAATAACTGTACAGCATAATACAATAAATCTTGTCTCTCCCTATATCTATAAACTGCAGAAAGAAAGATAAACAAACCAATTATTTTACTGACCAGGGTATGCCTGTCTTCCACAAATGTAGAACATATGGTGGAGAGGAGGGCAAAGGAATCCTTCCTGTGTTCTTACGTTCCAAGAAACATGTTCATGGCATGATGATAAAACATAGCACAGCACTTCCTACCACAGGGAGCAAGACAGATACTGAAGGAATAAGAAAACACAGAAGGGATGTGGCTAAGAGGGATGTACTCCCTGCCATTAATACTTCTGGAGTCACCAGCTCCCCAAGAGACCGAATGAGGACAACTCACTGCTTGCAAGACTTCCGGATGCTATTGGGAGCTTGGCAAGCCCCAGACTTTCACTTGCTGAAATACCAGCTGCTCTGCAGGGACTCTCTGCTGCAGCAGAGGCAACTGGGCATCACAGAGGGTCTTGAATGGCACGATCCTATGGGCAGACACAGGCCAAAACCATTCAAGCCATTCCTCACCATAAATACATGTGCTCTGTTTGTTTATGAAACCTAGGCAGATGCTGTGCTATCCACTGACTTCCTGGACAGCAGGAAACCCAACATGTTCTGCCCGACTTACACATCTGTACAGAAATTGTTGGAAGCAGCAGTCCTCTCCTTCAGAGCCTCTTTTATCTGAACTCATGGGAGTCCCTAACAGTAACTCTGCGTCTGTTAGATTTGCTGATCAAGGACAGCCCAGCACGTGGTCCTCTTCTGCCAGTTGCCATCGTAGCAATTAAAGGGGAAAAGACTATGGGACGAGTCATTTTGTCAGTGCACAAATGCATATATTATTTGTCTCATTATGTAGACACAATGTGATTTTCAATTAGCTGTCCAACGGTATGATCGAACACAAGATACTTTAATTATGTATTTCATGGACATGCTTCAAAGGTGCTGTTTCAATCTCAAAATAATTAGCTGCATGCACAGGCAACTTAGAGAGTTCCAGAGGGCCTGTGGTTACTGTCCTTTTTAAAGATACAGAAGAGTTATTTGAGTTTCCTATTGCAAAGGCCTCCCGGTTGCAAGATAACTGCACCTAATGTATCTGACCAAAACTACAGGTGCCTGTGCATGCGCATATCGTTGGGTTCCTAAAGAAACATGGAAAGCGGTCAATAGGTGCCTATGGTATACTTGATACTTCAGAAGCAGCCCTCTGTGAATATTAGGTCTTGCAAGGGAGTCTTTGATGAAGCATCACAGGATGTGCACCCACACAAAGGCATGCACACACCTGCACACAGACTACCCGAACCAAATCCAGGAAAGAAGAAGGGAAGCAGGGACGAAGCGGGCAAAAGATGGGGAAAGGCTGGAAATGAACCAACGAAGCTGAGTCACATTCACTTCTCTTCTCACCGAGCAGCAGTGCTGACCTACAGTAGCAGTGTTTCATTTGGTGTTTGTATAAGCAGTAGTAAATTACTACCTCCTGGTGAAAAAGGCGAGGGAGAAGCTATGAAACAAGTTTTCTCCAATTAACAAAGCCTCCCAGGACCACTTACACACTGTCCCCTCCTAATGAGGGCACCCAAAGTCATAATCCAGTTCTCCTCTATAATTAAAGTCTGTAATTACTAGTATACAACACTATGCCTTAACGAACGGCACTACTCAGAACATCAAACATTTATATCTGCACTTTTGTGCATACTAGATGCAAATCATGCAAATTTCATAGCAAAAAATCTGGGTTTTTTTCATATAGGAATACCAGATTTCCATTTCAACTGCTGGCTAAAGTATCTGAGTACTCCTAACAGAGTCTAAAGAGAAGGTTAAATTCTGGCAACCCTACACAAGCATATATGACTATGAATTGGTTTCCTTGTTGTAAATAGCAATGTCTTGAAGGACCCCACCTGCCAATGATCTCTACCAAGGTGACCAGACGACACATCCCAACGTATCTAGAATTTTTTTTTCTTAAACATCTATTCCAAACTTGCTGAAAATAGTGCCAAAAGGAATTAGGAGCGTTAACTGAAAGGGGAAAAATGGCAAGTATAAATGTTGCCAGAGGACACTTATTGTTCCCACAACCGGAATGCCATTTGACATCTCTCCCAAGAAACAGTCAACTTTTACACTAACTCCCCAATAACTCAATTATCTGTGTCAATGTCAAGGCAGGGCTCTGCTCCTTCACATCCTTTGTCATATATATTTATCTCCTACATCACAGCAGTCCTGCTGGCCTTAGGAAAGAGATCCCTTGGTGGAAATGAGGCCTGACAGGAAAACAAGGCAAAGATTTTGAATGCATAGAGGCATCTTTTGTAATTAAGGGGTTTGGTTGTTTTTCCTGTAGGTATTTATAAAGGTTTATTTGTTTGTTTGTGAAGTGAAGCTACTAAGCTTCAGGGAATCATTTTAAAAATTGTTACTCCTCCAAATTTAAAAAGATTTTTCCACCGCTGAGTTATCTGTAAATTATCACATAAGAAATGGAAGGAGGTACCTTCAGAACATGCAAGATGGCAAAGGGTACCACACAGCCAGAAAACTAAAATTTCTCCATGCATCCCCGCTCCCTGCCAGCAGGATGAGTTGGGTGATCCTCAGCAGCAGTGAAAATGTCAGTGAATCTTACTGACATCAGGTGGCTGTTTCCATGGAGGGTGAGTGCTTCAGTACATAAGACATGTATTAAATCAGAGAAAAAAATGTTTAGTGACCCCAAACTTTGGACAGGGTAATGTGCTGTAGTTTCACATACACTTCAAACTCACAGAAGCTAACACTAATGCTACAAGTAGCAGTTCAGCCTTCTCATGTCACCTGCAAGTGTTTTCTTGACCATGTAGTAAACCAGCTCAGAGAACTGATGCAGGTGAAAACCAATCCAGGAAGAAAAAAAAAGCATTTAACGAACTCAGTTCTGTACCCAAACCCAGCAGACAGAAGAACCACACAACCTGCAGGGGAAAAGAGTCACTTCCCCAACAGTAACGCCAGCTTAGCCACACTGACATGTACATACACAATGCTGCAAGTATAGCTCCAGAATGTCCAAATTCAATTCCTTTCTCTGTTACAAACTCCCTTCACATCACTGATCAACCACTTTTTTCCCAAGCCTCAATTCCCCATCAGTGACATGGGGCAACGTTATTTCCTTTGTTCTTTCCATCTACTTGGAGCGTAGGGGCTTTAGCACTAGGGCAACAAGTTGGTACAACCTGTACAGCAACAAGTACAACACATCACCAATTCTGAACAAAAAGTGTAGGCACCATTGTATTACAATTAAGACACAACAGTAAAAGGAGGAGAGCTGACAGCTATGCCTCTTCATTGCTGAAGGCCATAGTAACTTCATGAATGTGATACTAGTTCTTTTGGAATACAGCTGAGATGAGCTGTGTCTTGCATGTTTTGTTCTGGTGTCAAACAAGAGAAGGCACTTTTTCTAGACTATGGCTGACGACAAACAGGAAGAGGATACTTATCCTGTTAAGGCACAGGATGGGAACTCGAAAGACCTATATTCCCAACCTTATGGAAACTGTCCCGTGGGACCAGTCATTTAAGTGCACCAGTCAACATGGACCTAAGTACCTTAAGGTCTTTTTGAATCTGTGCCTCAGTCTTCCTATGCCTTTGTTTTTTCCATTGGTAATATTAACCTGCCACACAGAAATACTAAGGATTAATGTACTCAGGTTGGTAAAATGTCAGAAGTACTTCTAAGGTGTTTTTGCAAAGGCTCCTTTTTTTCCTCCTTAGAACTGAGCAGGAAAGACAATTTGCTGAACTTGCTATTTCTAACTATTCTACAGTGGCAGATGTACAGAACCCATCAATTCTCACTGACCAGTCCGCACTTGTAACATGTCCACCCCAAATTCATATTCCAGTCTTTACGTAACACATCACACCCTCCAGACGGTAGTATGCCCCTTAGCACAGGAGTGGGTCAGCAAATTGAGTAAGCATACGGGTCTCTTCTTGCAAAATTTATACTTTCACTTAAGCAAGTTACTCTTCTTCCCTTTCAAAATCACAGAGGTACAGCTTTAAACATGGCTAAGTCAGGTCTAATCATACACATGCCATTTGTAATTGCTTAAATTGATGGACTGTTTGCTTTAGTGATTTCTTTTCAAAGTTGCTTCTTAAAAATAAACATGTATTTCATAAAAAGGCAGTTAGTCTGTGCTGGCTAGCACATATGAGCACATACCACCGTGAGTCAGGAACACATCTTCTTCCTTTATCCTTCAGACAGAGCTCTGAGTTCCCTAGTCATATAAACCATAACCACTTACCATGACAGCAAATATTCTCGTCATTTGTCCTTCACCATGTATTCCTCTTTTCCGTATTAGAAGTCCTTCCCCATCATATTAGGAAAGCAGCAAACAATTCTTTTCCAAATAGCACACCAGAATTTCCAGCTATGTATTGAAGGGTACAACAGCCCTCATAACCTACATAGTTATGTTGGTGACACTGACAGCAGTAAAACAAATGAGTTCAAGACAACAAACAACTGAAAAAATACATAATCTGATCTTGGTTAAAAGCATGTGAGCAAGGAGAAGGCTAATTGAGATTAGTGGAACTACTTATGAGTTAAATCAGTACAAACTAGGAGGACTACAATCACCCTTTGTAAGCAATTGAGAACACTGACAGTACCATCACACTCCTTGACAAGTTGGTAACTCATCTCCTGAGTGGTAGGAAACTATGCCGAAGATTTTATCCAACTGAGAAAGCCAAGGCGTTAAAAGGTGCATATATTCCATTCACTTACAGAATGGGAAATCCACTTTTAGACCTATGCTTGCTACTGCTCAGTCTACAGATTAATTCTAAGCTTATTTTGAATTTTAAAAAATCCCAAGGAAATACATTTCAGTCTACAGAGCAGAAAGGCATCACCAATTAATAATTGGGATCCCTTTACTGGAGACAGTAAAGCTCTGAGCTTTCTGTGAAGGATATGGAGTGCATGTACACACAAAAAAGATCACACAAATCAAAAAACATCAGATTATGCAAACAAAAATTACTCTGCCACACAGAGGCTCATGTTAGTCTTTATGACAGCCACACATCACGCCAAGTCCAACTCTCACCAAATTATAAAACAAGATTTCATCATTTTTGAACTGTTGAAGGAGGTCCTATGGCTACACACACATCCCATTTCAACCAACTTGCAACCACAAGTCTCTAAAGCCCATTTACTTCTAAGCAGCCTACCATGATTTCCACCATGATTTGAGGCAGTAAGGGCCAAAATATGCTATGAATTACACCAGTGTAAAGCAAGAATAATTCCAACCATTCCAGTCAGGTTTGCGCAAATTTGCAGAAGAGCATTGAACCTATTCAAAGTCTATCTACAGTATCATGGGTTTCCCTATTTCCTCCCAGTGATTTTTCATATCAAATTTGTTCAATTTATAACCCTAAGAATGGTGTGCATGCAACATCCTTGTATCATTATCAACGGTCTTCATTTTGGGGAAAGGTTTGGAGAAGGTTCTCTGGCTTCTGAGCATCCAAGCCACCTGTCCCTCCACTTTTAGGTCTCTTTAGACAGACTGGTGTCTTATTGACTAAGATAGGGTAAAGATCTTAACTATCCATGCCAACTGTCTCAAGTATGAGGTATCATGAAGTTTTGATGACATGGCCCTAATGAAAGTAGCTGCAGTTGTTCATAAACTGGCTTCTTAATGAGCCCCAAAACATATTACTGAGCTCATAGTAATTTTGGGGCCAGGATTTCCCTTCATTAAGCCACTTCTTTAGTATGGGCTGTCATATTCAAAATCCTTTGAGAATTAGAGGAGTCTTCTCCACTGACTTCAACAGCATCTGGCCTCATGGAAGGAATGAGATCCCTGCAATGAAGAGTCTCAGCCCAGTGGCTCTGTCTCAAATCTGTCAAAATCAGACAGGACCCCTGAGAATTTTATCAGGATCCAGCAGAGACAACACCTTGAGTGCAAGCTAGATGAACCCAAGGCCCATAAGGTAAGATACATACTTAGTAAATCACTGGGCATCAAGAATCTAAATTTTCACAGAAGAGACTTAGCATTTTCTCATTGAGGTACCCTGTCTGGATTTCAGAAAGCAGAATTCAGCCCAGATCCATCTGATTTTTCTGAGAAAATAAATAATCCCACATGATGAACAGCATTTGAAAGCAAGCATTATATGAGAGCACCTTTAAATAAAAAAAAAAAAAAAAAATTCGTTGAACTTTCCACTTGTAACCAAGTTTGCTGATGGAGGTTACCCTCAAAAACAATGTCATGCCTAAATCATTTCAATATTCTGGATACCATCTAATTCTCCATAAATTCTCTGATTTCAGCCCAGTTTAAAAAAAATGTTTACATCAAAAAAAAAGAAAGAAAGAAAAAAAAAATCTAAATCTCTGGCAATGTCCTACTTGTCAAGCACGAGGAACGACTGCCAGAAATTAAAGTAATTTAGGTGAGCTCCATTTGATCTGCATATCATACCATACAAGCATTGCTAAATCTCTCCGTGTCCAATTCAAGGAAATCACACTGGCGGGAAACCTCCCCTTCAGGCAAACACAGCTGAAGACTTCAGTAGCACTCAGCATCTTTTGGCCAATCTACAAATCTCAATGTTTTCTGTACAAAAGTGCCTAAATAATAAAAGCCAGTGAATAGACAGCAGAGGCAGCTATGAAAACAGTTTCCATAGCGAAGAGCATGAAAAATGGTCCAGGAGTCACAAACTCCCTTTGTCCTTGTTCTTAACTGGAGGCTGCACATCTGCGCTTCCCTTAGAGGGACTGGATTCTTCTGTCTCCCCTCCCCAACCATCTTGCTTCCAACCTCTACAAATACAAACCTCTAACAGTTCCAGTCTTCCCCACTATACTCTGACCCTAGTGCCTTTGCCCCAGTTATACTTTGGATGCTTTCAGAGCGGCTTAAAAGCCCCCTTGAAGGAAAACTGAAATAATAACATAAGGTTCTAAATCATACCAATAAATTAAAGTGGTGTTGCAGACCCTGATGAAAAGAGAAGCAGAATACATTGCCTCAAACTCAGATTTCTCTAAGCCAAGGCAGAAACAAGGATTTGCCTCTGGCAAAGAGGCAGGCCATCCGTTCCACTGCCTGCCATGTAACAGGGCTAATCCACCTATCTACAAATCTCACCATGCAAGTGCTACATGAAACCCAACTAATACGCAGAGTGTGAAGCAGAAAGAAACAATCTAGTTCCGTTTTCTAGGGAGATGAATGGCCAACTGAGCCATTTTTCAGGATTTTACATTCCAAACTAAAAGAGCAGTTCCAAGGGCTGGGGAAAAAAAAAAATCAACTCAGCAATAGCTGTTCAAAGAGATACCTTAAAATCTCTTATGAATAAAAGTTATTTTTGTCTAAAAAGAGGATGTTCTTTTTCTATTGCCTCCCAGCCTCCTCCCAAATATGCTGACAAAGAAAGATGAATGGGAACTGCAGTATCAGAAAGTGCCGACAAGGACTTGAGTTTCGCAGGTGGAGATGCAAGATCAAGGAACAGGGCGGTCAAATCACCACATCATTTACTTGAATCAAACATTAGATTAAAAATTCTCCTTCTGGACTTAGTGCCTAGAAACCCTAATATGAAGTAGAGGTGATGGATAATTGCAGATCAGCGTTCTCAATCTTTTTCCTGTTCTGACCTGATGTTATCAAAAATGGCCAGGGAACTCCTATCCACCGATGAATAAACGTGAGCTTAACTCAGCGATACACTTAACCAAATTTCAATCAATGGTACTTAGAGATAAGCAGTCCTTTAAATGAATAGATTTCCTTTCCTAAAATCAGAACAAAGAAGGAGATCTAGATGCTAGTGATGGACAATACATTTCAGTCGAGGTTATTTTTCACAATCCAATATGCGGATTTGGTAACAGTAAGATATTTTCAAATTTGCATTTTTTTGCCAACAGTTCAGAACATTATTTAAAACAATAAACTGAAAAACATGTTCTTTCTGAAATCTATTTTTACATTTCTTTTTGCCCAGAACATGCTCGTCAGTGCCACTGACTTTTCACAAGAATGTTTTAAAGTGTCTAATTTTACTACTTTTCCATTATTTTTGCTTTCCGCTCTGCTTGACAAGCCTAAAGAATAGCAGATGTGCAGGCAAAAAAATAATCTATGTTGCTAGTACACTGTCTAATAAAATAAAACCAACTCAAATAGAGAACTTTTTTTCACCCTACAACATGCAATAGGATTAAGATTCTCCCTAGAAAAATGCACTTTTCTTCTAGGTCACGGGGCCATCTGACTCTAATTTGACTCAAAAACAAGCCCTCCAACTCTTGACCACCTCACAATGTAGTAGTGGAAAACATTTAGGTCACACAATCCTGTCTCATCCAATTTGGATGCAGTTCTTCCAAGGATATAAATTCATTAGAGAGAGACAGATTGTAAACAAACATATACACACACAAGAAAAAAAAATGCAGACAGATTCTGCCTGCTCACTCTGCATATATATGAGTACTTGACCCAGAAAACAAAGATATTGCCGTCTAGTCACTGGGTTAGAGTCATTCACCTACATAACTAACTCAAGAAATTTAGCCTCTCCACCACTTTACAGAATATCGCACAACATTTCAAAGGAGATTGCAGTTCCCTCCAATTTATTTATTACTTAGAGTTATCCGTAAAAAACAGGCTGCCAGTCTTACAATGAATTAGTGTTTCACCCCACAGAGAGCCCCAGTAGATTCCTGGGGACATGTACTGAAGTATGATGGTAAGCAAGCAGTACTGGAGACATCAGCATCAGCTCTGGATTATTTCTGAGAGATTTTTAATCACTCCACAGAGATTAAAAATAAGTTGCAGCAAATACTGGATACACAATACACAAAACACGGATATTGGTTAGTTGTGATTATCTTAACAGTTAGACCCCATCAATTGATATAAAAGAACAACTTGCCCCAATGAGCTGAGCACAGCTTTCAAAATTAGAAGGGCTTACGGAAGTGTCCGGGCCTTTGGACCTCTCACAGAAAGATGCAACTTTATGAAGAAGTAGTAAACAATGCCATGTTAAGGATTTAAAAATACTTTCAATCTTTTTTTCTCTTAGTCACCTGTGCCTTGCCCAAGACATGAGCTGTAAGAAATACCGAGCTATAAGATGTTGTCAACCAAAGAAGAATACAGATCAGGTTTTCTTCTTGCAACTTCCAACAAAAATCACTTCGCGTACCCGGGCAGCTGCAACTGCAAGGGTGTTATCACTGATAGGTCCATTAAATTGCCTCTGTGCCAGGGCTCCCAGGGAGCCCCGATCCGATCACTGCATCACACACAACTCTGCCGTGTTAAAACATCCTATGTGGATTACTGAATTTACTGGTTTGTCATTTTCTGTCATCACTACAATCAGAGACACAAAGTAATTAATCAGGCATACACAGCGCTCTTGCTCACTCTGCTGTCTAGCACAATTAATCACCTGTGCCAGGTTTGCAAAAGTTGATCATCCCACTATTCCCTGTCCCGCAGGAAGCATATCACTCAGTAAATAATTCTGAACAAACACAGTAAGCATGTTAAGTAAATGTTCTGCAGTCCTACACACATTTCATTCATGATAACAAAAAAAGAAAGAAAAAAAAGTGAAAACCAAAGCTCATAAATATGTCTATACTAGTTTAAAGGCCAAAAAAATCATTTAATTGAAGAGAAATAGATGTATTTTCTTAGTAAATGCAGTACTTTCTCATATTTCCTGTAGAAATTTCGTGAAACCTACAAGTACTGACGTTTATTCAATCCAACTTATATTTTGTTATCCAAAACAAACTCCACTTCTCTGCCATATGCTCAAGGAGCACAGGGAATCCTACATTGCCAACATTAGGCGTTTATCCGTTGTTGCAGTAAGTCTGAGATATCACAGGATGCATTCCCATCTGCTTTTGAATTTTGCTTCAACTAGCAAGGCTAATAAATTCCCCGATTCTTTTGCCCCATCAGTTCCCTTAGGAGCAGTCTGCGTGTCAGATCCAACCTGGCCAGCATTTTCTGTCCACAAAGACAGTACAGAGCAGCAGGGGCATAAGGATGGATAGGAAGCTTCCCGCGATGGGAAGACAACTCACGTTGCAGCATTCGCAGCCCTCGTCAGAAACACTCTTCCTAAGAACAAGCCTCAGAGGGATGACGCTGAGGACAGTGGGTCCCTGCAGGCTCCAGTGACTTTGAGACCGGACTGTACCGTTAAGACTCCTTTGGGTAAAGGATAGTGTTGGTTGGACCACTTTGGGAACAGGCCAATGAATCAGCCTTGATTAAGAGAGTAACTATTGTTTTCCCAATTCCCCCTGCTCTGTCAAGAAAAACTAGAAATTCACATCAAGTACGGTGACCTTTTCCCTGTAAGCTCCTGGGTGGGGCACGGACCATATTCTCCTCCTCTGTACGGACAGTGCATAAGACCGCCAGGCATTTAAAAGAATGCCAACCTGCTAGGTGCAAAATTAAAAATACAGTTTCTGTTGAAAAGAAGCTCACAGCTTGAGTTTCACATCTCAGTTGCTTGCTTTCTTACACATGAACAAACTGCATATATATATATAAAAAAAACTATACATACATGTGTATATAATTGCTTTACTTGTCTTTGTTTGCATATCACAAGACAGATTCAGGCTTGCTGGATTTAACTCAGCAAAAAAGGTTTTCAAAATATAAGATAAAGTAATGAACATAGGACAGTCCATAACATTCAAAGGAACTCTTCAAAATGCAATTTTTGTATGCTTTCCTAAATTTAATTAAAAATAAAATAAATGCATATTTTGCTTTTTCTTTACAGTAATTAATACACTGGGGGCTTAAGGACCTTTATTATCACTGCAGGAATTTATGTTTGTGGTAGCAGTGTTGATCTTTTTTCCCCTTCAAAAAGATATTCACAAATCAGAGGAGAAACTCTTTGAAGTATGCGGTAGGGACGACTTCTGCCCACTCCTTATGCATAACTCTTCCAACATGATCTGACCGAGATGCAGTTTTCCCCCTCCAGCCCTCAGCAGCATGAATCTTGCATCAGTGAGATGCGGAGGATCTCACAGCCCAGCACCTTAGATCCGCTGGAGTACGAGATGAGAGAATTGAAGCTCTCCAGGGGACCTCGGCAATTCTGAGCACCACCGCAGCCTCCCTGCATCACAGGTAGCTGAAAGCAGACTTCAGCCCCTCATGTAATTTGACTATGACACATCACAGGCCTTTTCTTGACACAAGCCACATACATATAAACTAATGTGGCAGCAAAAGGTGGGCAGGGGATGAATAATTTTGCAGAAGTTTTCAATTTAACTTTCATTGTAAATAATCTAGTTCAGAGACAGAAGCTCTTCAGACCTCCGTGGCACTTTCTGTAAGCCACTGAAACTGGGTGGCAAAGGAGTCCAAATAAATTATTCAGGTATACAAACACGGACATGGGGAAAAACAGAGGTGGGGGTGGGGAGTCATTTCTGGAAACAATGCTAAGCGTCTCAAATGCAAATTTTAAAGTTCATGAGTGACAGGTACTTTAAGATCTGAGATCCTGGCCCCAGCAAAGGCAGAAAGCATTCAGGCCCTGATCCAGCAAAACATCTCAGCGTGCGTTCACCCAGGAGCACATGCGAGTCTGGCCATGAGACAACTGGAGCAAGCAATTGCCTTTGATCCCTCAATGCTTCTGAAGTCAGGGGAACGCAACAACACAACATTAACTGGGACAATTTGGGGCAATCGGTACAAGATACAACTTCTGATTTGATTTTATGAACTGTCTTGCATTTCTTGTGCTGGAGTGGCATTTGTATGTGTATTCTGGATAGAGTGATAGCTTCAGTTTAAATGAAAGGAATTTCCTCAGAACAAGAAAACTGGTCATCAGTGCTCACTTTTAAAAACTCAGAGGGATTCACACAGAAAAAGGAAGCACAGATAAATCTCAGAGAGGCAAAGGGGCTTGATTTCCTAACTTGGTTCAGAAGAGTTATGTGTGTGAGAGTATTTTTACTGTTTTGTCTATCCATTACTATGTATTTTGTTCTGATTAAATGTGACTGGTTTTGAGTTTTTCATAAAGTCTGCTCCTTTGACTGTCACATGTTCTTTAAGGAGTGAATTAGAACCAAGTCCCTGCACAGGTGGAGGTCTGAGATCATGCGCTTAAACAACCTGGAGAACACAGCAATGTTAAGCTAACATAAGCATGTGAGATATGCGCATCGAGAAGGTAAGAAAGCTTCAGCCTATCTCATTGCTCCTCGTTCTCCCATTTCCATCTAGCAAATCCTAGGGACCACTTGTAGACAGACAGGGAAGAGCTCCAAAGCATCAGGGCTGAATGGTGTTTGTGTGTTTATGGCCCCTCTTGACAACCATTTAAAAAACAAAAACAACAACAACAAGAAAAGGCAGCTTAGTCTACATTATTTCTGCTACAAAGCCTTTTCCACACCATGCAAAAAACCCCTCCTGCGAAGACAAAACTCTTCTGCTGGCAGAACAGCTCTTCTTTCTACTGTGCCTCCTATTACGCAAGAAGGTGAGCACTGCTTCTGTGCAAGCAATATTCTAAAAAGCATTGCTGGATCAACCACATCTGGATTGCACCGGACCTGAATGCAGACCTTCCCATACCCAGGCCAGTACCTTAAATTCTCCCACATTAGTTATGAGAACGCTTCAGAAAACAGGAGCAGAAATAAATGTGTGTTAAGAGGAGGAAGGAATGGATTGTCTCATCAAGCTGCCTGTGCAGTTCTTGCAGCTCCTGTAGGACACAACAATAGCTCTCCCAAAGGGACACTTGAAATCTTGGATTCCTATATCCTGATCGGCAGTTATGATCTGCAGTCCCAAATTATTTTTTGCTTGTCCTTGGGCTATTTGGCAATGAAGTACGAAGCAGGAAGACAGAAGCCCAGTTCTCATGAGCCAGGTTGGTGCTTCAGGGCTGAGGGTAGCAGAAACTAGTTTTGACAAGTTAGCCATGCAAATATTATGCGCCAGTCATTGAGCAAGTATCTCTGTGCTGCTCTCCTGTGTCACTGTCACAAAGACGATGCATTGTGACAACTTTCATACCCAGAGTTAAACCAATCCCATTTCAATCGTGCTTTAAAACAAACAGAATTAACACCAAACTCTTAACACTTTGGCAAAATAAATACTAACAGTTTAGAGAAGCAAAACATTTACAAGCAAATCCAGATAGCCACCAAAGTATGAATCCCAAAGCTGTCTGTTCACCCACAGTAAGCCCCATGGAGTCCTCATCAGTCCAGTACACATACTTTTCCGTATGTGCATCCTACCCCGGCTGACACTAAGCGCAGGTAAAATGCTGCAGAACTTCAATGTAGGTTACGACTAAATAGGATCAGGGACAGTAAAGATACATACAGTGCCTAACGTAACACAGCCCTGCTTTCGCCCTATGAATGTTTAGACATCATCATACTACAAAAAATTATTATAGCACTCAACTAGAAACAGGAATAAGAATCCTGCAACAACTGTATCAGTTTTCATGCTACAATTAGCCATGTACAGTTTAAATGAAATCCTTATTAATTAACATCTGCCAGAGAACCTCACCTCTCAGTGCTTTTCCAGCCGATGCTGAAATCATATAGCTGTTAGATGGAGAACGAAATAGGTCATTTGGGTGACATTTCCTCATAGGACAGAATATCATTATGGACAAAAAACCCAAAAAGAAACAAGGGTTATATTGGTTCAAAACCATGTACAGAGAGTAGAGGCCACATCACAGCCTCTCCGGTTTCCATCAAAGGTCCCTTTGGGTGAATGAAGTTGTAAAAGATTCATACCCTGAGTCTTCTGTGCTTCTCCAAGTCCTGGCCATTATGTTTAGGCACTGAAATAACAGCTATACTTCTCACAGCCTTACGCACTTTACGCACCGTGTTTCAAGCAGCAGAGGCACATGCTGCTTTTGGAAGGCCAGCATGGAGACTCAGCTGGATGCATTGAATTCTCTGCCCTTCAGAGGCGAGGCTGAAAGCCACTGTCACCATTTCCCTCTGTGATAGAGGGCAGACAACCTGTCATGGCCAGAAATCAGGCAGGCTCCCTCCCTGTGTCTATTAGTGACAGGCACTTAACTCCATTTCATTCAAAATGAGAAACAACCTGATCCTATGGTTTTCCACTCGAAATGGTAACACGCTGCTTACAGCAATGATGTCAACATCCTCAGCCATGAGATAGAAATATAAGGAAGCCAGAGCCGCAGAAGAAAGTTTCCAAAGGAAACAGCATTTCTCATTATTGTATTTATGTTTTATTTACTTCCTAGTTTTTACTAATGGGAAACTCACTTTTACTAATGGGAAATGCTCACAGAAGAACAACTAACTGTAATGAAGTTTGAATTGGTGGAGCCTTTCCATTCTGAGCTTGTTATAAACATCCTAAGCATAGTGAAAAGAGGTTTAAAATATAGCCTTTACCAAACACGCAACAAGGAAAAGTCTTCATACCATCAGAGGTTTCTATCTACAGTTCTCCTAGTGGGACACAAGGGAGGCAGCAGCAGTGGGCACGATGAAAGCCTGCCTTGACTCACTGCCCAACATCTGTTTCTACAGATGGACTGATACTCACTGTCCAATATCCTGTTTATATAGAAAAAATGCTACCCACAAAACTAGCAGCAGTAGTCTTATTATTTATACTATAGAGATGAGAAGACAAATCACAAATGCATGAAATATTAGGGCAGACAAGAAAATATTTTACACTCAGTGCTAAGTTCTTCCTAGCCCTACAGCTTACCTTTTCAACAGGTATAAAAAGTAGGAAGTTTCAAATGGAACAAAGATGCGTGATAGGTACTATTCAAGGAAAGAAAGGAGAGGGATGAAGACCAACAATTTCCAGTTACATTAACCTCCTTCTGCTTCAAGGATCTTTATTTTAAACTGTTGAGGTGTATTAGAAAGCCCCAGCTTGGTTTCCCATTACATTCTCCCCGTGTCATTGCACCTAATAACACAGAAGGCTTTGAAAATGTTTCTGCTTTCATTACTTTCTCTTACTGGATGCCTAGTTGTTTAATAAATTTACCATTTTACAGTTATTTGTATTCAAAATAATCTGTAAATGAAATTCAAATATAACAGCACAAAGTGGGCGCAGAGAAAAATAATTATTTAGTATGGTCTGGAGTAATAACTCAGTTTAAAGTGATAGAATTCAGCACAAGAAAATGTAGGTTAAGTACCAGGAACCATTTCCTAACAACAATATCTATCAGACTAAAAAAACAAACTCCCGGCATCCTTTTAACTTGCTTTTGAAACAGGACAGATGATGGCAGTGGAGCATATAACGTAAGGAACTACCTGCGAAAGGAAGGTGACTTAAACCAACTTCCATTTCTATCCCCTTAGAGGGATCCACAATCCAAAAGGAGAAAACCCTTTCAGGAATATATCCCACCTCAACCAACTGGAAAGCCAAACAGCCACAGCCCAACCACTGGCGAACCAACACTCATGGCACCCTAATAAGATCCTGTATTTTATTTTGCTCTGTTCCTGCTTTTTAGGACTCCACGTGGGAAACACGCCCAGGCCATGAATGGATTTAAGGATCTGATCCAACTTTACTGAAATTGCAGATGTTTACTCATATATTCATCTTAAGCTTATTTCTAACTGCTATGCCAAATAGAGACAAACTTCCTGTTCTGTTCTCCTGAATTGGGGCCCTTCTGTATAAGAAGCTTACAGAATGAACAACTTACTATACATATACATGTAATATACATGTATATATTATTAAATGATATGCATTTATTATTCATTTATTTGCTGTAGGTGCCATGTTCTGTTTTCCAATTCATTGAAGGAGGATGTCTACTAAAAATGTTCTTTTTTCAAACTCTATGGAATTTCATTCAATAAGTAAAAACATGTCTAAAATGAAGAAGAATACAATGCAGTAGTCTCTCAGAGCAAAATAATACTGTACTGTGAGTGCAAAACTATTTATTTAAATTCATCAACAGATTTTAACTAATTCCACAATAGCCATATGAATTTTCACCATTTCGCAGGTGAGAAGACCCAGGCTCAGAAAGATTACATGCCTTGCCCAAGCCCGTACTCTAAAGCTAGCAACAAAGATTCATGCGTGGTTAGGAGCATGTCTAATTTATTACTATCTACGTTTTTATTACACTCAGGAGCATAGTATTTCAGTTCTTTACAGTACTCACAATCAATAAATCCTCGTATTTTTCCTGTCAGAAGGGATTTGTGACTTTCACCGTTACAGAAGCTGAGAAATGAAGACACAGAGGTATATGCTGACTTGGCCAAAGCAAGTTGCCAAGGGGAGTCAATGCCTGAGGACAGAACAGAATCTGGGCCCCAAGAGTCCCAGCTCTTACCCTCATGTTCCTCCTTTCCTATGAGATTTCTTTCTTTTTCTCTCACTCCCTTTTTGGATCTTAAGTGGGTCAGTCTAGTAATCAATGAGATTTTCTTGGAGATTCTCTAACTGTACTTTTCACCAAAAGGCATCAATATGTACAACACGAATGAAATCAAATTGATATCTGATAAAATTGTGCAAAAATGGTCTTGATTCATGAGGTAACACCACCAGAAAGGAGGGAGAAGGGATGCTACAGTCGAAATACAACTCCACAGGCCATCAGCAGAACAAACCAACCTACGCTGAAGTTTTCTCTCTTACCACTGTAACACACTGGATTATTTCCTCTTGTTAACAGCCATGCCTTGTAGTTACTGAATTGCTTTGTAACTGAAGCAGCAGGGACAGGCAAGAGGTAATTCAGGATCTGTTTCCAAGCCGTTTATGTAAGCCTATCATTCCACATGGCCACTTTCTACAGTTCGAGGAGAAATGAAACCTGGGCTACCAAGTTCTGCAAGACTCGTGCGTCATTATATCACAAAGTGTTGCATGTACAATGAATCCCTTAATCTAGCTGACTTGCATTCCTACAGCTTCTCTTTGTCTTGTAGACTCGGGGAAGTCCCTGCTCACTACCGCAGAGTGTTTCATACACCACTTCCCACCCTCTGGGCACTAAAGTACAGAGCAAGAAAATTGCTACGCAATATTAAAATTCAACACTTTTTTTTTTTTTTTTTTAAGCCTTTTACTCCAGCAAATAGCTCACAGAACACCAAACTCTTTGATGTTTTAATGTTGCAATATATATCCTACGGCACAAGCTGGGTTTAGGGAACTAGCTACAGCTTCGCTCAGCACTCAGCAGAGTAATCAACCTTAAGTAACTTCACACTGTAACGATGGCACAGAAATAGCATTAAGATGTGGCCAGAGGTGCGTTTTCCTAACTGCTGATGAAGGGAGAAAGGCAGGCCCGCAGCCAGCTTCCGAAAAGCCCGCAGGGACGGCCATACATCACCTTCTCAGAAGCATGTGTAGTCAGGTTACGCGATGCACAGCTGGCACTGCGGGAATGAACCACCCTCTCATGCCTCTCTTTAAACACATCCCCCCCTAGTCCTCCGAATCACCTTCGCGGCTGGGGGAAAGGCAAGAAACTGCTACTTCTTTGCTGTTTTAAACCTCATGACATCACAAGCATTTCACAAAGCGGTAGGTGGCAATGCAGTGGTGAGCAGCCCCTGAAATGTCAAGGCACGCTTTCAAGTCATAGCTTGTCCTATAATTTGGTCTCTCTCAATTCTCGCAGTTAATTGTACACTCAGCAGTTGGCATCCACAACAGACCATCTACCAAAAACCCCATTCCCAATTTAAAAGCAATGCGAGTTGAGCGGCCACAGTCCTTCACCCTGTACAACACTCCTCAATGAAAATCCGACATCACCAACAGGCAAAACTCACTGAGAAGTTTTGCATGAGGAAAGAGAAATTAAGTAACGGGACCTGCAATAGAAATAGACTTCAAAAAACTTTTTTTTAAATCAGCATTTAAAACGCATGGGTTTTTTTTGTGCTGGCACAATGGCAAATTTGAGTAGGGATGTGAATTATAGAGATCTCAGTCACAAGATAAAAGAGTTGGTACACTGTACTGGAAATTCTTATCTTTGCATAAAAAAATACTAATCGCACCCTACCTTCAGGACCTGTACATGGTAAGCTTTTAGCAGTGATGGGCATTTCAGTTTCTTAGTATTCCATAATTAAGAAAAAACAAAACAACGCATAACATCAATATTTTGTACTGGTTTAACATCCTCCTTTGAAACAGAAGCTTTAACTAGCCATTTTCTTTACTCTTTTTTTTAATCTATGGTCATTTGGCCAAAATGTAATCATTTTCTTTTAATCACTGGCATAAACTCTGAATAACTCTATATTTTCAAAATGACTTCTTTGGTTGGTAGCTAAGCTGCTCTCATGCTCTGAGCTTCTGTTAGTGGTTAGTTACCTGCTCTAATTGTGTACTACAGATGAGGGCAAGATACCAAACTCTTTTACTGCTATGGTGCCTGATGGGCTGAAGCTCACTTACAACATTAGGTTTTTATTTGTAATGCAGTATTTTTATTACACATTTCCAAACCACAAAACAATTTAACTATAAAACTGTCATGATACGAAACCTGTATTTTTAAAATTGCTTTCTGCTACAACCATCACATTACACTATCAAAATGGAAAAACTATTAAGATTAAATTATGCTTTACCATTCACTTGCTGCTAGTTGATTATTTATCATTTTCCCCCCTCAATTTAGACAATGGAAGGAGGCAGCCACATTCATGTTTCTATCATATTAAATTTTAAGTGTTACGCTATGTTTCCAGTTTTGCAGAGAAATATTTAGACTAAAATCTTCCAAAGTCTTCCAATTTTGTGTAACAGCCACCTATTTCCACATGCATGAAAAAATATGCCCAAGGTTACTGCAGATTTATTTAAATTCTTACTATGAAAGATAGTAAGAATGGGGATGGGGGGGGAACGCTGCCACCAAGGACGAGGAAAAGGCTGAGGTACTTAATGCCTTCTTTGCCTCAGTCTTCAATAGTCAGAGCAGGTATCCTCAGGGTACTCAGCCCCCTGAGCTGGAAGACAGGGACTGCGAGCAGAATAAACCCCCCATAATCCAAGAGGAAGCAGTTAACGACCTGCTATGCCACCTGGACGCTCACAAGTCTATGGGGCCAGATGGGATCCATCCGAGGGTACTGAGGGAGCTGGCGGAGGAGCTTGCCGAGCCGCTCTCCAACCTTTACCAGCAGTCCTGGTTAACTGGGGAGGTCCCGGACGACTGGAGGCTCGCCAATGTGACGCCCATCTACAAGAAGGGCCGGAGGGAGGATCCGGGGAACTACAGGCCGGTCAGCCTGACCTCGGTGCCAGGGAAGATCATGGAGCGGTTTGTCTTGAGGGCGCTCACAAGCCATGTCCGGGACAACCGGGGATCAGGCCCAGCCAGCACGGGCTCGTGGAAGGCAGCTTGACCAACCTGATCTCCTTCTATGACCAGGTGACCCACTAGTGGATGAGGGAAAGGCTGTGGACGTGGTCTACCTGGACTTCAGTAAAGCCTTTGACACTGTCTCCCACAGCATTCTCCTAGAGAAGCTGGCGGCTCACGGCCTAGACGGGTACACTCTTCGCTGGGTAAAAAACTGGCTCGACGGCCGAGCCCAGAGAGTTGTGGTGAAGGGAGTTAAATCCAGTTGGCGGCCGGTCACGAGCGGTGTTGCCCAGGGCTCAGTGCTGGGGCCGGTCCTGTTCAATATCTTTATCAACGATCTGGACGAGGGGATCGAGTGCTCCCTCAGTCAGTTTGCAGATGACACCAAGCTGGGCGCGAGTGTTGATCTGCTGGAGGGTGGGAAGGCTCTGCAGAGGGACCTGGACAGGCTGGATCGATGGGCCAAGGCCAATGTATGAGGTTCAACAAGGCCAAGTGCCGGGTCCTGCACTTGGGTCACAACAACCCCAGGCAACGCTACAGGCTTGGGGAAGAGCGGCTGGAAAGCTGCCCGGAGGAAAAGGACCTGGGGGTGCTGGTCGACAGCGGCTGAACATGAGCCGGCAGTGTGCCCAAGAAGGCCAACAGCATCCTGGCCTGTATCAGAACTAGTGTGGCCAGCAGGAGCAGGGTGGTGATCGTGCCCCTGTACTGGGCACTGGTGAGGCCGCACCTCAAATACTGTGTTCAGTGTTGGGCCCCTCACCACAAGAAGGACATGGAGGTGCTGGAGCGTGTCCAGAGGAGGGCAACGAAGCTGGTGAAGGGTCTGGAGAACAAGTCTGATGAGGAGCGGCTGAGGGAACTGGGGTTGTTTAGCCTGGAGAAGAGGAGGCTGAAGGGAGACCTCATCGCGCTCTACAACTGCCTGAAAGGAGGTTGTAGCGAGGTGGGGGTTGGTCTCTTCTCCCAAGTAACAAGCGATAGGATGAGAGGAAATGGCCTTAAGTTGCACCAGGGGAGGTTTAGATTGGACATGAGGAGAAATTTCTTTACTGAAAGAGTGGTCAGGCCTTGGACCAGGCTGCCCAGGGAAGTGGTTGAGTCACCATTCCTGGAGGTATTTAAAAGACGTGTAGATGAGGCGCTTAGGGACCTGGTTTAGTGGGCACGGTGGTGTTGGGTTGACGGTTGGACTCGATGATCTTAGAAGTCTTTTCCAACCTTAATGATTCTATGATTCTATGATCAATCCAATATTGCATTTGATTGGAAGTCTGGTGGTTAAGAAACAGGAATAGGGCTTTGAAGATCTCATTCTGAAGCTCTGTTTACTTTCTTTGATGCTATGGGCAACTAGGTAATGAAGCAACTGCGGTGCTTCAGTTTCCTATTTACAGAGGAGGGTCATGTTCCTTTTCTCAACTCCCCTGCCTGTTCTCAATATGTTCATGACAAACTCCATAGGACAATGACCACTTCTCATTTTACATTAAATGGTCCTAACCGGGTGTCTCCAGGATCTGTGTATTGTATATGTCTCAACAGGTATAAACACCTTTCCTTACATAAACCTAACAGTGCTCCAAAAATTCTTACATGAACAATTCTTCGTAAAATCTATTCTAAAACTTTAATTCCCTAAAATCTATATTAAAAAAAAACCTCTCATAAAATCTTAAGCAAACAGTTATCAACTTAGAAGTTATTTAAGCACCACGTGCCTTTCTCTCACACGTTACCAGACTCTAGCTGTCCTGTCTCGATCCCACTTCCAATGTCAAAATAATACTGCAAAAACTCAGGATTTTAAGTAATGCACAAGACTTTTTCTATGCTTTTTTTTGCTTTCATGTTCTGTACTTTCCAAGCTTGAAAGCTGATGTCTAAAATCAAGGGAGAATAAAGCTGTACTTGTGACATCAGCCAGATGTGTAATTTGTTTAAATCATTGTCATTGCAGAACAAAATATCTATCCTATGGTATATTAGCATTTACAAGATTAAATTAGGAATTTTGCTTTCACTGAAGAGAAAACACTCTTCCATCATCTTAAAAATAAATAAAAATAGAAAACACAAATTCACCTCTTTGCTGAGAAGAATAATAAAATTCCAGGACATCAAAGCATTTGTTCTGGATTGGTTGAAGCCACAGAAACTACAAATTCAGAATTACAATGCCAACTCAAGCGTAACCGTAATGAAAACCTGTAATAATTAGATGCGTTCAATCCAGAAAAGATAAAAATGGCAACGTGTGATGTAGACAGAGAAACATTCTGAAAGGTAACGAAGAAAATAAAATCAAATGAAGGATTATTCTTGTTTGTAAAGAATCTATTCCAGTGAGAAATTGAACCATGACCCATGAATCCAAAAGCAGTGAAGGAACCTATTGAAGTAAGATAAATGTGCCTTTTTTCCTAGCAAGAGATCTATCTGAGACCTGTAAACAAGAGAGTAGGAACAAAAGCTACATATATGAACAGACTCCTTTTTAAACCTCACAGATTTCTTATCCAAGTACTGTCTAGGCCAGACATTGCTTTTCTTTTGTAACTAATAGAAACCAGAGATGCTCAAACCACAGTCTCATTCTGTCAAACACTCCTCTGCTCTTGCCTTTCACTTGCAGCAGCCTGCATCCCTCAAGCATCGACATCCCAGCAGACAACAAATGAGTGGTAGAGCCTAGCCTCTAAAGACCAGCCACAGCACTTTTTAAGTACCGAGACAAGGCAGATCTGTATGTATGTTACCTGGCTGCATGAAGTTCTTTGCTCTCAAATTCTGTTAGATCAAACTATTTTGCCCTTCTCCATCTGCTCCTTGCCTCTTTGTATCTATTCAATGACAAACTTATTTGTAAAAGGAAAAATTTTGCCAGGCTTTAGTAGGTACTGAGACCTCATCCAGCAAAGCACTTAGGTACAGTCCATATACCAAGCCTATATTTAGCTGCCCTGTTAAATGAAGATTTCAAAAGTTACAGAAAATAACCTATAGAGAACCAGACCAGATCTTTTGCATATATCCCCCAATTTAAAAAAGGCATGCTCCATCCCAAAGATGAAGGTGGCAAGCACTTATGGGGACAGCGCTTCCTGTGCACTTTTACTCCTAGGCTCTTCTAGTTCAGCAGTTGAAGCAACTTCCACACATATGCAAAACCCCGATACAAAAAGTTTTACCAGAGGCAGCACAGAGGAACTCCTTACTGATTCCTATACGTGTGTACGGCTGCACAGCACCAGGTAAGATCTGTCTCTGAGCAATTTTCAAACATATTAACAGAAAAGAAAGGTGTTCATCTTCCTTCAGAATTACAATTCTGACATTTTCCAAGTTAGTCAAATTCTTTCATGGGAAAGAAAAAGAAAAAAAAAAACCAAAACACTCAAAGAAATTACCATTGCTATTTTTAAGAAAAACAAGTTTCTCACCTATGCAGACCTCTACTTCTTGGCAGAAAGCAAATATGGAGATTTCACCTTGAAAGGTATTGTTCTGGGAAAGTTGTAAATGACAGAGAATATAAGGTTGCCGATGAAAATGCCATCTCAACCTTAAATACAACATTGCTACAGCAAGACTATAATGAAATGAGAAAGTGGTTGCTGGCTGAGGAGAGACAGAGGATTGAGTCAGGTAGAAATGACATACATGAAAAGTCATTTATTTACTATTTAAAGATTTGAAAAAAAGACCAAAAGCATTATTTCCCCACATGAAAGAATATTGTCCCCACATAATAAATTTCAAAAGGGAAATGTCAACACTACGAGTATTTAATGCAGCCTCCAGATTATATTTAAAAAGAATGGGATTAAGTGCTCGTATGGCATGTTTGTGAGAGCAGGAACCATGGAGTTTTACTATTTACTTACAGGCTGGAGGTAGCACATTAACAACACTCACCATTTTGGATCCCAGAACTGTTAGCATGCCAATATTAATACGGTAAAACCCAGCAGGATATAGACACTGTCATTAGCACTATTAGACATGCTACATGCACTAATAAGGAATTGTTGCTTTCCCCACTGTAAAGCTGCCTTTGCTCACCATATAGCTGTGTGACACACTTCCAAGCTGTTGTCTAATTTTTGCTTCCTCATATTTAAAATTTCCATTCCCAGTGCTTTGGGTATATGTTAGATCACACTTATTTAATTTGGGATTTTCTTTTTGCTTTATAGTTTTTTTAAATTAAGAATAACAGTTGAGGCTGGAAAGTAGCAAAGAGAACTTAATGGAAATAAGAAACAACATAATAGAGAAGTGATGATTGCTACTAATATAGGCCTCCATAGTCATTTCCAGAGAGCATTAAAAAGACTTTTCTCACTTGAAAATATACTTCTTGACAACATCTCTACAGTTTTGTAAGTGAAAGAAGAGAGTGTGCAGTGTCAGAACCCTCCTGCAATTCAGTATTGGCAAACACACCCCTCCGATCTGCCCTCCTGAATCCATGAATCCTGACTTGCATTGCAATTGAACCCTCAGGAACTCCCATCGCTACAGGCCTTTTGCTGTATAAACGCTCTTGATTATTTACAAAAAATTCCAGTTGAAACACTACTGTGCTTGCACACCATGGGGAGCCCAGAAAAGTCAAATGGACTACGGTGGGTCAACCTGCTCTTAGATTGTGGGAGGAGAAGAGCAGATAATTGCACAAGAGCCTAGGGACTATGCCACTTAGGCAGAGCAAGGACTCACGTCCACAGCAGCAGCTACCAGCACAGCCCTACTTAACTGGCAAACATTTTTATCTCCTGACTCCAAGGAACTTAAAACTGCTTCATACTAAACTGCACAAGGGCTTAACAAAAAGTTTTGAATTATTTCATAGTCACATAAGATTATTTCAAGAATGTTTGCTATCCTGCCACCAGTTCAGAGGATTCAGAGAGCTTAGGTGAGGGGAGGTTACCTATGGCATATACTTGCTGCTCTTTTCATATGGGTGTCCAGTGACACAGCTGTACTCAGCGGTCTTGCACAAATGCATAGCTGTTGTAACCCAATGCTAGTTTTCTTTTCAGCTTTTGGTGAGAAGACTCTTGGTGTCTTTCCTGCTTTTCTCTGGAGCTGAAAAACACGTTTTTCTTCTTTTGGGTATTCCTCTACTCATGTTCTCAAAGGCTGTTCCCAATGGGTTTCCGTGGCTAAAACAGGATGCTTTAAAAATTTGGATAAAGAGGCCCTTCACTACAGATAACATTTCAGTGCCCCCCCAGCCGTCACATCAGAGGAAAAGAATCTGAAACAAACATACAGCTTTTAGATTGCATCAGTAATGAAAAGAAGCAACCAAGACATTTTAGTTCAAGCAAAACAGCAGAAAAAAATTGCCCAAGAAGATACTTTAAAATATTTTATTATGGACATCTGGATGTCTCTAGTTTTAGGATACTTAAGGCACAAGTTTCCCTCAAAATGATTTAGCATATCTTCGAATTTTAATAAATTTTATAGGTTAGTATTATAAATTAACAATGAACAGTAAAGAAATAGGAGTGAATAGCACAGATAATGTTCAACATCATGTAAGGAAAGTCAGTAAATAAGATTTTAGAATAGTTTTCCAATAGCACTGGTGTGGACAACCAACCAAGTAAACAAATGGCTGTCGAGCTCAAGCTTGACAAATTTTTGGAAAAAGATTAGCTGGCATTGTTGTCTGAAAAAGCAGAGTTGCTAGAAGATTCCATCCAATGTCTTGTTTTAAGCTATGATATTGTAATGACTATGGGGCCCTGTAAAAACAGTGAAGCTGAAAACATAATTCTCTCCTTGCTCTGCAAGGGCTATACTGCAAAAATTCTAGAGGAATTTCTGTGATAACCAGAACTCAGGTTTAATTCTCTTCAGATGTTGACATTCTCTCAAGACAGCATTTTCTGGATTTCTGCTGAAAGTCCTCAATAGAGACATCTTTGTATATTATCCACCTTTCTGTTTAGCTACTTTGAGCTTAAAACAGGCTGGGTCTGCATTCTTTAAGGTGAAGGACAAGGCATACATTAATTACACTGGGTAGAAAAACATGTCTTTGTCAGGAAAATTCTAGAGCATCCATAATTAATATCAGCATAAAGATCTGAAGAGAGACGGACACAAAGAAAACCCAACCGAAAAGGGTAAGAGAATTTCTGATCCTGTCAGCTCCACGCACAGACAGACGACAGTGATCAGCGCCGCAAGGGCACAGTCCCAGGTCAGGGATGAATTGCCAGTTATTCCCATGCTTCAAACCAGTGTAAGAGAAACCTACATATAAAGGCTGCTGGTTGTAAACTCATTTGCAAATGCAATAGTTTGATGCCAAAATCATTAACATGTCCTAAAATCCAAGTCACTGGGCCCTTAAGAAACACACAGGAGCTGGGATTCACTACTACTTTATGACTATTTTATTTAACTTGCTTGACAAACAAATCTCTTTTCCATAGGCAACAAGGGCTGAGACAGCAAGGGCTGTTATTTTTAGATGTATTTGCTTGATTATAGAAAACTCATTTTTCATGTGTTTTCCTCTGGAAAAGAAAGGAACTGAAAGCTACAGAGAAAGAAAATTCCTAGTCCATCGCTCCTCTTGGCTAGTTATTGTAAAATCCAGCTTCCAAAATTAAGGGGTGAAAGGTCAAAACTGGAACCTTATTTTTGAACTTCATAAATTCACAATAATTGACTGAGATAAAAGATTCAAACTCAAGTCACCATTAACAGCTTCCAGGAGATGCGAGCAAGAGGGAGTGTGAAAAACCAGCTGAGCTTTTTTTAAGATATGATGCTTTGATGACTATTAAAACTATTGCTAATCATTCTTCTGCACACAGATAGGAAGTAATAGGAAAGGAGGACCATTCTGTGGTGGAAGAAATAAGGTTAAAAACTGAAATGTTTTAAGCAACATGGGACATCAAGAAGCAAGATACATTAGTTCAGGCCTTGATCTGTGCAGCTTCCCTCCATCCCTCATTTATCCATTCAGGCAACCTGAAAAACACATTACTCTGTAAGATGCTCTGCTGAAATCACAAGTACTTGTAAAAGAATGAGAAGGACAGAACTCATCCCTTGGTTGTAATGAACTAGACTGTCTGAGGCAAACTGAATGTTGCTGTTATTCCACTATTTCAGTGCATTTACTCCACAGATGAATTAAACCTACTACATGGAGGAATAGAGCATGGGATGATACTAAATGCTACTATCAACAGCTGACCCTGGCATCCGAATAACCTGCTTGGAATGTCCATATCCACTTCAGTCAGTTTTATCTCCTGGACCCAAATCATTCATCAACAGTAAGATTGTGGGGTTTGTTTGTTTGGCTGGTTTTAAGTTTTGTTTTCAGTTGTGTAACACAAATGTTAGCCAAGCGATTTCTAATAAATGAAAAGATTAAGTCTTGAATGGCAAATTTTACATGTTTTTCAGCAGAGTATAACCATTATATCCTTCAAACAGAGGAAAAACTCAAACAGAAAATTAATGGTGGAAAAAAATGTTTTATCCTGCTGCTTGCTACATTTTATGGAATGTAATTAATCACATGGCAATTGCTAATATGAGTGAATCTGCCATCTTAAATGAAGATACAAAGATATCAAAGAACTTAGGTCTGAACATTACAAACTCCTATCTTTAGAGCCCACTACAAGGCGTATTGGTATTGAGGGACCTTTACTGCAGCAATGACCACGCTGAACTTACGAAGTAAAAATAATTGTTATCTGCAATCAGCAAGTTGTTCTCATAATCACAGAAATTATTTCCTCTTTCAAAGGCTTTTTTTTCTTTCTTTTCCCAGACTTACCAGCATCGCTTTATAAACCTGTAATTCTCTATTGCATTAAACCCAAGGAAGTCTGTTCCTGGAAAGGTACAGACCATTACTTCTTTGTTTTCCATTAAAAGAAAATGAAACCAAACTGTGCTCATTCAAGTGTGTGGAATGGGAGAGTATAAAATTAAGGCAGAAAAGACAACACCTCCTGCTCTTTATAGTTGGTGAGGTTCCTGATGCAGTTCTTTTATACTTATTATCTTTCAAATGAACTCTTGTTCTAAAGTTAGCTTTTTTCTTTTTTTTTTTTTTGTAAGAAGCCCTGGGGCTTCTAAACACCGGCGCAACACAACCCCTGTCTCCAACCCCAACACCACATGGACAGAAAGTCATCTTGTTTCCCGTACAGTTTAATAAAAATGAACCCGTTAAGATACACGAATAGGCACAAAATCTAGACACATTGCCTGGTAGTGGCTGCAGTAGTTGACATCTTGACTAATATTGCAAAGGCAGTGTTTGGCAGATTTAATCATGATACTAGACTCAAGGGGCAACAGAGGTGTGAACAAAAGTAGTTGTGGCCATAGTTCATTCCATCAGTTAGGCTATGACCAGCTGATACAGACGATCACACTCTTTCTTGACCCCAGTAGGTTTTCATATATCATGAAATCCTGCTGCGCCGTTCTTGCATAGAAAGCAATTCTACAGGAAACAATAACATTAGCTACTCTTAAACAGAAGTTTCTCTCTCTGATGTTTCTATCCCCCATTTACCTTATTAACCTGGTATATCATATTACGTTGTTCTCTGACAATATAAAGTACTGAGATGCTACGGCACCCCACAGTTGTTGTTTGACTTGAATCAAATCTGACATAGGAATAGGTGCTACAACAGAACCAAAGTCATTAGTGGTTTAGCAGTTCTCCAGCCCCAGCCTGCAATACTGGGAATGCAGTGTTAATCTCTCAGAAGTGTACATCTGTTTTTGCACAGCTTAAAACCTGAAAATGTTACTGAACATACATAAAGTTCTTTTGATTTACAGTCTGTTCAAAACCACATATGTCAAGAAAGTTACATGAAGTATGTGTCAGTAAGGATCTGATCCTACAGAGTAGGATCTCCTACAGACACCAACAGGAGAGTTTCCACACACTTAGTACAGAGATAAATCCTGAAACACACTGGTGTCTGTTGAAAAGTGACAAATCCATCTGGTTGCCAGAAAAAGACACAATGCGTCAGTGCATCAACACTTAATGAAACAGAAAAAGTGTTAGACACTGCACAAGAGGAATTTTTCATAGGAAGCTAGAGGCCATCCATATATATTCAAAAGGATTTGGACATTCATTGACCTTTGCCCCAGAATGCTGACAGTTGCTTCTGGTCCATCATTTAGGATACATAATGCCAAAACATCTCCGCCACTCTGCACAGTGAAATGAAAGTACAATATACCCTACTCAAACATTGTCTAACAGTGTGAGAGAAGAAAAAACAGGAAGATAATTAAAAACTGGTAATGAAAATAATATAAAAAGCTGTATAGGGCCTGGATCATTTGAGTGCAACTTCAAATGTAGCATTAAAAGTGAGGAGGAGAAAGATCTAACGGAAATGTAATTATGAATAAATGAAACCGAGCACTCACTCCCCTTGCTACTTGTAGATGGGGAAAGGATGCTGCTATACTACATCCTGATTCACTACTGTTTGTGCAATTACTTGGGGGTTGAACCTTTGCAGTGCTCTTCCAACACGTACTATTCAGGATATGCAGCACATTAGAAGACAGAGCGAATGAGGAGTTCCTGATGTGCGATGGGGCTTTAGAAAAGTCATGGAGGAAGGGCACAGCAAAGAGATACAAATGCGTTCACCACAGACTCAGCTCTGATATCTCCCAACCCTGCTGCTGGTGCATCCAGCAGTTACAGAGTGTCCCACATTAGCAGCACTGGCATCACAAAACGTACCAAACCACAGCAGCTGCGGAAGGCTTCAGCACCAGGGAAAAGGTAACCGCTGCCTAGCTCCGACACTGCAGCCACTGCACACCTCCACCCCGTCCAGCCGCTGCCAGCGCACAGAGCATGGGGAGTCAGAGCTCAGCAAGGCCGCCTGCCAGGTACCAGCTCTGTCGTTATTAGTACAGAGATAGACATCTGGTGACTGACGAGGAGCCACTGATCCTAAACACTTCGTGTTAAGTCATTCTTCTTCTTTTACTCTCTTCTGCTAAACAGCACCAGCTTCCAAAAAAAGCCTTAACCCAGGTTTGCCAGTCTCCTTTGCACCCAAGGCAATGTACGTAGCACTTAAGAGACAGACCAGCAGTTTGCAAGTGCTTATATACATGGAAACTAAAATTCAGGCTCCAGTGCTTGATACTGACAGCATCTCCTTGAGAAGTTTGTGCATCAATGCCTTCAAAATTGCTGCTGTCCCCTCTCACTTTTGCTTGTTCACACTCCAGCCAGCCTTGGAATAAGGGGTGCTCTTAACAGTAGTCTCAAAACCCTAAGATTAATGAAAGCTGGGAGCAAACATGAAGGAGAAGCAGAGGTGGCGATATATTCAGACCCACTTGTTTCACTCAGCCAACATAAAGCAGCTAGACTATATGAGTAAATATGTCTTAAAGTCTTAATCTAATGACTTCAACAGTCATCTAGAAAGATAAGGAAATGCTGACTAGTCTAGTCTAGTAAATTCCCTAAACCTGACAGGAGAAAAATGCCGTCCCTATACAGTTCATAGGAAAGAGATACGGACTTGCAAAACTGAAACTGGCACCTATTTATTCTTACCATTGAATTCTCTACTCTCGCACAATGCCTCTTGTGATGAAAGGCATGAAAACTAAAACACAGAAAACTCGTATGTTTGGCAGCAATCCTATGAAGTATTTTATTCCCATTCAACACAAAAACGAGGCCCTGGTTTCTCTGGGAAGAGAAACCAGAACTGACACCTTTGTGTCTTCTCCCCAACTATCCCTTAGCACGAGCAGCAAGATGGAACATGCAGCCCATAAAGAATGTTATGAAAAGTAAGAGAAGACAATCTAGAGTTCTCCTTGCAAAAGGATGTAGTATTTCCCCCCTTCTATTGTTCCTTGAAAAGCAAGTAAACATTTTGTGACACTTAAAACTCTTCTATGCCGAGCAGCTGAGTGAAATAACAATGATCAGTGTATACACACAACCAAAATACGATGCTAAAAGGAACTTCCATCACAAAATGAAACCAAAAGCTAAAATATGCTGAAACAATTTAAAGAAAATTTATTTAGTGGAAATCCAGCAGACATGAAATTGGATGCAATAGTTTGCAGAAAGACTAACAAGAACAAAAAAACCTTCTGAATCATGAAAATAAACAAGGTAACACACTTCAGAAGTGTTGCATGATCTCTGATAGCATTTCTGATGTTGTTGAGCAAAGAGCAATTCTGCATTTCAGAGAAAAGAAGTTGTGCTCATTAACAAAACTTCAGGAAACAAATTCCTACGTTACTTCCTTTTGTTACGATTTCTGTGGTTATTAATTGTTCATTGCTGACTGTTTCTCCAATGAAACCAATTTCCACTATTGAAATCAGTAAAAATCTGCTTATGTCAGGGCTTGCAGAAGTGTTCAGGCAGTCTGGCAATTGGCAACCTTATTAAAATGTATACAAATAGCCTGAAAAAAATTAATAAAGGTCTAGACCTACACAGGTTCTTCAAAATAAATCAACTAAAGTATTTATGTTTTTCTCTCTTCTTGAACTGTCTTTAATAATAAAATAAAATACTGAATATATTTCCTATAAAAAATGATGCATGAATTTATTCAGAATACAGATTTTACACTGCATATTATCAGAACACAAGACAGTGAAAATGACTGAGCAATCAGAACAGTATCTCACGCAATTCTCATAATTAACCAAGAAAAAAACCCACACATGCAACACACAGGTAGCTCACAAAACAAACTGAAATGACAGCCTAGTGACCAATTCACTTTTTGCAGTAGCCCACAGCTAGCAAATCTCAAGCTTCTAAGCAATAACAGAAAATACTGACAAAAGGTCCTACACACACACACAATTTGTTGCGTGTATATTTGTGAGCACTTTCCTGCTCTCCATCTCATTCCTATTTTTTGTTTGTTTTTATTCTAGAATTTCCACTAAGTTCCAGCCCACAGAGTATGTGTAGCAGGGGAAATCAAGCCCACAACCCATGGCACTGTACAGGAAAGCTGCCTAGCATCTCAAGTGCTTGATCTCAACATAAAGAGAAGCCAAAGGAGGAGTATAATGAGTAAAAAAGGACCATTGCAATTTATAGGCTGTATTAATATTAAACGCTGGGTGTGCTATTAGCACCTTCTCTACATCCCCACCCATGGATTCTTTAATCATCCAACATTAGGGAACTTGTATTTCAAGGTATTTGTTCTCAATGCTTCAGGGCATAAAATGTTACCCTGTCCTGCAGTGCTACAGTTCTTGTTTCTTCAGTGTGGTGAAGTTCTTTTTGCATTGCTGTTGGTTGTTTTTGGGGTTGTTTTTTTTTTTAAAAAAAAAAGGAGAATCTTTCTATTCGGCCATACATGCGGGAAAGAGGAGAGCTCACAGGTCTTTGCGAAAGGAAGTAAGAGACATATGCAAACAATGCCGATACACAACAGGGAATCAAGCCAAGAGAGACTTGCAGTTCTGACCCTCCAGAGTAAAACAGGCAATGGCCATTTGACAAGCAAAATTCACTGCTCCATAGAGATGAAAAGTGGTTCAGACCGACATATTACCTTCAAGGCTACCAGTGACCACTTCCCAAACAAGAAAATCACCAGCTTGATTAGGCTTCTCCAGCAATCTTAAAAGTGGGGCTATCCATTCTCCACCCACCCTTCGCAGCAGACACTTAAAGCACTTTCTGTGAGTCTGACAATGAAGGTGTTTGGCTTTGTGAGACTCACAACACAGCAAGAAGCCATCTGCAGCCCGGGAAGACACAGGGCAGAGCCTGATTAGCAATTCTGTGCAGGTTTCCTATCTTCTATCACCGTTCTCCCCTCCCCCTTCACATCCCCTAGGGAGACCAGTTCCATATTCAAAGCAGCCTGGGGTCTTCAAGCAGAGAAATGTGCATGATTTGTACTTGGCATTAAAGCAGGGAAAGAACTCCAAAATTATAGCAGCTGCATCCAGCCCCTGAGACAGCCTAGCACCGATAAGGGATTCAGAGGGTCGCATAATTCATTTCACCTGCAGCAGTAGCATCAGGGGAGGTTAAATATGTCACTCCATCACAGTGAGGCAATGGGTTGGGGGAAGCCTTCATCATTCATCCTGTCAGCTCTACACCTCCCTTCGCCTCGCATCAGCAGGGGGAAATGGGGAAGATTTTCTATATGCATATGAACAACACAGCGGGGGACACGATGACCTTATGAGTTTCCCCTTCTAATTCGTGAATTAATTGTCAACACCTGCCCTGCTCTACCAGGTCCCCTCCCTGCACTCCATCTTTCTCCCAGTACAAAGGGCCTGATCCTGCAATACTAACTCCAGTATGTGAGCTCAGTGCCCTTCTGGGACCACATGTGCAAATGACATTGCAGAAAGGTCAGTACTGCAGAATGACATGCCCCATCCAAATACAACCAACCATATTTAAATGGCATAGGGACTTTGTTCCAGGACATGTACATCTCTCTTATTTGGCTTTCCTTGGAGACAAAGGTATTTTCTCATTATTTTTACCTTTGGTGAAACATTTTGTTGATTCTTGTCAACTGAGGGCCTGGTCTTTCATATAGGAAAATTTTCTAAGCAGATCTTCCCCACAGTCATGCTTCCACTTAGGCCTAACACTACTCTTGTCTTTGTTGCATTATTTGCCAGAGTTCAACTGTGAGCAGTTCAGGAGAGGATGCCTATCTTCACATTCTGCACAAGTTCATGGATATTTGCACTCATGTATAATAAATTACAGTCAGGGTCTTTGGGAAGGTAGTGACCTCACCTCAGGATTTTCTCTTGAGAATTCAGCTTTTGAGGTATTTCTGTGACATGTCAGTTGTCCATGATCATTGTGCAATAAATGCAGAAATGACACCAAACTGAAGAAAGAATAAAGGCAACATCTAAGTTTGCTGAGAAGATGCCATGTTTTAAGCCCTGCCATCACAAAGATCTATTTGATACATAGCACAGATCATCTTCCTTTAAAAAAATAAAGGTGTTTAATTTTGTATAATTTATTTCATAAATGACAGAGTAAACCACAGAAGGAATTTGGTAAGAAAACACAAGCATTTAGATGTTTCAATTTCTGGTATAAATAAGTGCATAGAAAAGCAGCAAATTTCTTGAAAGTCTTTAGAAACTAAGAGGGATATTTTCATTTTGAATATATAATTCAAGCACAGCAAAACCAGAGAGGGTCAAATGAAATAAGTGCAAAATTAAATAACATTCAAAGATTAAAAAACAGTAAGTGTACAAGTCTTAAACAACTTTTTTCCTTTTTGTCCTATCCTGGACATACAACACTTTACAAACAAATCAAAGTATTAAAAAGATGTGGTCAAGCAATTTCTGTACCTACAGTTTAAATCTTCCAGCATTCATGAAAAATGAAGAGCTTGTTCTGTTTCACTCCAGAAGCTACACTCCTAAGGAAAGAACTAGTCCATTAGCCTCCTGCAGAAAAATTCAGCATAAGGCATTTTTTGATGTCTTGACAAAGATAAAATGCAGTCTCATTTGGTGCTTTTAGATTAAAAAAAAAAAAAAACGTTTCAAGAAGTAGTTTTTCATGCCTTAAGGCTACATCTTTGACTGGTTCTCACTGTATTTTCTCCTGTGGCTTGAGTTGCTAAACTCAGTAGCCGTGGGTCTCTGGCAATCTGTTCTGCTCTGCCACTGGTGCTACTCCAAACACTACAGACAACTGAAGGATTAAGAGAGGGTTCATAATCAAATGCACACTGGGAAAAAGGTTTTTTGCTTCTGCCAGCTATCTACAGCTCATGCGCACATATCCGTAAAGGAAATGATACATCAGCAGGTGAGTAATTCAAAGCATCCTTTACTTCTCAATACACTTTTCACAATGAGACTACAGAGCAGTAGGCAACCCGAGCCTGATTACCAGTGGAGTAAGTTTAAAACAGATACAGGGATAGACAGAGGGAAGAATAAAATGCCTAGCTACTTCATCCTTCAGAAACTATTTCAGCCAAGGGCTGAACTGGTGCTCTTGTTTACGCCACCGGTTTTGCTCATACAGTGTCTATGGCTCACAGGTGGGAGTCGTTCACTGAATTCCAATGGGATTTCCACAAGGCCAATGTAGAAAATGAGCTCACATCTGGTTAATGACATATATACCTATAGAGGGTCCAGACTGGCAAACAATTACTTTAGCTGTATTATAAAACTACTTCGCAACGTGGGACGATTTTTGTTCTTTCAGAAAAGCTTAAATTACATACGAGAAACATACATGGCGGCCCAGGACTTGGCTACATACAGCACAGCAGAGTCATCAATCACTAAATCACAATAGATGGCGTGAATGGAAGTATCATCTGTAAGCCACGCTCTTTAAGCAACAGTCTTGCCTATGTATTTTATACCGCCAAGGACTCAGCAGCATCACGTATCATACTTCACGAAGGTTATCGGTCAATTAGAGTGAATTCAAAGGAGTATAAAAGAATCATGGAAGACACTTTAAAAGTTTTAAATTGCAGCAGGAAAGTTTCAGTCCAGGAAAACTTTTCTAATGGTGAGATCAGTTAAATACTGGAAAAGTTTGCGAGGTGTTTCAGAACAAGCTAGGCAAAGTCTGCCAGAGATGGTGTGGATAAACGATGCAACAGGTATCTCTTGAGGTCCCTCTCGGACTTCCTGTGAAACCTCTAACAGCTGACCTCTGCAAGGTCTATGATAGAAAGTAGTAAAATGGTATGGATTGGAAGTTCTGAGCAGTGACCGAATACAATATCCTTGACCTTAATTTGCACTTTCGGGCCCTCTTTCACAAGCACAGAAGTTTAAGACATTTAGAATTGCACTACTTTCATTCTGATTCAAATGGAATAGAAAAATTGTAACCAAATCAAAAGTAGCTGATGAACAACCATAGCACACGCATTTCAGGGAATCAAGCCTTTTTTTCTGTTAGCCATCGGAAGTGCTGAACCATGTAATTTCTTGGAGCACAGCATGCACTGCTAGTGCTGCCCTACAGCCTCACCTCCACTGCAAGGACTGACTTTATTCTCCACCAAACACCTCAGACGACACTGTTTTCACACACCACAAGTATCCCCTTGACAAACTGGAAAAATTCCAAAGAAAAATCCCATTATATGGAATATATGGAATAAACCATGGCTATAGTTTACTCAGGATTCTAGAAGATCACATGCACACCTACATTCCTGAGCGTTCTTAAAAATCCCAGGCTAAAACTGTACAGTAGTAGCAATAGCTATTATTTATGTCATTAAAAAGACCTCCCTACGCAAGCTGCAGTATAAAGGCTGAAAAGGACAGGCCACTGACTTTAAAAGTTTAGAACTGAATCACAACACAAATTAAAATAAAAGACTTGGATAGAGACTGGGAGGGAAGATGAAAATAAGGATAAGGTTATCTAGATCACCTAATCACAATCAACTGGCTGTTTTATCTTCCACAAGGAGCATGAATAAATAAATACCATTAGCAATCCCTAGTCTGCTGCTAAACCTAGCCATCATTAGCAAGCTGATTGCTTCCAGACACAAAAGCAGGAGTCACTCTTAAAGATGTCTTAAAGGAGGGGAGATGATGTCAGGTGGGCAACTGTGCATAAAGGACACCGTGCCATAGGCAGTGAAGACACAGATAAACACGGCGACGGGGAAGGAAAAAAAAGGAAAAAAAAAAAAAGAAAAAAGAAGAGATGGAAGGAGGAAAGCTAATGGGCTCTGAAGGTGGGAACCAGAAGCTTGAATCTTATATGGTAAAAAAGCAGAGTAATTGGAAGAATCAAAGAGACTGTGACATGATCAGAGTTACAAGCAAGGAAGATTATTTTAGTGCACATGGACCAAAGTGGGGGTGACAGAGGTGTTTAGAGAGACCAGTGAGGAAAAGGTTTCTGTGATTAATAAGTGGTGGGGTGAAGGGGAGGAAGAAAACAGAGCTATAATTTTAACAATGCAGGCAGGTACTCGGAGTTAAGCTTGCAGCTGAAAGAAAGAAGCTACTCCTCAGAGTTTAGCTGTCTGGATTTGCCTAATTATGTTCTCCAGTGAGAAACGCTGGGCATTTTAAAGATGTTCCCTATCTCAGGATCTCCTCACCACCATAAGAAGCCTTAAGAAAGGCAAAACTTTCAATTTAAAATTGGTGGTAGGCAGATTATGAGATTGAGAGTTATCTACTTCAGGGACATTATCTTTGGGTACTTTCTTTGTTCAAAAATCTGAAAAACTCAATCAACAAACTTACATGTGAAGAACTGTTTCAAAAAGTTATACATAAAGATGTTATGGGAAACAAAATGTCTTTTACTGAAGCCTGCGATCTTTCAACTACATTAAATGCATTCTTGTTTTTAAGTGATAGAATGTGAATAACAGCTAGAAGCAGCAGACAAATATTGGTTTCTCTCCTGTAATACAAACTTGCCAAGATAACAGTTCCATCAGTACCCAACTCAGGAAGTGCACAGAAATCACAAGGACTATAATGTTGAATTTTGCAAAAATAGGCAGGTGCCACGGACACCCAAGATAGACACAAGAGGAAAAAGTTAACTGGAATAATCTCTCAAGAGAAATTATTACAAGAGGGAGTCCAGTGAGGTCTGTCTGTTTCTGACTGGGTCTCCTGTTTTGATGGCACCTTTATTACTACTTCATTTTAAAACTATTTACTGTACTATATACTATTCACTGTGCGTGCAGTAGAACCTTGAGTTTCAGACTTGGTGTGTTAAAACAAACTGCAAGCCCTTATCAGATGCTGTAAAATTCCTGTGGAAAAAACAACACTATTTCAACAGGCATAGAATAGCCGTTTGAGTCATTGGCCCACTAGAATAATTTCCATTGTGCTAAGGTTTTTGGAATGCAAACCACTGCCTACCAACTTCTTAACTAGTTAATCTGTTAACTCAGCTAAACTATTGTCACTTGGGAGTTTGTCAATCACTAAATTAAAACTGCCTTCAGCAGAAACACCACTCCTTCTCCCCCACCCCAACCCAAGAAAGAAAAGCAACAGAACACCCAGAAAGGCCAAAGAAATCCAAGAGAGGGTGACCAATGTGAGTTTTGATCTTTTATCTCTCAGAAGCACTGTGCTTCATGCATTTGATGAAGTGAGGCAAACTTACCGTTAACAGCTCAGTGATTTTAAGTGCCTTGTCTAGGTATGTGTCTGGGACTGCTGGATAGCATCTCTTATTTATTTGGTTTTAAAACCCTCTTCTTCTTCTTCTTTCTGAAACTCATCTCTGAATGTCATGCCCACAATCATCTACGTATCCAACCATGACCATGGATCTTCTGCACTGAGTGGCTGTTCAACCTCCTTTAACACTGCTGATGGGATGGCATTTAAACAAAATACCAAAAAAACATCAGTGCACGTGAGCAGAGAGAGATTCCAACAAAGAAGCAGCCAGCTCACCCATACAACCCAAGGCAACGAGCCTGCGAACATATTCCTTGTGCTTTTCTCAAGAAGGAAAGCAAATGCAAGATACTGGACAGTCATCAGCCAACAATGATTCTAGTCCCATCATGAGAACTTTTTATTATCATTGTTCTTACCCAGGTACATACAAACACATTCACAGGAAAACAAAGTCTATAATCTCTTTTACTGTAAAGAAAATTAAGGACCCAACATGAAATTATCAGCCTCAGCCTGGAGAGCCACAATAGGAGGTTTTGCACAGCCCGGAGTATCTGATGGAGAAAAGAAGTGAAGTTCCTTGCTCTGCGGGAAGCAGCAGGCTGCTCAAAGCACACTGGGGATGATGACCAGACTCAGATAGCCCAGTCCACACTACTATCAGATAGGAGAACACAACTACAGCAGAAAAGTTGTGCTCAGTGTGCCTTCACTGCTTCCAACAGTCGAACTAAGCGGATTAAAGCCAGCTTGGTTAAGCCTGCCTGCACTACAGCCTTACTGCAGATTTCAGTGTGTGCAAGACTCAAAGGCAGGAGGAAGAAATGTAAGGACTAGCAGAGCAGGAGAAGGCAAAAACCAGGAGAGCTGGAGTCACAGTGCAGCTGCATACAGCTTTAGGAGTAAATGTATGAAGCATAGACTACTTGTAGAAGAAGAAAGAATATTAGAGGTCTGTGGCTGACTTGAGTAAAACAAAGTCAGAGAGATGTATGAAAAAATTAAGTGAATTGATGCATTTTGGAAAGACTGGGCGGGGGGGAAGGAGAGAGGCTAGAGGACAGGACTGAAGAAATTTGGTTGTTATACAGAAGACAGTTTAACAGCATCGGAATAGAATGGATAAGCTGTAGCAACATAGCAAAGTCAAGAGCAAACCTGAAACAATGCAGCAGCTGTTAGCGTGGGGAAAAAAAGAGAGTTATTCATTATGATAGAGAAGACAAGCCTCTGTTTTTCATGCATAAAAAAAAAAGAAAAGAGAGGTGAGAGTTTTGTAATGTGATTATTTACATCCTCCATGTAGTAGTGCTTACTGCTGCCAACCATAAATATAAGAGGGTAGAAAGTTTGCAATAAAAAGGGCAGAAAGGAGAGTCAATGGTAAAATTTCAGTGAATGAAAAAATTCTAGTATGTAACTTCCTATCCTGTACACAGCATCCCTAGGCTTCCATCTGGTGCCAGTTCCTACCCTAAAGATTAACAACTAGATTCTAGAGTTTTGTACTGCTGTGACCTTCACAGACACAGACTATCACTCAAGAGAGTATGAATCAGAACCATAGCTCCCTCCTATCCTGGTCAAAAAATAAGACAAAACCGGGTCTCATCTTTCCACACAGGATTATATAGATGTATATTGCGCTGTTCAAGAGTGTGCTCCTGAACCCACTGCCCTCATGATTCATGAAAGAGTGCAACAGATACTGTCCTTGATCCCCTCAGTGACTTGCACCCTGTATGTCCAGTCTACTATGTAAGGACTCCAAAGCACCAGAAGAAATTGCCTTTCAGAAAGGGCTGTTAGAGCAGGGCAATCCACCACAAGTCCATCTACATCTGTGGAATTAAACAATGAAAGAAAACACCATATATTATTATACCACTACAAGTAAAAAGTGCCCCTCAGCTTCAAAATACAAGCATACGAGCATCTAGAAGCATTTGAATGGTCAGTCCCACTGTAGCGCCAACAGTTTTTATCATTTGTTCCTCCACAATATTACCCTTAACAAGGGCTCGTAGGTTCTCACAGCAATGCAAGACATCGTGAAAAGACTGAACCTGACAGGAAGTCCTCTAAACCGGCACAGCGTTGGACAGTGTTAGCATTTCACCCTGAGTCGCTTCAGCAGCCTCAAAAATATTCTGCAGCACATAGCCTTCCATGAGCAGGACTTTGACTAGATGAATTAATCTAAATGTATTTCATCTCTAGTTTCCCTGAATCAATGCCTGATTCGCACTACAACTCCCAAATTGAAGCAACCAAAAGCCATTTGTAGGGAGCATAGCAGCAATGACATCTGAAGAGGTTATTCAGTAGCTTCTTGCTACACAGCAAACTCTAGTTACATAAAGATTTTAATTCTTGTCTCGTGCCTATTGACAGCAAACTACAGCCCAATAAGTACTTGTGATCAAACAGATGTGCATCTGACTCAAAGCTGAGAGATGTTACACAAGAACCATCAATTTCAAAAGGGACAAGACCTGAGCTTGACGTTCTCACAAAAGTCAAAACCATTTCTCTGCTCCCATCCTCATGCACCCAAGATTGAATCTATTCTACTTGAAGTTCTCTGAAAAGCTCTTCCTTAAGTTTGGTTTATACAGGCCAGCGGTTTCACTTCAAGAGAGACCTTCTAATTTTGAGTCTAACATAATTTCCTGGTATTCTAAAGGTGTGTAAAATACAAGTACTAGTGATATCTTGCCTGTGTTTCATACCATCGGAAGTACCGGCTACCAAAATTAAGTGAAGTCTTGAGAGATATCCCAACTGCAAAATCCATTCTACCTCGTTCCAGTACCTTTATACATTTTTGGTAATCTACATGACTTCTTTACAGCCCTGACACAGAAGCAGGTTACAGTATCAGTGCTGGACACCTGACTGTGCTTTGGAAGTAGTCCTTCAGAAGGACTATAGGAGCCAGAGCTTAAAACTGCTTGATCACTGAAGTGAAAGGCTCTTCATTGGTCTCAGTAATGGAAAAGGTGACAGTGTCAGGAAGCAACTGCAAAAATCATTCCTTTCTCATAGGCTACATGGATCTATTGATGTTCCTAATTGACAAAGCTCTTCTCACTGAAACAAAAAGCCATGGAAGATGGTTTCTGCCTTCTCCCCACGCAAATCAGAACAGGCAAAAAGTAGTTTAAAGGATTTTAACTGTTCTCCAAAGTGTTATTCTGAATCACATTTCAGCTCCATTCATGCCTGCTTCAAAACTCTTGCTTATTTTTCTTCCATCTCCTCCTTCATTTTCCCAAAGCCCCTGGAAACATAAAATTAAGTGTAATAAAATATCTGTACCTATTAAACCAAACCAAAAAAAGAGTTATTTTTGTCTGGGATTTGGATTTTGATGAACTGGGGCCTTCCAGGACCTTCGCTTTAATGTTTTCAGAAACATCAAAAGATCAGGCTTGTTATCAACATCATTAGCGCGGCCTGAAGATGCTTAATACTCCAGCACATACAGAAAATGCAGCACAGAATCCCCCAATGGACTTTGCCTTGGTTTTATTCCTTCTTTTTTAATTTTGTTCTTAAATCTGTTTTGCATTTCTCGTTCCAAGCCACTCTCCCACCCTGCCCCATCCTCTCATAAATTCACCAGAAGAGCTTTCTAGTGCTGACCTATTCCCCTTCCTGAAGGGTATGTCATAAACTCCTTTCTCCCCTACCATGACAAAACGTACAGTAGTTCTTCTGCAAGTGCTCACTGGCATATACAGAAACATGGCACATCTCTTCAGTTATTTTGCTGAAATGAGTCAGAAAGAGTTTGGGTTTTGTTTTGTTTCAAGTCTTTGTTGTTCTTTTTTTAATAACGGTATAATTTTCAGGAAAGATTTGAAGGGGAAATGAGGGAAAGAGTAGAAGTTCAAATTCTCCAGAGGAAGAAGCAGCAAACCTGTGGTGCTTCATCTATTAATTTTGGGAAATCTGCTTCCAAATCACATTTTAATGACAACCATTAATTTAGACCAAATAGAAAGTTAATACATGAACAGAATACACCGAGCTCACTCCACAGGTGTTTCTTTGATATGAAATGCACCATCCATAGATCAAGCCCTCAGCTGTTCAAACCAGACACGCACTTACAAAGACTGTCGTTGTCGTTACAAAATCTAAGGAGTGCTCATGACACCTGACTCTGCACTTTTTCCCAGAGATGGTATGGTTACTTCATCATCCCTGTACAACACAAGGGACTTTCAGCATATAAACTTCCCTACGAGACTCCATAGAACTAAATAGACCTACTGCATAAAAATCTTGTAGCTAGGTTCCTCTCCAAGTCACCACCAGCCAGGTATCTCCGCAGCCACGTCGTGACATAGACTGAAATGTTCTTTCTAAGCGAAACCTCTTGCTTTGGCTTGTCCAGGGCTCCATACTTCTCCCTGAGTAAGCACCTGAGCACCAGCAACCTAACTGGTTTCTTTTTCTGAAACTGCCACTTTGTGTTGAGCAAGCAGCACCTTATGCACAAAAACATGGAGAGAGGCCCAATGATGCCAACTAAACTGTGTATCTTAGTTTAAAATGTTGGCATCAGACTGAGCTTGTAGTTTGATGATCACTTACTTCTGTCCTTCCTATCAACTATAAGAATCAAGCAATATTCTTTGAGGACTGGTCAGGCAGAGAGATTTATTCCAACACCATCAAGCTTCTTTTACTGCGAGCAACATCATTATAAAAATATCACTGCATGAAAGGATCTACCAGTGACAAAAGCTGTACAGGCTAATTCTGCTCTGCTATCCTTGATTGAACAGTCTCATGTAACCTTCTGAAAAAAGTAATGCCTTCTGTATTCCTTTGCCATGAACAATGTATTTCATCTCATTCTCTTCTATAAAGTTATCAACATCTATTTGGTTATAACATGCACATTTGTATAAGGCTATAACTGCTTAAAGAAGAAAACAGAACAGGTCATCACATATCAAGCTAGGCTTCACAGAAGTACAGAAAAGGATGACAATGAATAAGCAAATGGATTCAAGCTGTAACTTACAGATTTTGTGGGCTGCAATATCTCACTGTTCTGTCTAGATCTAGTGTTGCTACATTTACATAAAATAATGAAAGTATGACTGTAGCACAGTCCGCACAACCACATGCTCATTACCCCATTAGCCCCAGCAGGTATGTTGAGCTTGGCATGGACATACTAGCACTGCAAACATACTATTCATTGTCTACATCAATACAACTCGGTGACAAAAGCAGAAACCCTGAAATACCTGAAAAATAAATGTTTTCTTTTCCATCATTTGTTATAGAAACCTTGGATTCAAATTTGCCATAGGAAACAATTCAAATGCTTCTCAAAGGCACTGACCTGCAGCCTGGAAGTTGTGTACGTATCATAGAATGGTTTGGGTTGGAAGGCACCTTCAGAGGTCATCGAGTCCAATCCCCCCTCAAAGAGAGATATATATGTATCTTTCCCATAGAAGCATTATATACTTCAGTGTGAGTACTCGTTATTGCTACAGAGCAGAAAGGCACAGACCGGATAACCAGGAGGGATCTTGCAGGTCCAGGGGGCAGTACACATTTGACAGAACAGCATACAGAGAAACTCGCACAGTAGTTGTCCGCAGTACTATATGCCTGACTTTGCAAAGACTTACAGTAAATATTTTTCACTTGGAATTATCCCTCAGACAACAGAATTCAACCACAATGTTTTAAAAACTACAAAAGGAAAGACGTATGGGACAGAATTTTTATTAAGTGATTAGAGGAAGTTATTACTGCAGAATCCATCTCTGTTGCATGCTTTTAATAGGAGAGTAGCCATGACCGGTAGCTTCCAGAAGCACTGTATTGTTACAGGTGTAGCTCTCTGATATAAATAGATCACTTTATAATGTGTCTGCACTCTGCCCTTTAAGGACTGTGTTCTTCCTACTATTTGATACACTCGGTTTAATAGCACATTGTCCAGACTTGCCGAAGAACTGGAAGACTGCCATTCTTCACACTCCGCACAGATACTTTTGGCTGACAGAGCAAGCAGCAGCGCTGCTCTGCTACTCAAGAGGATGGGCCAAATTCAGAGCTTTTTTAGACTGATGTACACGGTCTGTCGATCTCTGTGGAGTCATGTGCCTGCATCCTGGAATCTGGGACAGACTCTGGGTACACAGCAGCTTCAAGAGCAATGCTGAGAAATACTTATCCATCCCAATACCAAACTGAATGTATCAGAAAGGGCTATACAATTGGCTGAGCTGTTTGTGACGGTGGTTAAGAACATACATATCCAAGCTACAGTAAAATATACCTTATAACCTTCTGGTTTCATACGCTCACCTTCAGCACAGCAATGTGGCACTGTCAGTAGGCACAGGATGCTAGACTTGAGACCTAAGCTTTATTCATGCTTGTGTCAGTGGCCTGCTGCATCCTCTTTGTAATTCACTTCACTTCCCCTCCATAATTCAGTTCCCCTGTCTGCAGAATGGAATTAACAGTATTTGCTTTCCATATTGAATGCTTTAAGAACTACCTTTTACAGCTGCGACATAAAAGCATTACTATTAAAGCCATTGTTCTGAGTATATTTAGGAACTCTCTCTGTGAAGTGCTGAAGCACATTTCTAATGTCAGCAGGATATTAGAAGACCCCTTGTCTCACTGGAACAGCTTTAATGAGCTACTGGAAGTAGCTCAGTACATGTTTCTACTGCCACAGTGCTGCATAACTTGTCCATACATCAAACAGTCTTGGAATATTTACCCTCTTTTCTCTGAACCCTCTTGGCTGCAAAGATACAAAGGCTATTCATGATTGGCAATGTGCCAGTATGAAAATCGGGGCAGCCTAACAACTTCCCACAAGACGTGTGAAGATAAGGTGGCATAGAGACAATAGGAGGCAAATTAAATTCCCCAAACTCCACTTTTCTGGGAATTGGAAATTAAAGAATTGAGGTTTTGTTGTGTGACCTCTTTCTAGATCAAAGATTACATGCAGACAGTGAGGGGACAGGTTCCTATTTCATTCTTCATCACTGGTTGTCATAGTCTGATGAAAAGATTAAGCACTAAGAATAGCCAAGATTGTTACTATAATATTCTGAAATTTGGATTATCCTAAAGCAATTACTTAAAACTGCAACTGGTGAGGCCTGGTAGAAAAAGAGAACACTTCTGTGACAATGTTGCATTTCCATTACAGACAGAAAATACTCTTTCCTGTTCCTATGCCCCTACAATTTTGACACTGCAGGAATGTTTAGGGCAAAGTAGGCACTTAGAGAATCTGTGAAAGGCTACAGGAAGTTCTCCGTCCATGCTAAGAAATCCCAGATAAAAACAATCCAAGAGACTTCTTCCTGTGTTACCATGTGCAAGGAACAAATTGCCACCTACAATAGACCTCTGCAGTATTTTCACCCAAACACCTTACCGACAGGGCTTTTGGATAGATTTCCAGCTCCTGATGTCTCACAGAGTTTCTTTTTATACATCTTCACCACCTAAATGCACACATGTATGAATACACCCTCAAGCAACATAAATGGTTGGTTGCTAAGTCAACAGCACCTAACCAGGAGGGAGAAACAGGTACCAAAGGGGAGGGGGGGCAGAAGACGTAATTAGCAACTTCCTCCCCTGAATGCATCTACGGTGGAACTATTTACTTGTAAGACTCGGAAATGAAACAACAAACCTTTCATTAGCATTCAAAGCCATGTGAAATCCGAAGATGTCTTTGCAAAGCCTGTCAGTACTAACCATCTGCATCCGCACTAGGAACAAAACACACAGACATGAGAGGGGGAAACACAAACGGGATCCTTTCTGCTGCAGCCTGCAGAGGGAAGGAAAAGGAGACAGGGGCATTTCTCCCCTGTGAGATGGTTGCAAAGACGGATTCAAAGGCAGCGTGCCTACAGGTTCTCTCCCTCTAAAACAAACCTTGGAGGGATTCTTGATTCTAAACAAAATCCATCCTTCCAAGCTGTTCAAACAGCACTATCTGAGAGGAAGCACAAAAACGGTGCCAAAATAAACACACAAATGAAATGAAAATTACCTTGAGGAAAGTTAACTGAAAAACATAGGCAAAGGTAAGTGGGAGACACAAAATGACCAACTTCAGAGAAATTACACCAGCTTACACCAGCTGTGACACAGACCTAAGTGTGGAGAGAATGCAAAGTTAGACTGGAGTAGACTAACAGCATGTTTTATGGGGTGGGGGAAAATACAAAGTGACAGAAGGGAATATTTTGGATAATACCTTTTCCCTCCAGGAATTTCTGCTCTTCCATTTGTAATCTGAAGAATGTAATATCTTTATAAAATTCTTCAAAAACTACAGATAACAATGCTAACCTAACACAAGTGTAAAGAATTATTATTGTTGCTATTATTGAGGATGCTGTAAGCTCCCCTGTTGACTCGCTAGCAAAACTGATCCTGTTCTTGACTCCAGTTAAGACTTGGTGCTTGGGCTTTTGTCTCTAGCTATTTTTGTAGAACACATGATGCAACGCAATATCTGCAAGCTAAGGAAAATCATAATTATATTATAATTTATTGGAAAACAGATTCTTAACTGATCATAGCAACTACTATTTGAAAATATGACAAAGTTCACTCCAAACTATGGACTTGGGTCACCCATACAATCCTGTTACCATGTGACAACACAATACTGTCAAAATTAGTGGATTCACACAAGCATTAACAGGATTAACATACTGGTTTATCAGCCACTACGCACACAATTCCCTGGACAACAAAGTGTTCCCATCACTGGGATGAAGCATGGCAAGTATTGAACTATGCCGCAATACAACATCGTCACTTAAAAACAGGGATCAAAGGCTACTACACGCAGGAAACACTTAGGGAGGGAGTCTGACCAGGCAGAACAGATTCCCTTTGGACACTGAAGTTAGTAACTCACCAGCAAAGTTACTCTACCTTTTGATGCCCATTTGAATTCAGTGCCTCAGCTCGACCTGCCATTTAAAGTACTGTGGCTCCTATATCAGATTGTCACACTGAATCTGTGTGAAAAGTGTTGCCTTCTGATTCAGTGACCTCAATCCCAAAGCAGAGTTTTCTTGGATGGTAGATATTCTAAGCCACTGCTGACCTCAACCAACCTCACTTAATATAGAAATTTTAAAATCTGAGGCTGTCTGCTCTCTTAAGAAGGTCCACAAAATTTTAAACATTAAAATGCCATCAGAATGCAAAGCCATCCTGCCACAGATCTCATCCAAGGACCACTGCCATCAAAGGGAGGATTCCTATACTATTCAAAAGAATTTTGGTTAAGCTCCATGCAAGTAAAGCATGGCTGATAGTGAAAGCAAGATCCTGTATCCTATATATAATCAGCACTACCACAAGCCCGCTTAGTGCACAGGAGAGACTGTCAGCTTGATTTCACCTCACCTCTGTCCTAAACTTAAGACGTCTCCAGCCTCTCCACACCAGGCAGTGCGGGCTCTTCCACTCCTGTGTCCTTGCATCTAGTGGCTCTCTCCCTAAGCCCCAAGAAAAGGCATTCCCTTCTTTATGAGTTCAAATCCCTGCCAGCAGCAGCATCTATTGGAAGAGCTCACAGAATCACTTCCTTCCTGCCTTTCCAAGATCCAGCTCTTTGGAGGGGCAGGGATGGAGTTGGTGGGGTGGGTTAAGCAAAGAAAAGGTAAGAGCAGTCAAGCAAGGACAGAAAGAAGCAAGTGAAACAGAGATGACAGTGGTATCTGATAAAAACCAAGGAAAAAAATGGTAAATTGGGAAGGGGGGAGAAAGAAATCCTGAGACATCAAAGAAAAAGGGAGAGAGAACATGCAAGAACTGAGCTGGTAAGCAGAGGAAAAACGGAGCTAACATTATTACTCCAGGCTTCCTCACATTTAATATCCAACTACTGGAAAGGAGTCCAACACTGCTTCCCAGGGGTTCATTTCTAACCCTGCCTGCGTAAGCAAGATACATGCACTAATGAGGCTTTTACGGTTTAAATTATTTCTTTTAGAGCAAAATCAAGAATAGTAGTTATTGGGTTAGAGTGACCTCCACTTACCGATCCAGTAACTTGCATAAATATTCTTTAAAAAAAACAAACAAATAAACAAAAAAAACCCACAGATCAGTAATTCAGCTTCGTACACGCTAGAGCAAACTGCTTCCTAACCCAGAAAGCTATGGTACAAATCAATCAGTTTTGTCAGTTGAAAACCCACAGAACTGCAAACTCTTAGTGCTTAGGGTGGTAGGGAAAACACTGGGATTCAACTGACACATTGTTCCAGGGCTGTGACAGAAAACCAAGTACCAGCATAGCTAGATTTCAGTAGTCTCTGGGGGTTAGGATTCCAGGTCACAGGGGCATAGGATAATGCTCACCTGGCATTATTGCTCGACTTTCCAAAGTCGAGAGAGAAATTAAAAGTGGGTATTTTGACTCTTAATGCCTTGTTAATAATTTTCAGGTAGGAACAACTACTAATGTCATACTAAATCTTAGGGATAGCATTGGGGTTTTGGCAAGGAAGAACTACAAAGCTGAAGTGATCTTTCCTTTGCACGATACAAAGTAGCAAGTGGAGGGCCAACATCAGCAGATTTGAATTACAAATTAGCAACTTTATGTTCAAAAATTTACATTTAAGGTTTGGAACTGTGTACTGTAGTGTGAATTATTACTAAATTTTCCCAGGTTTTCAGAAGAAAGATGAGGACAGGTGTCAGAAGATTTCTTTACACCTGACCATTAATTTCGGATAATCACACTGATATCTAACTTATACTCACAACTACTATTAAGGTTCAGTATGGCAGGGTACAAAATCTGGAATTATTGTTTTATTTTGGAAGGTACAAAGATGTAATTTGTATATCATAGCTTGAATGTTGGAGACTAGTTGGTACCTAGTTTATACTGACAGCTAAAGCTAGGAATAGGTTATGATATCAGGATGGAAAGGTCTGAAAATTTCCCTATGACCTGTATATGATGATGATGTTAAGTTTTTACAGCAAGCCGAGGATTAACGTAAAATCATTTACATACTTTTATCCTAGTTTTTAGTCATCAAAATATTTTTTCTATAAATTCAAGACTAGAGTTAGAGTCGGGGAGCAGGACAGTAGTGGTCAAAGTATCTAAACCGTTGCTTTACTTTGCAAACATCAGAAAAAAGACATCCACTAGCATCACTGAATTTTCATACAGTACTCGATTCCAGGATGCAATAAGGATGTTCTACTCTACAAAATTAATTCAACATTGAAGTGCTAGATAGTTAAAATTGATACAGGTCCACTGATGGCATGCCTGAAATCAATGAAAAGATATTAGTTCACATAATTGAATTTGGTTCTGCGTTTTCAAACCTGTGGATTTTTGTTCAAGCTTTATTTTGTCCATTACAGGAAGTGATTTTCAAATATTTTATTCTTATCACAATATTGTACGGAATGATCTTCACTTTTTTTTCTGCTCAAGAGGTGCCTGGAATAGAGTAACAAAGGTCCCTTTCAGATACTGCAATGAAGCTACAGAAGGGTGAGAAGCAGGAGTGAAACAGGGGCGCCAAGAAAGGACTGAAGCAAAATAAAGATTACGTGACTCTAACCACTGCTTCCGTAGGTGTCAAGAAATTAAATTCTGCACAGAACTACAGGAGTGCTCTACGCTATTTCGACTGGCTTTGGACCTGAATGGATAATGGAGGAGATGACAGCATAGCAATTTTCTAATTCCTTTATACACCAAACCACTTATACATATTTTGGGGGGAAAAGATCCTGAAAAATAAGCAAACCTGAACTCTAAGCAACTTATGAAGAGAACAGAAAATGAATGAAAAATGCTGTGTGAGCGAATGAGGTCATACACTTTGAAACACCAATTAAAGTCTTCAAAAGCTAAAACAATGGTGTTCTGCTAAGTGCTAATCCTTCTACTGAGGAGGAAGAAGGCTGAGGGGTAAGAACGTTTAAATTATTAATATGACCCCATGCTAGTCTGCTTCATTGGAACAATGAGATGAATTATAGTGAGGGCAATGTTATTTTAAATTACTCTCAGCAAGGTGTGGAGCACTTACTCATCTCCCATGGGTTGATGGGTTTACATGTGTTCATGCATTCCTCTCATACTCCTCCTGCATATACGTATCAATCTAACTCAAAAATATTTCATGTGTCCAAAAGAAAAAGTTAATTACTGAAAGAGCAGATTCGGAGAAAAATAATCTTTTTACTGGAATAGCTTTGTTACAAAAAGGTTAGAGCTCATAAGCCCTCAAGGCAAAGCCCTGTATGGCAGGAGACAATGAACTGCTATGAAGGATGGCTTAGTGAATGAGACATGGGGTTAGGACTCAGGACACCTGGGTTCAAGCCCTCTTCATTTAATGATTGTCTGTGTGACTCTGAACAAGTTGCTTAATTTATTACATCTTTCAGTTTCTTCTTTGTGTAATGCAGATAATGGCTTCCCATCTCACAGAGTGGTGAGTGTAAAATCTAATGATTCAATGATTCCAAGGCAATCGGACACCATGGACACTATTAATTATCGTCGATTTTGTTATATTAAAGAGGCTTGGAATTGCTGAATGACTCTTCCAGAAACACTGCCCTGGGTATACAATGTCTGTCACAACTTCTACCAACATGTTTTGCATTCCTTACTATTTCTTCTTCTGCAAACATCTCTCCAAACCCCAGAAAAAGTCTTTTGGGAAGGACAAGATGCAGGCTGAAATTCTTCAGATTTGTATTGACGCAGGTGAAACGAGGATCAAGCCCAAATCTATTTCCATCCTGAAACATTTTGAAAGGGCATGTATATACCGAAAAAGGATCAAACATTAAATAACGACAGTCGCTGCTAGATGTGGTACACTATGTGTCAGACTACAAACTGAGACTAAATGAGAGAGTGTATTTCCTCCTCCAGTTGCTATTTAAGTTAGAGTATACTCTGAGCAATGCAAATAAATTATATTAAGCACAGACTGGGTCTTGTGGGACCTGCATTCCTCTTGTGATTCTGCCATTAGCTTTCTAGATTACTTCAGGCAAAGTCACTGATCTTTCACACCTGCACTCTCCTCAGATCATCTCCCACCTTTACCACCCAAAAAGCAGACAGGAATACACAAAGCACAACTATTTGAACCCCACAATAAACCCTGACATTCAGCTTTTTCTACATCTATCATACAAGCTGACTGTAACGCAGATGAGCACTCCCCTTCAGCTTGGTTCCACTTGAGCTGACTCCACTTCCGAGGAAATTAGCTTTGCTGGCCCTATCTCCTCAAAAAACAGTAAACAGTTGCAGTAAAAGAAAAAGTTGTATGACCTGAGGGAAGAGCTGATAAAGCAGTATATATGTGCACTATATATTCCCTTGAAACTATGCACACTAGAAATAATAATTTCTAAAAGAAACAGTAACTTTTCAACGAAAACAGTCAATTATAAATGCAAAAGACAGCCCATGCAAATGCCTGCATTCATGCACCACTGCTTGGGCAGAGCAATGACAGATCTTACACACACAGCCTCCATCGTGTCTTAGAAACATGTAATTAGATATGCCTTAGATCAAGCCCCACAGTTGTTCCTGGAAACATCTACGGTCTCCCAAGATGGAGAAGGTCCAGGAAGCATCACTGCTGCTATTACTACAGCTCAACATATTTTAATACATTTTCTTTTGCTCTTCTTCAGTCTTTCAACTGCCAGCACATAATGCAAAGATCAAAACCCGCAATAGGCAGACTGGGACTACACATTTAACAACAGTGAAAAGGCAGCTCAGCTAGGAACCACCCTGCACAGCTATTCTGCCCAGCTCTCTTTTACACAAGCACACATATGCGCGCGTGTGTGTGTGCACACACACATAAAACAGATTTATTTATTTGATTTTACAGTTTTTGCCAGTGCAGCACATAGCGGCGGAGCCTACTGCTTTTGCCAGAACACATATTGGCATTCTAGTGCTCCAACCACTTTCCTTATGACAGCTTTTACATTGTTAATCTCCTTTTTGGTACAGTAGAACGGTGTTAAGGTCTGATTCACATTCTGTACATGAAACATAATGTTCTCACCAATCCTCATCCAAACCAATGGAGATCAGAAATTTGCAACTTTTTTGTTTGTCTTCATCTGTACTTCTCTGTTCTATCACTTTTTCTCCCTTCATCTCAACCTAAAAGGAAACTCTAGAACAGTGGCCATTAGCTACAGAAAAACATGATTATTTATCACTTTCCAAGTCCAGATAGCAAAAATAGCAACCATGTTCAAAACACAAAATACTGAAGAAAAGTATTTGCTTTAATTTATCTTTCAGTATTTATTTAAAAGAAACGCATTTCTAAAATATTCATAGTAAGTTTTTGCAACCTGTTCTTTCCCTGCTCCATTTTGTACTTTTACAAACACCAAACATCTGCCAGTGCAAAAATATGAGGTTTCAAACTGTGATTTCATGGACTGAGAGGCACCTCTCAAATCATCATGCACCATTCTCCCAATCCTGACAACAGGGGCCCGTGATTCAATACATTCGGGACTGCATCAATTCTATGAATAAAAGATGAAAAGAAAAAATTCGCATTGAACTATAAAATAGTGTCAGAAAAATATCAAAGTGTTGTATTATTTTGTTGCCATTTTTTCCCCAAAACACACAAACACATTCCAAATTGTCCCTGAACTAAGTATGACTCCTCTGCTTGAGGGGCAGCTGGGAACAGGGCAGTCCACAGCAGCAGCTACTGAGGCAGCCGTGGCAGCTACAGACAACTTTGCAACTACAGACAACTTTGCAGCTACAAAGTTCTGCTTCCCCCAGTTCACCGTGCTGCATCATGAGAGGAATGAGTCCTGACTGAAGATTTCAGACGTGCACACAAGCATGTGCAGGCCTCACACACCACTCATTGAAAGCCATGCTTCTTTACACTCCAGTGAAGTCTCAACACGGCTGCTCTCTCCAGCTCAACGGCAGCAGAATTCTCCTCCTCTACCTCCTTGCCACCTCCCTAATTGCTGCCTTAAGACAGAATCTGCCTTAAAGAATGGGGTTTTTTCTGCATCTCCACCAAAACTGACTCCCTCTTAAGAACACACAATAAATACCAGATAGTACTTCAGCAGGGAACCTGAAATCCAAGGCTTGCATAGGGTAGGGGCATTCTGTACAACAGACATCGCTATTCAGATGACAGATCTGTATTTTAATGAAATATAAAGCTGGAATCCTGACTGGGTTTTGTTCCTTTGTGTGTCTCTCAAGCATCACGGCCTAACGTTAGCACGGGAAATTCAAACTATCTTTATAACATCTCTCCTACTATTTCCTCTTTTCTCTTAAAACCCTGGCTAGAGTTAACGGGAATTTAATAACAACTGCTTTACGTTACTTGGTAAGGTGGTTTCTGACAGAGATTAGAAACTTCTGCTTGAGAAACATCATGGAAGCATTCTGTAGAATTGTACCAAGCACCACCAAACTCTTTCCTGCACCTACAGGTGTGAACTTCATTCACTACAGCAAGATTTACGGCAAAATACTGGAAAACAGGCTGGCCTTAAACAAGAATGCTCTTAGTCTCAATTTTCACTTGTGCAAATCAATAAAAGATTTGGACTAGCTTCTGAACTGAGAACTTCTGCTTTGAAAGAAAAGCTGGCTACAGTCGACTAGATTTCCTGCTTGACTGAGATGAACATCCTAGAAAGCACTGACAGCGAGCACCCTTAAAGTATGCACCCGGATCTCTCACTACAGCTGCACACGTGAAATGCAGTACAGGGACAAAGCAGAAGTCACATTTGCAGGAAAGGCCTGTCATTTCCAACTATTTAAGGTATGACAGTGAAACTAAAGATACACACCTGAATGCTGTTCAACTACACAAAATACAAATCAACAGAGTGTGGTGTGGTTCCAGTAACACAAGAAAACTTCCACTTGCTTCAAATCGTTTCACACAACGTTATTCAGTTGAACCATCTTTCCCCCTCCATATTCATTAATTACTACTTTCACACAAAACACACTGTCTCTTTTGGGCAACAATTTTCTTAAGCAGACAACAGTCACGTTAAATCCACCAGTTCAAAAAGGAGCATTTTACCAAACGAGCCATGAAATTCATTTTACTTTTCTGCCACTAGTATGTCAGAAACTCTATGTCGCCTTTAATAAACTTCTCCAAATGAGCATGCTGATAACTGAACAACATGACATTTCTAACAGTGAGAAGGCAGAAAACCAGAAACAATTACATTAAGAAATGAAGGGGGAGAAGCATCTTGCTTCAAGTAAAACCTCGTTAAGTTAGGATTTTGCACTCTTCTCAGGGAAAAAGAGGACTCCTAGGCCTAAGAGTGGCCATGTGTCAAGTTTCCTATTCCACTCTTAACGAGACCATCCTGATAATACAGGACAGGACTGAAGTGTGAACCAAGCAGTATATCACCACCTGAAGGGCCAGAAAAATTAGCGTAAAGAAGTAAAAATGATAAAGGTACTTGTTTAAGATACTTTGGCAACATTCTCACTCAACAGATTTGCTTGCAAGTTTACAGGAAAAATATGCATTCATACTGAAAAAAACTGTAACAAAAGGAATCTGCCACTTTCATGGAATGGAAAATTCCAATTTGGTCACAGATATTCTCTGTTCCTTCATATTGTCTCTTATATCAGCAAAAATAGAAAAGCAAACCTAAAGAAGAAAAAAAAAAGTGACAAGTTTGCCACAGAGCATAACAGAAAATATCAAAAATAAAAACAAAACAAAAACAAAATAAAAACTTTGGGAACAAATGGAACTAAATCAAAGTAGGTATACTCAGCTGGTTGATTTTTTTCATTGCCATTTCCTGGATTTTCAATCAGCTCCAATCCTTGGCTGGAGAATTCAATGGAGCTATGTCAATTTATATTTGCTAAGGATTTGGCACATCATATTAAGTATTTCCCAGTGTGATCATCTCTCTCAGTTAAGTAATTAAAACATTTCATGCAAATAGGGACAGAATCTATATTTCAGTTTCTTGACTGATCCCAGCACAGCCAAAAGGGCTCCAATTTTCTCAAATGAGATGAATTGGAACATTTATTTGTACACTGAGAGTTCTAATGCCATACCCGTGGTGCCTAGATACTTTTGTACACTACATAGACCCCCTCAAAATACAATGGGAAGCACTAACTTAATTCATAACTGTGCCTACTTTCAGAAAGTCATGTAAACATCTAATTAAGCAGCCCTCTTCCTCTTGTCTAAGACATTGCAGATTATAGAATCCAAAAGTCCACACTAAATCTGTACAGTACAACCAAATATAACACTCTCCTCCATAGGGTTCATTTTTACCTGTCTGATATTTAAAAGCAACTTCCATTGTGGGAAGGGAATTACAAGAGCGCAAGAGGTGATATGGCTGGTGCCTCGATTACCACCAGTCAGCTGCACTTCAGCGGACTGAAGTGATTAACTGAAGCATTCAGAGTTGAATTTCACTGCAAAAAGAAAGAGAGTGGAGGAAGCAAATGCACATTTCCCATTTTCATTCTATTCTAGTTTTGCTTTGACTCTGGTCATGAGTGTCCTTAAAGCTGTATGAAGAAGTTTTAAATTTGATTTAAGACCATCTCTTAATCACTGGATATACTCATGTATTCTCACCTAGAACAGAAATTTTGTCTCTTTGTCAAAATTGTTGAACAAATTACAAAGGGAAAATCCATGGCAGATTTTTTTTTTTTTTTCATTTTGTTTTACTCTATTATGTGAAACATCTGCCAAGCCTTGCCTTGACAAAAGAAGAGAGCCCTTACTTTGGGCCTGAAAAAGAAGGTGGAGAATTGTTTAAAAGGAAAATTAGTAGAAAACCATTTTGCATTTCATCCTAAGCCACGGGAATCGACAGAATTCTCTTCTTTGTTTGACCAGGGCAGCCCTGGATCCAGCCCTTTATGAGATGGATCTTTGATGAACATTATATATTCAATCTTTGTTGCTAGAATCCGATCTTGCTCTGTCCTCTTACCTGTCAGAAACATAAGCTTTTACAAAATAACTATTTAAGCACTCCAAAGCAAGGAAATTATAACAATGAGACAGAAAAAGCTCCTCCTAAAGGAGACTGAAAGGATGCAGAACTAAACGGTAAGGAGAGTAAAGAAAATCATCATAAAAATGACAGGGATGGAAGAAAAATTAGAGTCTCTAATTTTTCTTAGGAAAGAAAAAAATCTGCGTCTGACAGCAAGTTAACAAATATTTCTACTTCAGTTCATGCTGGTGGCAATTTATTTTCCCAGTGTGTCCCCTTGGCTTTAATAACTTGATGTCTCAAAAGGTTTTCTTTTTCCACCCCATGTGTCACAGCAAATTCTAGCAAACTGTTTGACCACAGGAAACTTGTAAAACAACATCAGGACATTCAGAAGCACAAATTAAGGTGGAGAAAATAACTTTTAGAAACTCAGTCAATGATTACAAATTACAGGAAGAATAAAGACAGAAGAATGCATTCCCCGCCCCTGCATGTAGAAAAAAGACCATCAGGTAACTCAAAACAGCATCTCCAGTCTGAAGACCCCTGACCTCTCCCTGTTCACGTAAGAGATTTGAGGCCAGAAAGAACCATTCTAATTAACTCATCCAATCTCCTGCATAACAAGCCTGCAAACTGTGGTCAAGACTACAGGCTACATGATTTAAAAGATATCCAGTCTTCATTTATGAGAAGGGAAACTCCTCCTTATCAATTGGTACCATTGATAAAATATCGTAACTGTAAAAAGAAATAAAAATAAAAACTGCATCTTATTACTAGTTCAGGATTGTCTGACTGACTCTTTTCTCATGACTTTGGCAAGTTCCCCAGTAAGATGGAATAAAGATAACCAGCATGCCTGTCCTAGCCACAGCAACTAGTTTATTATAAAATTGTGGCAAAATGAAAACTTTCACTTGAATTCCTCTAAATATTGGTGATAAATGAGACCTGAATTCATACGCAAAACAAAAAATAAAATACTGCTTACTCTTCGGGCTAGCTTCTAGAAGGAACAGAAGAAGGCTTGAGACAGCTGACACAGGACAAGACAACTCCTGCTCAGTTTAGTGGGAAGAATTCTGCTGCTGTTGCCCTCACTCCAGGGACGTCACTGACATTTCCAGGGCACGTGGCAGAGCGTGCCTCAGCACTCACCTAGCCGCAGAGCCAGTAACAACTGCCACCCATCCCAGGCTTGCGACAGTAAAACCTCTGTACTTTGCTTTGAAAAAATTATTTTGAATATTCATCTTCAAGGGAGGAAGGAGGAAAACCCAAGAGTGATCAAAGATACTGCACACTGCTTGGTCTGCTCCAGTCCACTCAAAGCGAATTGTTTATAGGGATATACCTGGTTCTGGTTCCTCAGGGATCTTTACTGTGCAGATCTGATGAATGAAATAAGTCCCTAAATGCCTACACAATTTACCAAAGATAGTGTTCATTTATCATACTACTGCTATAGAAATAGACAGATTGGTTGAGTTTTAAATCTACAAAAGGCTCTTTTCATATGCCTTTGTGATTGAGCTCATTTACATACAGAAATAAATGTTCAGAGCGCATAAAAATAAGACACTGAGTTAGGGCCCCTCTGAAAATCTGGCCGAGGCATGCAATTATTCCTCTCATACATAAACTACGTCATGCTGTTCAACCACTGTCCACTCACCGGTAAAGTCAGTGTAGACACTGAGAACTAACCCCCAAGGCAGAACAGCAGGACAGAATTTGCCTTTATGCACTCCACATAACCCCAGTAGTTTTATAATCTTCCAGCTTTATACAAGGCTGCCAGATCTTTCATAGATGCTGGCAACGAAGCCAGTGAAAAGAACAGGCATGTCAGAAGATAGCTGTGAGAGGACACTGGCATCACTGCATATTCTTCTACAGTGAAAAGCAAATTAGGACAGAGATAGAGAGGCATACGAAGAAAAAGGAACCATGTGAACCACAACCGGGAGGCAGAAAAAGACATAGCTGTATTTCAGAGAGAAACAAGAGATTAGCATTCAATGCGCAGCACCAGAAAAGCACTGTATTTTGTGGTGAAAAAAGGAGATTGAGGAGGAAAAGGCTGGATTCATTGGTTTATTCCCGTCTTTGATACTGAGACGCTTTTATGTCCAGTTTTGATCCCACTGCCCTGTGTCAGCATACCCACAAATAATGGATATAAGGGCCATTTTCAGAAGTGCTTAGCAGTGTAACTGACAGGTGCTACAGGTATTCAAATGCTCTGGGGGGGGAAAAAAAAGAAACCAGGTCTCTAATGCTTACCTAACCTCTCTTGGATGTTGTGAGGATTAATTAACTAATGCCTATAAAACGTTTAGAGATTCTTAGATAAAATGCTGTCGACGTCAGAACAATAATTTAAATCAGATGTCACGTAATCGCTGAATGCGTTTTGGGGAAAAGACCATGCTTGCAAACGATGAAGAAACAGTATGTTGGCTAAAAGTAAAGAGGAAAAGTAGACAATCAAATGCTACAGAATTTGTTTCAGCAATGAGAAGAAAGAAAAGCTGAGCTATTAAGCTAAAGAGCTGAAAAAGACGACTTCGCTTGTTTAAAAACATAAGACATTCTCCCCAGCTTTTGAAGTCAAAGTTCAGTGAAAATTAGAGGAATAAGACTTCTGCAGGAAACAGACCTAATTTGCCATCATGGCACACAAGCAAGACAAAAGCAGGACCAAAAGAGATGACAGCAGCACCAGCTGCCCACCATTCCCATCCCCACCCCCTTCCACACACACCCGCATGCACACGCACACATAGATTGCCATCTTTCACCCGATTAATCCTCTCCCAGGACAGATTAACGCTTATCTGCTCAATATCCATCTGCTTTGTGATTTCAGTAGATTGTAACCAATCCCAAGGCCTTATCAGCGCCTCTCCCCCCATAGGCAGATGGGAAAAGATGGAAATCATCGTGTTCTATTAGCGATGGCAGTGACAACAGGCTAACACAGCTGCCTCTTTCCCTTGTTTCCTCATTCAGGCTCTGCAGCACGGAAAGATTGCAGTATGGCAACACAGGCAAAGCCACCTTCTCCCTCTGCTTGCTATTCACCTGAATTAATGAGTTTAGAGAGGACAGCAACTGCTAAACGCTCCTTCCAAAACAGGTTTAATACAGGAGCATTGCTGTCTCTGCCCCAGCTAAAAGATCAGAATGGATTATGGAGACAGGAAGCAGAAAGGAAAGCCTTGAACTATTAAGATTTAGGCATTTCGGACATCTGCGGACGTGCAGCACAGAAACCAGTAAACAGAACTGCTTCAGCAGTATGCAATTCTCTGATCATCCACTCTTGTACGTGAAACAACACAGACCCATCCTCTGGACACCCCTACCTACAGGTTTCTTTCTCCAGCTCTTCAGGGCTGCATCCACCCTTTAATTCAAAACAATTACAGGCAAAGTGGGAAAACAATACATCAAGTTGCACTGTTTATTTGCAAAGGAAACATGTCTTCAGCTGTACACCCAAATGAAGCTATGGCCTTTACAGTCACACAAATGAAATAAATTAATTTCTGCCCTTCCATGTTCCATCTTTTTTTCCTGATTTATTTTCCCTTCGCTGTTAGAGGGTCCTATAAGTTCTCCTGGTAGTGTGTATTCTTTATGTTTCTCTTTATTCATGGGAGTCTACACAAGTACCTTAAACTAGACTTCCATTAAGATGTTTAGTTAGGCAAGATAAATCCCACTCTAGAATGAATAAAGTGATTTAAGTATCCAAGTATCCAACCTGATCAGATTTTGAATACTGAATACTTGCATCAAATTGCTCACAATCCACAGACAAAGCAATGGTTGTTAATGTGCAAACACAAGAAGCAAATTCATACTGAATATTGTTTGGCTGCCCACTGGCAACTAATTAACAGAAACATCTATAATCCCAGAGCACAGACATGGCAATATTTAAAACCTACATAAATATATCCTTAGTCAGTGAACAAAGATCTCAAATCCAGTAGGATGTGTAAGCCTGAAGTCATACCTGGCACCTCTTCTTGGAAACAGGACAAGTTTTCTAATTTGAAGGAGAAGCAGTTAAGCAAACCACTACAGAGACGAAACATACATTGATACAGGATCTATCTGAGCAAATGCGAAAGCACTTTTCCAAAGGTGAATATTAGACTATTTTTTTCTATCATCAAAATGCAGTGTCTTTTACGGTGAAATGTGATAGCTATTTACTAAAATGGGGCAATAGTACAAAACTGCTTAAAACACAGAGTGAAAGGCATGGTATTTAAGTAGATGGGGAGAAGAAATTAACAGAGAAAAACATCATTTCCCAACCTGGAATTCTGCCCAGAAAACTGGATCTAAAATCTCTTCTTTCATTAAATGAGTCGATGGGCTCTTTAATAACTCCAAGTGGGTGAGACCTTATCTCCACGTACACAAAAACTCAGTGGTAAATGTGCTATTTGAAAAAAAAAAAAAACAACAACAAAATCAAACAAAAAGAACACAACAGACACTGTACATAAAGCAGACATGCACTGTCTGAAGAAGCAAAAGAGAGCATAAGAATATATTACATTGTTTCTAAAAATGTCTTCTGGACACATACAGAAAAGCTCTTTTCCCAAAAGGTCACCTGCATTCTGCACCCAAACAGCAAAGCCCACAAAATATAGGAAACATTATGTTTTTAATAATGTAGAAGGTCACCGTATAACAGGTCAACAATCCATTAACTCTCCTGTGACAGTCTATTGTTCCAGTACCTTATGAGCTGAGGCAGTAGTTGGCTGAAACAGTGTAATAGGGTATGATATTGATACTGTTGTTCTAATAAATATGGACTCCTCCCTGCCATTGCTAGGGTAATGGAGTGCCTTACAATCTTTAGTATAATTATGCTCATAATAAACATTAAATAATATTTACTCACTCTTTCACAGATGAGGAATGAGGTGTTTTAGGCAGCTGAATCTCACTGTTTTCCATGGGTGACAGACACTTAAATGCCTTTCAAGGTCTGAGATTTTGTGAATAAGAGGAAAAAGAAAAAAAAATCACGAAATAGATCTGCTGGAAACCAGGGAGCGCACACCCATCCACCTGCTTCCTACCAGCCAATGCAGCCTGAGAATGAAGTACGTACACTATCTCCTTCTCTATAACCATAGATCCAAGGAGCAAACGGATGATCACTAAGGAAGCAGTAAGTTCAAAGACCCCTCTGGAATCCTGTGTGGGTAATCTTTTTCAGAAGCTCAAGGCATGAAGGAAGGAATCCTATGAAATCTAGTCTCAGGGTGGCTTTACCTCGCGTGACATGGTGTACAAAGGGAAAAAGAGGGAGGTATAAATTATTCACCATGGAAGAGAACCAAGCTAGACATTGCCTATGTGTCTAGGAAGAACTTAACCCTAATGGTTATTCTGTGAAATCTAGAACCCCTGTATGAATAAAGAAGCTGTGCACAGGGCTTGTCTTAATTTAGAAAAACCGCTTTGGTCTTGTTCTCTTTGTGAGTGCTGACCAGCTTCCGTTCCGAGATGAAAAGGTGCAGCTCCTTAAAACATCAGCTTAAAAAAATGAAGTACAGCTCTAATGGGAGCTACAAGACTTTGTATTCCTGCCTAATGTCTTCCCTCTATCACAGAGAGGGAGAACACAGTCTCACGGTGGGGCACTGCTGCTCTCAGAAGCACAGGTATACATTATGAATGACTGATTTAAGGCATCTCAGCAGAGGACATCCTCTACAACAAAATCACTAGATAACCTTCCTCACTATCTATTAACGTTTCCACTGTTCCCCACTTCAAAGCTTGTAAAACAACCATAAATATTGAGTAAACATATTAATACCTTTTTAAAACAGCCTGAAAAAGGCTTTGATTTGATAGAATGCAAGAGGAATCATTAAGCTTTAACTCTTGACAACTATTTTTAAATGTTCAAAAAAAAGACTAGGTTGAAAGGTGAAAACTACTCACCCAGAGGACAGTTTTCTAGGCTACAATGCTCAGTGCTGACAGCATATCCCATTGCTTTAAGGAAACGTCCCAGCCTTTCCCTAGTCTAAAACTTAGTTTTTGATGTACCTTTGGCAATGCTTATTTCACGTACTTGCAGGTTATGATCAAGTTACATCATGTTATGATCAGTTTATGGCCGGTTGACATGTAAATATCCTGACTGCTTTTGCTTACTAGCTCGCTGGTAAACAAAACTACTGAAATTTTTTTTCCACCCTACAGTCAAGCTTTAGTTATGGAGAATTATCAATATGTCAGCTCTGTATAAGCGAAGCGGAACACCTTTATCATCATCTGCCCAGGTTTTTGGGTTTTGGGTTTTTTTGTTTGTTTTTGGTATTTTTTGTTTGTTTTTTTTTTTAGTTTGAAATTTTCAGAAACATGGATTTGATGGATTTTTTACCCTACTTCACTGGAAATAGCTCCACAGTTCTGTCAATGGTGTCACCAAGAGCCACATTACCTGATCTAACATGGTCCCTTTCTAACATTACCTTGCCTTCTTGTTTGCTTCATGTGGAAGCAGATTCAGATGCTCCAATCCGGTATAAGCAAGTGGACGGTGTTTTGGATTACACCATGTCTAGAAAATAATCCTGTGGCAAAAGCTATTTCATATTTTCAGTGAGCTCTTTCGATTTGCTTCTTCCACTGTATGTTCTTCTGGCCCTGTTAATTGACTGCACTCAGGCAATGCTCACGCAGCATAATATGGCTGACACACTGAAGTTCTTGATTACAACTTTTAGTATCTGCATCATCCATCTGGAACAAGAACTTTCAACCTCCTCAGTGCACTTCAGACTCTCCAGAGAACCTTGTAAAGACAGTGGTCAGCGCTGTAAGGAAGTGGCTTGAGTTATGATCATACTTGCCTCCTGCAAGAGTGTCTTTCCTTTTTTTTTTTTTCCTTCCCTCTCCAGCTGTATCTTCAGTCATATAGATCGACATATTCTTCCTGAATGATATCTTATTCAAACCATGCAATAACTACTGTTCCACAAATACCTGACGTCTGGCAATAGTTAATCCATGCCTTCTTGTCAAGCCTTGGCCTATCCTGCATCTTTCATCTCCTTTCCTCACTCTTCCTTTCTTCCATTCCATCTTGTATAGCACAGCTTGTTAACAGTGCAGCTAGTTATCACGCACTGGGTTCTTCCCCCTTCTCTGTTCTCTTAATAAGCATCTCAAAATGTAACCAGCCTAGCAAAGACTCCGAACTTCAGTAACTGCAAACACTGAGGTTGCTTACATATGTCTGTTGCCTCAACTCGTATCTTTAGTCTGTCATCTGCTCACAGCCTTTGTCCATCACATTCAACCTACCACCTCTTTACACAGCTAATAACACTACACATAAGCAACAGCACTGCTCTCTTTATTCTCATTTTCAATTCACAAACATGCAAGATGTACAGTCTGGTGCACTGCAGGATTAGTCAAGTCTTCCTGGTCACAAGAGTGTCCTGATTACCAACTCTACAAACTGGGCACCTGCCAAATTTCTACAGCCATGATTAAGACTTTCTCTTGTTTTTCAAAAAGCAAAGAAGATTTTTCAGATTACAAACTTCACATGATTACATTGTAAGTCAAGGTATTTTAGGTCTTTTCCTCTACTAGATACTATACTGAGCATTATTTGGTGGCTTTGTCTACTGGGATCCCTACTCTTGCTGATTTCACACTGGTTTTTTGGCATAGAAATCGAGCTATCGGCATTGGTCCATATTTCCTACTCTCTCTGAGAACGGTTTGTGCTTTTCCATCTGCTCGTCTGACTGGATGGATGTCTAGGAATAGTAATGGTTCCGACTCCTTTGCCCACAACCTACATATTTTAAGGTTTCACTGGTGAGAAATAATGCCATTTTGCACTATTTGTTTCACAAAGAGCTACGTCAAGGATAGGGTCAAAAATGGCAAGGCAGCAGCTGGCTAGTCTCTTCAGGAGTTTGGCTGTACTATTTCCTCCCTCCTCTCAGAAAGCGCTGAATGTGGATTTTTACTTCCACAGGGGAGGACCTGATAATCCCCTGGTGGGCGATACCATCTGTCTGTTCAGGAACACATCCTTACATCAGAGATATGCGGAATGGTATGATACACAGTGAGTTCTGGGCTCCACAGAGCCCTCACCACTGGACATCCACCCCATGTGGAGTGGTCACGCTTACAGTCACTGCCTTATCTTCCGGTAGTAAAACAATTTAAAGGATTTCAGTCTGTTCCCGCTCACTGAAGTCAATGGGGTGGTAGTGATCTACACCAATTAAAGTATGGGTTACCTAATTTCTAGACTGATACAGAATTGGGCCCCAAACAGCAAGTCCTTGAGGGGTCTTTTTGGAGAACTGCCATTCTAATATAGTTCATGGAGTGAGGAGCTGGAGCTTGGAAGAGGAGCCCTGAAAAGAGGTGAGGGCAAGGAAGGGGAAAGGAGGTTAACATTCTGCAATGGCAGCTACTAAATCTTACTTTCCCAATGGATGTTTTCAAGTGTATGTTTAATTGATATTCTTACATGCCTCTGGCTAAAGCACTTTCTACTTTACTCCATTAGGACTCCTGGTTTACAGCATCACGTCATATGGAAAGATGAAACAGGTAGAATTCAGAACTAATGGAATAAATCATTCCTGCCCTCCTACCTTTCCTCCTGTCTACACGTGACAACATAGTTCTTGTTTTTCTGTTGCAGTCAGTACATCACATGTCACCCTTAGGACACTTGCAGTAACTTTTGGAGAGGAGAAATAAACTTTCCTTTGCCACAGAGCATGGAGATAAAATGTTGTTTAGCTCGCCCATGGGAAAAGTAATCAATAACTATATTACAACAAAAATATTCAAAGGTCTAATCACTAGAACTTCCAAAGTACAAACTGCAGGCAAGTTTGGACCAGTAAAGGCTTTTTACATAGCTGACAAAAGAGCTGTTTAATAGCGGCCATCCTTGACAGAACCAAATGAGAGAGTCGAATCTGCATCACTGGAGTCTCTGAGCAGTGCCTCAATGAGGCAAGTGGATGGTTGCTCAAAGCGCTGGAGCTGTTAGCCAGATTGCTATTTTGATTACTCTGCATTGCAATGAGAAGCTGTACCAGGGACAGCAGGTCAGCAGGACCCTAGTAAGCTTCCATTTTCAGTGGCGACGGGAGAGGGAACACAGCCTGACTGTAATGAATAGCTGCAACCAGAAGCTTTTCCAACTTCTTTATAATAACTAGAGAGTCCAAATCAAGGCTTTTTGTTTTAGTAGTCGTCAATGACATTAAATGTGAACAAATGAACACAGTAGCAAAAGCCTCTAACTTTTCTCATTGCTTATTCAAGGCAGAGATAAGCAGCTTTTCCAGCTCTTCTAAGAAAAACAACCGTAATTCTCCATTCCTTGTTTTCCTATTTGTTCTTTATTTTAATGTTTTAAAAGCAATTACTGATATGCACTTATAACTGGACAGCTATAATGGATGTGCCTAAAAAAAAAAAGTGTCGGGGAATTGACTGAATGACCTTGAGATCTACCAGTCAGTGAGTCCTCTCTTAATCAGACTCACATCCACTGTCCCACTGAAGGAAGTCCCAACACTACAGTGTGCTAATGTTTTCAACAGGGAAAAATAAAAATAAAAATAAGAATAAAAATCACATTTCTGCAAAAGTGGTAGGTTCACAGTCCAATGGTTAGCACACATCTGTTTAGGCTTCAAAGTATAGGAAAGGATAGGATTTTTCCTTCTACCTCCTGAATTCCCAGAGGATGCTCTTCTCCTTAGTGCTACAGTAGGAGATGGAAATATGGTTTCCATCAGAAACAGATCAGCAGATGGGGTCAACAGGACTACAAGGACAGAAAAAAGGACCAATCCTTCTTGGTCTTAGCTGTTAGCAGCAGCAATTTAAACATGCACACTGTAATACTAGATGTATCCACGAGACTTGTATCCATAAAACAAAATTGCTTTATTTGATCTAAAAGAAGTTTTTGCCTACTTTCTGTAACTACTGCAAGTTCTACATCCTCAACCATTTTTCTTCTTAGGGAGGTTGTTGGGGAGGTTTAAGTACTGGGACAAGTTCTCATGCTGCCATCATGCTGACTTGCAGACATTTTAGTGGAAGAATTACAGTGTTGCCACAACAAAATTGTAATCCTGGCAGACCCAAGGTATATTTATGATGTGGAAAAAATAACGTGTAGATAAAATCTTGTCATCAGCTAGTTAACAATTACTACCATTATTTTCTTATTTAAATGTTCAGAGCAAAGACATCAGCTATTATTCATAAAGTAATAAGGTGGCAGTCCAAAGTTACTCCTCTCTTGCCCTTCTCTCCATTGAAATTACCATACATAAAGCACAGATATTAATAGTACTTGTAATTATACAGCTCCAAATACATATGCAGCTGAGGATCCAATTCTGAAAGATGTTTTGCATTATCAAACCTCATCTAAACCTACAGCAGATGCAAGCAAATGGGCTTCTGCATCTCACAGGGTAGGAATCTGAAAAAGTAAAAGTTTCGTAAACTGTTCCAAAAAGGGAGCTGTTTGTTTGTTTATTTATCTGTCCACCTTTTGGACAAGTACTGTTGCTCAACACTTCTGGTTTTTTGTAAATAATAAAGAGAAATTCACTATAACCCTCCTTCTTGAAACAAATGTCTTCTAATTACACACACGATGCATGGGCAGAAAAGTAAGTGGAGAAGAAAGGAAAGATGCAATAACTTTTCACACTGCTACAGTCATGGCAACCTTGAATGCTCCTCTAAGTAAAGAAATGGCATCCTTTCTTCAAGAGTCTTACACATATCACAAGGGTCTATTTGCAGTTAGCCTGTGGAAGCCTTCTGTCACCTGACACTAGTCACTACAGTGCAGTACTCACGCAACGCAGGATTTGCACAAGAGAAGGGAACGGAGTGAAGGAGTGACTACATGAGGAACAAACATACAACTCATTTTCAAAATGTGTTCAGTAGCAATGAAACTCACTGATACTACTTCCAGCTCAAAGTCCGGAGAGCCTCAGCCCCTGCTGATATGATCTGTGCTGGGTTGTTGGCCTGTACGAAAACGAAGCCAGGGCTTGATGCTGCAGGCCCACGGGAAGCTAAGTGCTACTGTGTAAAATTGCTTTGCAATGCACGTGTCCTGCTCAAAGCCGACTCTGCTCCCTGCACCTTGAGCATCAGAAGGGATTTAATTTCCCTGCAAGGGCCCATGAGAAATGAACACTACAATGTGCACAGTGGGCATAATCCTTGACTCTTGTTGACGCCACACAGAAATCCATTCTGTCTTCTCCTAATCCTTGCGCACAGCCGAAGCTTGCATGATGAAGCTGAAGGGACAGGAGCTATTTATAGCCTTTAATTTCATCCTGCATCAGTGGATTTTCAGGCAAAGGAAATAGAGCTTTTAGCTTGTTTCCCTTTTTAACCTGTTCAGTGCTTACAGCTTGGAGAAGTCAAAATAGTTTTATTTCAGAATCATTTAGTAGTTTCAAGGAAATAAATATCCAAAAATAGGTCAAAAATGCTAACGGTTCGAACCCACTATTTACTCACAGGGCAGGAGCAATGCAGGGTTTCCCACTGCTGCCCCTACAGTTCTGCAGATGTAGTGTAACAAGGGAATATGCAGTGATGTAGATCATCACGGTTTCAAGAGAAGCTGCAAACAGAAGGGCGTACCTATCTCCTCTACCCTGCTTGGTCTTCAATTCCCATTTTCTGGTTTGTTTTCCATTTTGCTCCTTGCAGCTGTAAAGTCAGTGTTTCTCTCCTGCTCCACTGGCACCCTTTTTAATGTGGTCGCACCATCACAGCAGATGAGTTTCATGCAGGTACACAAAGCAGACAGAGAGCTGCCTGCGTGAGATAACAAACCTCCAGAGAGACTGGAGTCGCTTAAGCCCCCGAATCCACATGGCACATGCCACTAGCCACTTGCAAATAGACCTGAGCGAATAACTCGCAACAGCTAAGACATTTCACGAAGTTCACACTTCTTGTCTGCATCCTGTAATTTTTACAAGCTTATTGCCTATTCAGTAGTTTTTCTCATTATTTTTGTTTCTTGTGATTTGACATTCCAAATCTAGGATGTGATCTGTTTTGCTTTGTTAAGCATGACTGAATCAGGCACAAGGAATCATTTTTTTTCTTCCCATGTGCAGGGGAATAAATTTTGTGAACATATTCCTGCTAAACACTGCTGCTGAACATGAATTTGTCTCATCTTTGTCTACAAGCACCCATTCCAGTACAACTCAATAGCCTAATGTGCATTTGTAAAGCATATGCAAAAAAAACCCCAACAATAAAAGGCAAGAACAAATTCTAATAAACATTCATGAAAACATCAATAACTTGAAACCAGTCAGCAAGAAACTGAAACACCAGGGAGAAAATGAAAAAAGAAATATAAGTAATAAAAATCACGATTAAACTGATGAACATGTTGTTGATTTAGCCGTGTAAGTTAATACTTTTATAAATAGGTAGCGTAACTATCCCAATGATCACTCTACATAGCTGTCGCTGGTTGGCTACTTCCATGCACTTGATCTAGAAGCAGAGTTAGCACAGGGGTGACTAGTAACTATCCGAGTTTAAGGAGCAGGCTTTGACATGTCTGAAAGCACGATGACAGTCAAATGGTCTAACTGAACTATTTACGTAGTGGATGGAAATCCCCAACTAGCACTGTGCTAATGCATGGGGGGGGAAAAAAAAAAAAAATCAGTAACAGAACCAAAATCATGAGGCAAACCCAGGCAGTACAAATCCTCAAATCCTTTTAGCAGAAGACCAACAGCTAAAAGTGACATGCAGAATGCCAAAAAAACAGATGTGGGAAATGGGTGTGCAGTAAACTAGTTGTACTTTTGTATTTCAGCTACAAACCAACCAGTGCTTTTCAAATAATCCCCAAAAAACCTGGAGACCACTCTTTGGGACCTCATGTCCTATACTGAAAAGATTTTCAAAGCTTTGTTGTGTTTTCCTTCTATATTTTTTTCCAGTCAAGAGTGTGGGAGGTAATTCTAATGTCTGAAAAATACTAATACATCCTTTCTTCTTTTCCTCCTTCTCCCTTTGTACTTCCCCCTCTCCTTGATCTCCTCTTAATTTCTGAAGAGCCTCAGTGGGAGACATACTTTTAATTTTAAAACTAAACTTACTAAGCCAAATGACTGAGGGTACAAACCACTGTAGCTCCGCAAAAGTTCATAAAACTTTACCAATTTCTATCAAAGTATGTTTTTCCATTTTTTTCTCCCTTTGGTAAGTTTTGAATCAAATCTCTTTTACTGAAGATTACAAATGCACCCTTATTTCCTACCCAAATGTTAATATTCACACTGGGTTAAGACTTTTTAAATCAGTTTAGGAAAATTAAGCATCCTATGGTCATTGCCCTTCAATAAGAACTGATACCTTACTCCCTCAAGAGCTTAAAAAATCCCATACATAGTCAAATCCTTCTCTCAATTACACTGGTAAAGCAGCAGAGTTATTCAGAGGGGTTCTGCAGATATGTCACAGATGCAGTGAGTTCAGATTTAATTTCCGGAGAGTGACATGTACATTATACCTTTCCTGACCTGCAACATTTGAGGAAGTATTGATCAGATTAAACTACTGGACTGGAAATAAGAGAGGATTTTGAAGGGAGATACATGTGTACATACACATATAAATATAAAGCTATATAGAAATATATGATCTTTACAGTTACAATACTATATTATATAAATGGACAGCATTTCCCCAGCAAATAGCAACGTACCTCAATGTAGCTGTTCTGACGTTTAGTTGACTTGGAACATGCAATTTATATGAAAGAAATCTTGTGGATGGCTCCTCCACTCCACCCAAATGTGGACTGCTGTGATTCCTACATATTGCTCACCACCTGGCCCTCAAATAGAGCATTTGTTTATACACCGAATAAACAAAGCAAGGAGCCCCATGAATCCATGGAAGAAAACTTGTTCTAATACAGAAGAAAGCCCAGAGGGATGAACCTGTTTGAGGAGGAGGGGGGAATGAGATCGATAGAGATATATATAAATTCCATGACCAGACTTGCAAAAATAAATAAAAAACAATTTTATATGAGCTTCTTGTCTGAGTTTGTTGTCAACTCTTCTGTGAAAGAGCCAATAAAATTCAGATAAAGGCTTAGGCTTTAATAAAGAATTTTCTCTCCTCATCTACCTGCCCTATTAATCTAGCCTTTTCTCTCCTACCAGATCTCCTAAGAGGTCATAATCTTCTAGTTGCGACATCAGTGTCTGTTGCTGTGGGGAATGGTTGGCAATATCACTAATACAGGATTACGGTCAGCATGTTGCCATGTGTGCCAAAGCAAGCACACAGATGTGGGGAATGATTTTGAGCTGCATCTAAATGCTTACTTCTATTCAAGCTCCCTACTGGAATAACAGACCACATAGGACTGTGGAGCAGCTCTGCAGGGAGACGGTGCCCTCCCGCAGGACTAGCCATCCCACCAGCACCGCTTCCACACAGGCAGATGAAATCCCCCACGGTTTCTCCATTCAATCTCTTTTCAGAAGCAAGTTTGGGAAGCTGGGCTGGCTGTCCTTGTTGCAAGGTCTCCTGAGGGTCCGTTCCAGGTCTCTGCCTGGCCTCTCCTCACCATTATCCTTATTTTCCTATCTGGTATCTGCATACCTGAAAATAGATGGATTCCATGAAAGCCACTCCTTCTTATTTGTTTAACAGACTATGTCCATAGCTTTACTAACACATTTATAGAATAAGACATCAAGAGGGAAGAGAACAGAGTAGTTTTCTGACAGAGAACAAGACCCACTGAGTTCAGTATCCAAAAGTGAACAGTTTAGCCTGGCAGATCTAGCCTGAAGATTTTGCATAAAACCAGGGTAAACCTCAGCAACATCCACAGTTTCTTCATCACACAAATGCTAAGTGAAACTCTCCCGGCATAACCCTTCCAAATGCCTTGCGTCTCTGACATGAACACACCATCTACATCTGAAACAGAAGCCACTCGAATTCAAACCTTCCTGCCATGTAAAAAACCATACAAATATGAAGAGTTTCACTACGGGATCTCAGACTGTACGTACAATTGACAAACAGGAAAACGCACTCCAGTTTTAGTAGTATAAATAATGCATCATGTATGCGTTGGAAACTACCCCTAAAACTAAAATGCACTTTCAAAAATCATCCACCATTCAACCTTGAATAGATCCAGTTATTGCCAACTGCAATTCTCTCTCCACTTCCAACAGAAATTTTTTTTAAAGTATTTTTAGGCATACATAAGGCATAACAAGAATCATCCCAAAAGAAATTTCCTGCTCTTGTCCGCAGTCCTTCAAGGAATATTCTCCTTGCCAGGTATTCATTTATACCGTTGGTTATGAATGAGTAATGATAGTAACACAAGATACATTTGGGACACTATGGACCAAATCTTCATTAAGTGAAGAAACACAAGTAGGCAAAATGAAGAGCAAATTCCTGCACACTCCGCAGTTCAGAATGGCTTCACAATCTATGCTCTGAGATGCTGTCTTTTTGTCTGTTACTGTAAACCTTTCCAACATAATGAATAATTAAAAGCAGCTAGATTACACGGTGTATCACATTAATGACTAGAAAACGGGTTTATATCATCTGCCCATTTCTCTCTTTTATTATCTATAGCATTGCTGACCCCAGTCACCTCCTGAGCATTACTCCCATTTAACCTACCCTCTCCAGCTTGGAGCCAAAAGGAGTAATGACAGGTAGCTTAAAACGGAAGCCATCAGTAATGGCAGCAGTGTTCCCCAGTTAGGAACTGCAGCAATACCACTTTGTAACTGCATCTTCCCCAATAACTACACAGGGTCTGAAAAGGGTATTTCTCAGGTTCTTCACAATAGCGTGCTCCTTGGCACATACCAAGCATGGGAAAACTTAATCCCAAAGATAACACATCTCACCAGTTTGTGGAAGTGTGGTAAGAACAAAAACTTGATTTACAACCCTGCATGCGACCAACATTCATTGCAATCTGTCTTTACCTTCTTTTCTGAAGATTGAAGATACTTACTGAAGAACAGCATCAGTCCTCACAGAGCTGCCAGAGAAGAGAGGAGCAAAAAAATAAAAAAGTGGCGAGACTTTCAGTGGTACGGCATATCTGAACTTACATTTGCTGTGGAGTAGTATGCATAATATCCATAGTAAAGAATTCAGCCTAAAGTCAGTTAAGCCCCCAATTAGCTTGTGTAGTATCCAAGTATGATGCCAATAAGAGAGGAATATGTTAGCAAGAGGAGAATTAGCAAGACAATTAGCTCAAAAACTATTTATGGGAAATAGCGTTTCTCTTCTCTAAAAGAGATTTTATCTTGTTTCTCGTATGTGCCAGCCTTTCCTTGAAGGCCCTTTCCCCATTTTCTCAGGCTATATACCAAGAAAAGACAAAAATATCACAGATTGTAATTTCAACTATTTACAGCATAGCCAATCGCACGAAAAACACATGTGTATCCTGCACATCTGCCACCATCCTGCAGGCAAAAGGAAAAAAAAAAGATCCAAGGTATGCAACAAGATTTCCAGCATGTGAGTTGCAGTGATGTATTTGCAACATAACATCACGGCTATAGGCAGCCCTACAGGGGCACAAGCAGATGGCTTGATAGTATTCTCCAGACCTTGGATTGCCAAGTGTTAATAGGGTTGTAAATCACTGCCGTAAAAAAACAGAGACTGGAAGTGTAAATGTGTGGGTTTATTTCTCTATCAAAATGTGCCTGGTATATCTATACTGCTACCCATTGTATAAATATTTTCTTCTTCAAGAAGTTCTTCATCTAATGTTTTGGCTCCACAACTGGCCAGCTTCCAATAGTCCAGAGAAGTAGTACTTGATTGCAGATATTAATCAGAAATATAAGCCACACTTCAGAAGGAAGAGACTGGAGATGGATTCAAACTCTCTAAATGTTGAATGGAATAGTTCAAGATAACCTCAGCACTCAAAACTATCACAATCCTCTGAGATACCCTGCTATGAAAAATAGTAAAGGAAATGTTATTTTCTACTTCTCAAAACAATGAAATCTCTTCCTAACCCCTAAAATCTTCACTGCTTACACACAGTCCAGGCTATAACTAACTCCAGAGCCCCACCACTGCCAAAGAGTCCTTTGCTACCTTGTCTTTGCCCACTCTAAAGGCCACTAAAGTCAGTAAAACACTATCTGTTGAGACCAACGGCTGTGGATTAGGATTTGCAGATTCCAGAGAAGCTGTACCCAAGCTCAGTTCTGGTATTTTACTTCAGTTTTTCCCTAGATTAATTCAGACCACTGAATCTGAGAGGTTTTAGGTAATATTGATGTTAATGTGGGCAGCTGGGGGGAGAAGGGGGGGACCAAGCACTGAATAATTATGCTTAAGTACCCTACTAAAAGAAGAATTATTCCATCTCTATCTTGTTATAAAACAGAGAATAGAATGCAAAAGGATTGATTTCAATAGGTGCTGCTGGTAGTATTTCACAATTGAAAATCTGAAACTATAGAAATACATCTTTTTTCCAAGTAGGTTATGGGAAAAAAGTTAACATGATGAAAAATTCTAATACATGGAACAACAATACAAAGAACCTAAAAAGAGAACTTGATCACCAACTGAGCAAACTTTTGAAGTAGCAAGGGGAGAGAAAACACTACCTCTACACAGCTAGAAAGATAACAATATTATTTAACACAGGAAAAATGAGACCCAAATTCAGAGTCCCTGTAACTGTTGATAAAGATGTCCCAAAGATGTATTAGCTTTCCTTTTTATTCCCACTTCCTTGCCAAGAGGTATAAATGTGGCCTTCGCTGGCTTCTCTGTCTACACAACGTCAGGGAGCTTCACATCCTTCTTCCTGGGATGACTCCAAAACATGCCTGTTCAGCACACTGCCACACAGAGAGTATTGATCTCTGCAGTTGTACTAAAGTCAAAGAGCCAGCAGAAATCCCACTGTTGCAAGAAGGGACTATGGGCTGATGACAGCCTTCTAGAAAAGAGTTAGTTGGTGAAGACTGCTCAACTAGAGGAACAGAGGCAGGAAAAATATCTGAAAGTATGATTATGGAAGGGGTTTAGAGAATCATTCATTAGAAGAATTTTGGGAAAGAATGTTCCAAACCAAAAATGCATGCTGTTTCGGTGGTGACCAAATTCAAAGGAAAGAGACTAATAAACAATTCAGTCAACATCCAAGCTGTCTCCAGGTTACCCCAGCAAAGGATGAGAATGCCTGTATTTCAGTATGGATATTGTAACAAGCTTTAAGCATGAGCCCCTCAAAAAGTGCCTGAATGCCTCCAAAGAACAGAAAATGCTAACACTATGAGGCCAAATGATAAGTTTCTAACAGCCGGTACTTAAATCTGTTTCTTAATCACTCCTTATTAGCAAATTGGTTTTTGGAAGTCTAATAACTTAGAATCACCAAGATTTAAAATATTAGCCTTGAATGAAAGATGTTGGAAGATATTCTTTGCTATTAAATCTATAAATAGACTCAAAATTCAGCCTAGTTTTTAATTCTCACTGATATGCCAAACAAGACAAAGTATTCTTGCAGATAAAACAAGTTTTCTTAACAAGCGGCACAGACACCAAAATCTCCAGTCAGTACATAGCCGCTTCATTAGCACATTCAGCTTAGGAGTTAGGAACAATCGCTTACTTGAATTCTACCTAGCTTAGTCCTTGTCTTTTGCAGAAAAGTTAACACTTAAATGATTAATCTAAATTAAATGCATTTATACTGTTGTATTATAAACTCAGAGTAAAGATCAAGAGATCCCTACAGAAGAAACTGTAAGAATCACTGACATTTAGAATCATCAGCACCATGTTTCTCTGAAATCAGTGTAAGCATGAATCTGGGAGAATTACTCAATGAATCAATAAGTGAACGGATGGATAAATCTTCTCAGTAAAACATTCAGGGCCTCCATAACAATACAGCACCCTGATTTTCCGTTTAGTAAACAAAGGGAACAGGGAAAATGTAAGACCTGTAGGTAAGGGTGACTTTAGGTTAGGAGTGAAAAGGAAATTTAGATTTTTCTCATTGTCACAATAAAAAGACAGCTCAAACGTGACTTATTCCTTGTGTTCTTGCACAGATGACATTGTGATATTAAACAATAGCCAAGTGTATCATGTTGCTCTTGGAATTGGGCCTACCCAATTGCTTTAAAATTCTGATTCAGAACATTTAATATTACATTTATAATCCATCCTAAATTGACTACAGAAACCCTGCCAATGTAAAACCAGAGGTTTTGACATAGCTGTACTAGTAAGAGCACAAGAGCAATAGTAGTTCTGTGTCAGATAACAAACATGACATTTTTCAAGAGCGGGGAAGAGAATGAGCGGGCACATCCGTGCTTGCCTGAGCAGACAGGCAGGCACATAGACAAAGACACAAATCTATCCTTGTGCCAGCAGTAACAGCTCTGTCTTCTTGTAGAAGCTACACCCACTTACGTCGATTTGCTCTGTAGATACTTTTAGAACTAGATCAACCTGTGCAAATCCATAGAACCTTACTAAAACCCAGTGGAGCAGTGCCAGTTCGCAGCAGAGGGGAATCTGAATCTTGCTGTACCTTTGGAGCCTGTTTGACTGAAGGGTTTTACGAGGGAAGGAATTCCTTTTCTTTCAGCTTATTTAAATGACCTGCAGTTACTATGGTTACTCTTAAGGCATGTGAAATCTGCATGATGCAATTGGTGAAATGACAAGGCACAAAAATTGATGTTCCTGTGAAACAGGCTGTTCACCCAGGACAGAAAGCCAAAGGTTGTAAATAGCTGATGCTGAAGATCTCATATTTAGCCCATTGGCTCCACCTCAAACACTTTCAGTGCTATCAAATTAGCATTTCCACTGTAGCTCTCTTGGTGACATGGGGCACAAGTGCTTTTGTTTCCACAAAGCCCACTGTGTTAAGTTCACTCCACTGAGGCTTCAAGACAATAGAGAAAATGTCATTCAAGGAGCAGGAAACAATGAGCTATTATCTGTCTCATTTATCTGGCCTATCTATCAGGCAGGGAGCAAGAAAATCCTGTTTCTTTAACAAATTATGTCATAAACTGCAAAAGAGGCTGCAAACACTCTCCCTTCTCATCCTGCTACGGCTGCATTAGCTGAGTGTTAAGGACACTTTCTCTGAGTGTTTGTGCTTGCCCATTTTCCCCCATATGCCATATCAAAATACCACAACCAGCACTGTAAAAAAAGCCATGTTAAGCTGTAATGAGTTAATGAATAGAATATGGGAATACGGAAGCAGCCACTCATCTCTCTCCAGCACAGCTATTTATAACAAACACCAGTGCAGACATATTTAGCCCAATAAAACCTGTTATTTTAATAATGTAGAAAGTGTTGGTGTAACGTTATTTTTTTTTTTACATTCATTTGAATTCACTAACCTGCCCCAGGCTGACTACGCAGTAACTTACCATTTCTTCTTCATCCTTAGCCTGGTACCATCTGTGATAACAAAACAAGGAAAAGGGCGGAGGGAGAAGGAAATGTTTGTTAAATAAAATCTAAATGATGGATTTAGATAGATGTTTTCCATTATTAAAAGGAACCGAAGTGTTACTTTTCCAAACTACAAGCATACAATATTCATTTCAATAAACACAAATCGAATGCAAAATAGAATGACAGTCCTGCTTCTTTTATTCAGCAACTAAGAACCAGGTTGAGGATGCCCAGGTTTTGCCCTGTAGCAGAGGCTGACATGATGACACCTCCAGTAAGGCAGGGAATTGCCATTTCAGGCCCTCATCCTACATCACTGATGCCCCTAAGAGCTGGGCCACTGACTTCACAGGTCTAAGGATCAAGCCTTTAGGTGTCAACACAGTTGCTACATACCACAGAAATACCAACTGAAGGTTTCTGGCAGCAAGGGACACTGAAGTTCGTGGTTAAACGCTGCTCACTTGGCCTTCTAAAGCTTCCATTTTTGGTATCGCTTCTCAAGAGCTGTTCATGTGTTAGTGCTTGCAAATAAATTTGTAATCAATAAGGTATCTACTGTTCCCTCAAACATAAACCAAAATTTTAGACCCAAACCTGAGATCTTTGAATGGACTCTTGAAAGAGAGAGGATTCAATGTTAAGTTGCATGTAAATAAAAAGCATGTCATCTCTAGCATTCAGAAGCTGCACTCCAAATGACAGGTGATCCCTTTTGACTCATCATCTCCAGTACATGTCCTTAGTTCACCAAACACCTTTTTAACCTGACACTTTCAGCCTTAACAGCTGTTTCTTGCGAAACCTACTTTAGTTACCCCCTCTAAAATAATCTACTTATATCAGCATTGGTTTAGAGCTTTGGTTGCAAAAACTCTTTCTAGACCACTGTGCTTGCAGGACCAGAGGCACCTATTCCTTTTTTACAGCACCTACATCAACAGCAGTAGCAAGGCCAAAAACCTTCTGCTCCACCAGTCTCTGCAGTGCCAAGAAACATTTGTGCTATTTGGTTTCATCAGATACGTACAGCTGCATATAATGAAAAGTAAAATGCACTCCAGCCAAGCTTTTGGACTGCAGGTCTGGGATGTAACAACATTCTGAACTAGGCAGCAAAGCATTAACCATATCCTTAGACACATCTCCCACTCCTAATGGTTAACAAAGCTCCAAACCCTTTGCATGCTTAATGTAAGGATCTTCATCTCTACATATGCAGGTCATGTAAATGCAGGAAGGAGGGCTAAGTGAAGGGGCCCTAAACACTTCAAGTTTTTGCATAGCATGCTGTATTGTTAAGCAGCAGCAGGAGTATGAATACCCTGGATGTACAGCAGCTGTTTGTGTTTCAGCAAGCAGAAGATGGCTGGCTAGGCTACAGAATAAGCAGCAGGAATCCTTGCTTTGCCAGTCCAGTCTTACCTTACAGAAAAGCAGATGGGGAAGAACTCTCTCCATTCCCTGTGCCCTCCAGGTTACTGCAACGTGAAGATTGCACTCAGCACTTCACAGCCTGAGTGACTCTACTCTGGAGGGCAGCTGGCCAAATGACAGTCCAGAAAGATAAAGAAATGTTCAGGGAAATCATCACAGAGTGAAATCCTGTTTCTAATTTTTTTTAAAATGGTATATTAAACAACAAAAAAAATGGTAAATAAGTCACTCTCCTGCACCAAGGGCCTCGTTGTGATTCTCTGCATTTGTATTTCCTCTGGCTTACAAGAGTTGAAGTCATTCTTTGGTGCAAAAAAATAGGAATTGTACTTCCCAAAGGACCTGGCAAACCACCATCATAAACAAAGCAAGTATCTTTGATCACACAAGTTTTAGCTACAGCGTAATCTCTCATGCCTTTTAGTCTATAAATCTCACCATCCAGTCCCACAGGCTCTTCCTCAAAACTGTTATGTTAGAGCATCAGTAAAAAATAAGGGAAGGTGTGTGAATACAGAAAAATTCCCATTCAAAAATATACCGTAGAATGTCATTTCAGCAACTATCAAACAGCAGAATTAATAGAGAGTTGATTTAGGGGAGATATTTCCAAAGGATTAGAGTAAATATTTCCAGCCTTCCTAAGAACCATTTGGTAATTTGAGAGATAAAGATGCTACTTTTGCAACCCAGATCAGCAGTATTGCTGTTACACCTTAGCTTCTCTGTTTCCTTCACAGCAGTTTTATGGCTAGAGCTCCAGGACACAATGGAACGGCCACAGAAGTCACTGAAAAAAACTGAAGCCATTCATACAAGGTGCTGGAAATTAAATGACTAATCAGCCATCAAGCAGAATGCTTCAGAGGGGTTTGTACCAGTGAATACTGATGCTGCCAAACTGTATGTATACTGTTCTTTTACATCTGTATACAGTTCTCAACCTGTAAGAGGAGTGGATAACCTATCATATCAGACACATTTCTGATTAAACATTTTAAAAAACAATTGTACACCACTGGAGTCACCAGAATAGGAAAATAAAATAGCTCTGTGTTCCATTTGCTTCCTTCCTTGTAGTTCTTTTTAAAATTCAAGTATTATTTCTCCCCACAGGCCAGGTACTTTCATCTCATGTTCCACAAATCTCTACTCATATGCTGCTTAAGCGCTTCTCAGATTCACTTTGTTTACTCTGGCAAAACTCACGTTGGCACAACCAAAAGTTAAAGTCACGTAGCGACTACAAGATCATTTCACTGAAATTACTGAAAAATAAAAGACCCAACTATTCCTGCAAATTCTCTCATTTCCATGGAATTACGTCAGAGAACATTTTAGTATTACCCTCAAACCGAGAGAGCAAAGGACACCGACCTACTAAAAGGCAGGGTGTCGATGTGGTAGGGAACTGGCAAATCCACCCAATCAAAAAATTCATGATTTTGACAATTCCATCCCTCATTTATCTCAATTTGCCCAAAGGCCTCATTCCAAACACAATTACGTTATGAGTATTTGCTTATATTTCAGTATCTCAGTTAATTAACGAGTGTCTCATGAAGCTGGGACAGGATATTGAGCACGCTTCCACCCTAAAACTCACCCACTCTTAGATGAAGTTAGAAACCTGATAGTATCTGAATTTGGAACATTCCTCTGCAGCAGTTCCAGAAAGACATTGAAAGCAAGGATTCTTTTCACCCTCTTCTTAAAAAGCCTTACAGTTAACTAAAATCCCTCTGGACTAATATATATATCACAGGTATAGATTATAACAGACATACATTTACATAATATATAGAAAACAGATATCCATTAACTTATCTATAATTACATGAGCTCCCTAATATTACACCATAGGTGCAGAAGAAATGACCATGCACACAGCACCAAAGACTTTATGAAAATACAATTACAAATCAGAATCAGAATATTACTTAACATTTCATCTTTTCTTCTGATCCAGAATAAAAGGGATCAAACTCTATCCCTCCACATACGCGTGTATAGGCACATGCAGACACTTTTCCTTGCCTGTCGATAATAGAAAGATATGTCTCAAGAAGGGCCCTTCAGTACCCTGACAGCTTTGACAGGCAGTGTCATTACAGCTTATCAAAAAGAGGACGTAGCATGATACCAGTGTGTTAAAATCTCTTCCCCACTTCTGCCCTTTCCTTGACATTTCTTATCATTTGCTGCCAACACTCCTTTACATTGTGGGATTATCATTGACACACATCATTTCAGAGTAAAATTTACAATAAATTAAAGACCTTGCTCTCTTCTGTCACCTATTAATTCAGAGAAGCATGAGTTTCATAAAAGCACAAAATTCACTAAAGGTCACATCCACTGTCCAAAGAAGTCAAAACTATATTTCCAATGAATTAAAATCTGATGAGTCTGGATTAAACCCTAAAATTATAATAGGAAACATATTTCATTAAGAGACCACTTAAGAAGATCATCACCCACTTCCAGGATTAATTTGAAAGACCTTTATTTTTAAAAGAAACTTTATGGTACAACTAGTTTTACTAGTAAGCTGGATGGTCCCTTTGAGAGATTTTGCCTTGCATCTGTGAAGATGCAATGACAGAAGCTACAGAGAAACCACAAGCTGGGTAGATTTGTGTTTACAGAAGCTAGAAAAGTGCATACAAGGGAAACTACTTTTCACAGGTTCAAAGCAGAGCTTTTCTGGTTTTGGTTTTAAGTCTGGTTTGATCAAAATTGGTCTTTTAATTTCCCCTTCATTCTACCCCCAGCCCTGCCTTTTTTTGGCTGAGTGTAAATGAAGACCTAGAGAGGATCCATATTTGAGCACCCATGCATACCTTTAGTGAAACTGAATAATCAAGTATTAACAAGCCACAAAACCCTCTTAATTTTGGGCCAATTACTATATTTTTATCTCCACAGCAAATCAAGCTATATGTGAGTTGGAATAAGAACCACTGTCTGCATCATCCCACAGGCTGTTTTGATGAAAACAGTTGTACCTCATCTCCAGCAGCATTAGCTACCAACTTTTTAGTCCAAGCCTCAAAATGAAGAATTGCTGACTTTTTAGGGACATGTATAATACACATTAACATACCTGAAATGTAGACACAGATACCTAGCCGTTAGCCCAGAAAAGAAAGCAGCACTCAGATGTTGACAAGGAGTAGCTGGGAAAGGTGAGAGCATCTCTGGCGGCATCATCTACATCACAGACCTCAACTGCACAATGATCCACGAATTAGTTACAAGGCAGCACTAATGAACTACCCTGAAAGTTTGACTCTTCGTTTATGTGCTACTTTAGGAATTTTAAAACTTATTTTGAGCAATTCCTGGTCCTCTCCACTAGAAGCTATTTCAACAAAAATTCTGAAGAATGCTCTGACTTATTCTGTTCTCCCAAAACAATTAGTTTGGTGGGGGTTTGGTTTTGTGGGGGTTTTTTGTGGGTTTTTTTTGGTGGGATTTTTTTGATTTTTTAGACAATTTGTTTTTCATTTCAGGCCAAATCATGCCCCCAAAGTGCTGTTTATTCTTCATTTCCCTTCAAAAACCTCAGTTTACAGAGCTGTTCCAACATACAACTCTGACAGCACTTTGTCTCCTCAAATGAAAAACAAATCATTTAACTGAACTTGGTGCCAATTTGGGTGGTGCAGCCTTTTAGCACGTGAAAACAGTCTTTGAAAGGACCAGAATAAAAGCTGAAACCAGGATCTTGATTCTTTCTTTACAATTATACACAGAATTAAATATATGTTGATAGACTCTCCATGGCATAGAAAGACATGGTAAAGCTAACATGAACTTTCATGTTTACAGATACACAGCATTCGGTGAGGTCACTGGGTCAGGATTCCCAAGACTCAACATCCTGCCATCTCCAGAACTCCCCTTCTACATCATACACATATGGGGGGTTGAGTACAATGAATGCATCCAGAGCAGGGAGGTGCATTTCCACTGGATGCTGGAGGAAAAAAAAAGCTTTGGAGACTTCCAGTCCCGAAAGGACTTCAAGGTATGACAATAAAATAGGAAACATCCTGGATACAATGTAACTCCAGATGTTATTTCAGGTCTGACAACATAGTCTCCTTGCTATACAGACTTTGTAAATTACAGTGATATTCTCATGACAGAATGAAGCCCTCATCTCTTACCAGGAAGGTGCCCAAAATCTGCAAGGCTGGCTGCCACCCTCTTGCGCAAAGGCTTTTTTTTATTTGTTGTGACTAAAAATTCAAATTGGGTTCAATGACGATACTGTAACTCATAATTGTTAACATTTTTATCCAAGGTTTCTGATTTCCAATGCCACTGACTTTCCTCGTTGCCATGAACTTTTTTTATACTTTGCTTACTGTGATCTGATCAATAGGAAATAAATGGACATTCCACTAAGAACTCTGTGGATGTGTGAAGTTGTGCACTAAAAAAAAAAGAAAAAAAAAAAAAAGGCTTGTGAGAGTTATTCCAAATTCAGATTAGTCCGCACATTAAATTAAATTGGTTCTCTTAAACTGGCCCCAGGGATCTTTGCCCACCTCACATGAAATTCTCTCAGAGAGGTAGAACAGCCTTCAACTCTGACATGGGACCTATTTGCTCCAGCAATGAACAAACTAAGATGCATTGACAGACTAAGGTAGGAGAAACTCATACTGACTTCATTATTTGCTATAAATCTCAAATATACTTGGGCACTAAGTCACACCAAGATTTTATTTGATGGAGAGGATTTAGTAAGAAAAAGATCTACTTTCTAGTCCATGTATGATACTAAAGTAGTCTGGCACACAGATGCTTCACACATAAATACTTCCCTGGTAAAATAATTGTAGGATCTAATCATTAAAACACTACGCTAAGATGCAGAAATCTGGAGTTCAACTCACAGCTATGTCACAGATTTCCTTGGCAAGTCTGAGATGTCATTTAATCCCTTTGTAATCAACATATTCAGTGAAGTTTACTATTATTTCTTTATAATATCTAGCAAAATAGGGCTCGAATCACATTTCAAGCCCCACAATGCCACTGTAGTATTGAGCTCTGACACCAATTCGTCACCATGGGAAGTCAGCTGGGAAAGGAAGCTGTGGCTAAAAAAAAAAAATACATCTGCAAGTGTCCTTCTACAAAACCAGTTAAAAGCTGGCTTCCCTATCAATAAGAAAGGGATGCACTCAGGTCTGCTGAACAATTCCGTGGTCCATCCCTGCAGCCAAACAAGGTAAAATTCACAATGCCAGCACCATGTACCTAGTGTAATTCACTAAGTGCTGCAAGAATGGCAGTTCTGTAAGACCTGAAAGCCTGGAGTCCGTCATGCCATACACCAGTCATCAAGCAACAAGACGACAAACCAACAAGCACTGAGAAAAGCACACACTTTCAACCAGCCATCCAAAAAGCATTGTTTCCTCCCTGGCATATCACAGTGCCGAAGATTACAGCATGAGAAGACATTAATTCTCCAAAACCACCATAAAGGCAAAACAAAGAAAATCCTAATGCTTTGATTGTGCCTGAGCTTGGTTCCAACAACAAGAACTGTATTAATGAAATGCCTTTGATATTCACATCGCCATTGCACTAATTTCCACAGGGACAGCTCTTTTCCAGGGATGCTAAGCAGCTGGCTGATCACAAAACAAGTAGGACCGTAAGAAAAGGAAGTGATGAAATCAGGTTTCCTATAGGTTTGTGTGCCAGTTGGTTTCCAACAAGGTGCAAAACTGAACTTAAAATTTCCTTTAAATGACGATTCTCACAACAGAGCTCTTTCACTTGTCTCTAGCGCCTAGTAAAGGTTATACCTGTGATGCTGTTTTCTCAGCAGAGCACCAAGGGCACCCCCTCTCCTGCACTGTGGAGGCTGTTACCTTTCTTGTCAAATTTGGATTAAACTGGACAACAGGTCCACACTTGGAAGGGGAAAAAGATGGAAGACAACCAAGGATGGTAAAATTGTTCACGATCACATAGGCCTTGATCCCTCATGAAGCTACGTTTAAGATGCCATGAAGTAAACTTGCAGCATTTTTAGTCCAGTAATCTTAATCCTTTCATAAAGCCTCCAAGGTTCCAAAGGTGGTCCAATAAACAAAGAGACATATGCAAAGTAGAAGTGGAAAATGAACGGTAGGGAGAGATGATGGGAAAGGAGAGACTTCTATATAACACAGAATTAGTGCTCTGTACTATTTTTGCCTCAGTGTCTTAACCTTTCTCTCTCTGCCCTCCAGTTCCCTTTAGTTACTCACCATGAAATAAGTCTTTTAATTGCTATGTAACTAAAGCCATCTTTCTGGCAGATTGACTGAGAAGGCCAAGCGGATGTCTAGGGACTACAGGCCCTTTGGTGACCATTTTAATTCTGGTCAGAGTAGAGAAGTCAATAAATCATTCTTGCAGAAGTTGTTACTGACCCTGAGCAAGCCCTGGGAGGAGAGGTGCAATCTCTATTCACTAGGAAATAAAGACTTGTTAATTTTTTTTTTTAAAAAGTTTCAGATACAGAACAAAGAAGTAAAAGTTCAAGAAAGGCAGGAAGTGCAAAGCCCAGCCTTCAATGACCAAATGGAGGAGAACATTTACTAAGTTCCGTTGCTTGACAAACCTAGTACTGACTCACCTGGAGCAGAGCTGCACTGCCAGTATTTCAGGACGCTGACCCAAACCTCAAGAAGGCAATAACATACAACCGGTCTTCTTGCATTGCCCTCGTGGTTTTTGTTTTTTCCTGACAATATATGAGTTTCCATTGGTCAAATTAGATTTTTCTTCTTCCAGATTAGGCAATTTTTTCTTTTTGAGTATCTGAAAATATTTTTAGATAATTAGCTATGTCACTATTATTTTAATGGAAATGTGCTAATTAACAGTAGCTAAGGCATCCTCTCAGAGAGTGCAAATAAATACTAGTTCATCACATGATTCTCCCCCTCAACTGTCTTTGTGGTCCGTGGTGACAGTGGCTGTTACACCTCCAGCCTGTTTTATATCCACATTTACACTGTGGAACTTCACCAACCTCTGTGAGACTGTACTTTTAACTGATGGGACATGTAAGTTTCCAACTTTATTTTCTGTTTTTTAATGAGGTTTTAAAGTGATCCATCAAAACATGGAATTTATTTGGAATCCCCAAGGTGTCAGAAAAGCAGGAAATGAAGGATTAATGACCACACAGTTTTAAGCAAACACTGAAGGGAATTTAACCCTGTCCTTTGAACACAACAGGTTAACACTTTCCCTTTTTTGCATTCAGGAGGCTGAAAATGTGCATCACAATATGAACCTTTGTTTCACACACAGACCACACAAATCTGAAGTTAATGGTCTTCAGAGAATAGGTGAAAACAAGTAATCACTAGACTGAAAACTCTCAGCACCTTTCATGACAGCATTATTTGACAAGCAGCAGCTAGCAATTGCCTTCTGCAGGCAATTCTGCCTTACTGGGTGTATACAATGTACCCATATAAAATGCTATAGAACAGTACATCTGTACCATTAAGTTGTAGGTATTATAGTTTTTGCAGCATGGATAAAACACACTTTTCATCAACAACTTGGGTAGTACAAGTTTCCAATGCCAAGCAAAGTATTCTCAAGATGCTATCATCTTAATACCATAATGACAAGACTCCTTCAGAAATATCAGTAAGTAGACAAGCAACATTTTGTCACACATGTAAAAACTAATGTGTTCTGACATCGTTTCATACTCGCACAGCATTTATTTTAGATGGTTGTCTCTAACCTTCCCTTCAACCAACATGAATTTCAGCACTGGCTTCACTGGAAACAGGAGTAAGCCCTTTATGAACAAAGATTCAAAACCACCTTCGTATCATGTAAAAGGAAAAACTGAAGTGAGGAGGATTCTCAGCACACAAGAGTTAGCTACAAAGGACAAATGCGGCAGCTAACAGCAGTTATTGCTGTAATCCTACATTGTTTTACTTGAAAGAAAGATTACTTCTCCACTGCACTTGGCATATCTAAAAAAATTACAATGGCGTGTCCAAGTCACAGCAGAGGTAAAGAAAACAAACCCGGCACATACATGCTTTATTATCGCTTCACTTCATCATCGAGTAGAACACAAGAAAATCAATATGAATCCTATACGAACACATCCACCATAATAAAATATGTGGCTTACATATATCAAATCCTAACAAGTCTACTTGCACGCTCAGTGGAGAAAATCGCTTCATAAAACAATCCCAGGAGAAAACTAAAAAACAAAAAAGGTGTCTAAGGAAGGGACAAAACTGAATGACGTATCCAGAGGATAAAGAGATAACAGTAAGAACCCTTCATCAGTATATTGGACTTGACAGGCCCATGTTTTCATCCATTATTCTAAGTCTTAGTTAACTTCCCACCTCCAAAGAGCCATACGCATTTTTGTCTATGCTGGAATCAGTGGGCTGAAGTGACTAGCATCTATTTACGTCCCTCTAATCCATTCAATTCCTTACAGAAACAGCCCACGTTAAACATCAGAAATGACTACCTGATTGGGTCTCGACTGTCTCCTCTGTAAGGAGAGGGAGTGCACTGCATCACAGTTCCTGCCTCAAGAATTGCCTTGGGAAGTGCAGCTCCCGAGAGTGGGAAATTTTGCATAAAATCTCCATCTAGTTTTAAAGTCCTGCTAGTCTCCAATCATTCCCACAAGACATGCAAACAAGTCAGGTTCTCTTACACAATTCAGGTTAAGGAAATACATGGAATAAAATCTAGAGTTTGCGACAATGGGTTCCAGTTATTCTGATTTGCCACACTAACAATAATTTGCTCATTGCCCTGTACAACATGAATTTCAATTTACTTCAAGAAGGGATTTCTCTCTTTTCAAAGGCAGATTTTGGACAGAGTTTTTCCATGTGAAAGCCTAGTATTCTAGCCCAGGATCTGTCTCAAGTGGTTACCTATAATCTCCTCCAGATTTAGCTTCTACTGACCTCCAGTAAGCAAGCCAAGATATTAAAAAAGAATTGCTTCAATTTGAAAAACACATTACCGCAGGAAAGTTAAAAACCTACTCCTGTATTTACTAAGATTATTGACCAAGAGATAGTAGACAAGATATAGTTTGTTAATGATTTTGAAATTTGTTTTATTGTCTTCTCTTTCATTCTTGAGTTCATTTGTTTGGCCTATTTAGCAACTTTTTCTGTGTAGCCAACGACACCATTTTCTTTGGTAGTGTGTATCCTTTCCTAGACATCAGAAAATCATTTAATAAAAAATACTACCAGCATAACTGAGACAGAAGACATTTCAGCAAGAAAGACATAACGAAGAAAAACGAAGAGGAAAGAATAGGCCTGAGAATTGTCTTGGTATTGTGGCTTACGTACCTTTCTAAAAGACCTAGCATAAAAGAGAAAAAAATTCTAATAGTAAAAAAAAAAATAAATTAAGTTCTACCGTTAAACTGCCTTTTACTATCACGTTGTTTTTCTAATCAGCTAAAACGCAAATTCAAAGCGAGAATGTCCCTTGAGTGTTCACCTATTCCAATTTCCTTGATCTTGGCTACTGCCTAGTACTCCAGATTGCTTTTACAACATCTTTTTATTGAGCTTTCTTTTCACTGCTGTCCCATAAGGCCAGAGAGACTTCTCAAATCAATTCTCAGTGCACCTGAATCAATTTCTGAAGCTCACCATGTCAAGGGAGCAACCCTTTTGGAGACTAGAACCGGTCATATGAGTGTTTAATACATTGCATTAAATTTCTTCTGTAATTCAGTGTCAGGTTTTAAACTTAGTGCAGACAGTAGATATAATATATGCTTGTAAAAACAGAGAGTAGGATATGAACTTGCATTACAGGTATTATAGCGCACATTTAACACAACAGTTCCCTTCTATTGTGCAAACAACAATGGAATAGTCCCAATTTCTCAGCAAGATCCTGACATTTGGGCATAACTCCTCACAAAGCACAAGCCTATGAATTAGTTTTATATCACAGAAACAGGACTTGAACCTTTGATAATGGTATTTAAAGATAAAGAACAAAACCCACTGGTTTCTTGGGTTCAGGGCAAGATTCCGAAGTCCAGAGGATTAAATAGTGTACCCAGGAAGATGACCTTGTTTCTGTCACTTAAAAAGGGGGAACGACATATAATTTATTAACAAAAGAAGTCTAGAGAAACTCAAAGTGCTGCGTCTCTGTGAAGATCTCATAGGATCTGTACTGGGCATATTCACATCTCATTCAGGAACTCTGCTCTCCAAAGAGCAAGCTAGCAGAGGCTATTAGTCCCACCTTGACAATTCTCATCTCCCCAATAAGAAGAGCAAATGATGATGATTTATTTTCCTCTCAAAAAACAGTACTTTCTGAGTGTCTACTCTGCGGATGCTCGCTCCTGAATATGCTATTATTCATTCTCTACTTTTCTCAACAGAAGTCATATTTTTGCCATACTTACTATAACGCTCTCAATGGATCAGAAAATGTATCATTTGCCTCCTTCCTACAGCACTTAATTGTAAGACCCACCAATCCTTCCCCACTTATTACCACCATAAAAGTGTCATTCCTGTATCTAATTAAGAAAGAAGGTACTCCAAACTCATGAACAGAAACTTTAATTACACAGTAACTTTGAAACATCTCTCTACTCTACACTGATTTAATCTTCTTAAATGTGTTGCTCACTAATAATTTCATACAGACAAACCAGCACGTTTTTATTACTCTCATGTTACTTACAAAATAAGTTGAGGGTCTGTAAACATAGCAAATTACTCCTAGTTTGTGCTCAAGTTTTGGATACTGTCACATGCCTCAAAACAGTATTTAAGTAAAAACACTTAGGAACAGAACAGAAAAAGACTTTGGGAAAGTAGAATAAACAAAGTGTCGCATTTACCTATTCCTACTGTTTGCAGTTCAGAAGTTTAGTGCAAGTACAGTAGTTCTTTTTTTTCAAATTCTCTTTCCCCACTAACAAATAAACAAACAGTTCCGAAATCTTAAGTTTTCTTTCAGCTTTTTATGTTAGCTGAAAGTGTTTAGTTATATACCTGGATTTTGTGTATGCGTATGCATTTAAATATACAAATATGTACACACATATTTGTACTTATGCTCTTATTTACACAAAAGAGAGAGAAATAGGGAAAGAGGCACATGGCTAAAGACCTCTTATTTCCTTTTTGTACATTTCTAGCACCAGGCTCAAATGCAATGAAAACTGAGCTTCTGGAAAATGGCTGGGATGAACATTAGTGTAAAGTTGATGCCTGCAGAGACTTGGACAAGCTTTGCAGATAAAACTCTGGTGCTGTAGGAAATGTGCGAGAAACTATATTGCTCTACCTTAGCACAGCAAATCATAAAAGCCCACTTCTAGTCAAATATAAGGGTACATCTAAGCGTGCATCGTTACATCTCCACTGTTGAGCACAACAATCACTACTTCCTAACCTTCATGTTTCCATGAAGAGATGTATCACTAAACAGTCTCCACTTGCCACTTCAAAAACTTCTCACAGTTTGTAAGCAGTCAGAGAGGCCACATTTTATAATTCAGCTATCCTTGGGTTTTGTAATGATGTTTATTTTCGTACTTCTTTTTACACAAAAGTAACATTATTACCTCCTGCTAAGCTTCACACTTCACTCGGCTCTCAGTAGATTAAGTCCCTTGAAGCAGGCTTATACGCACAGGAGAACTCGTGATTCTCTCCATACAGGAGAGTAGCTTCATCGGTTTGTCAAACGCTTCCCTAACACCCTAAGGTTGTTTTCTAAGTTACAGTGGGGAGGCAATCAATCACTGCAGAGTAAATGGATACCTTCTTCCTGTTAAGGCAGCTTATACTGACACCAGTCATTGGCTATAGCTTTCTCCTTTCTCTGTGTTGCTCAACTCCAAATCCAAACAGGGTGGGAGGATAACTGCAGTGCAAATATCTGCAGCAGAAGTGCAGATAATGGAGGGTAATATATTGGACCTGAGAAAGTTTGACAGCCCATGCAGACAGGGAAAGAAATTAAAGAGGACACTCCTGGCCAGAAGTGACACAGATACACTGAAGAACAAAAACATCCATTTCTTCCCCCTTTCACTTACCAAGCAACTATTCATCAAAGCAGGCAGCCACATTACAATCTTTTTATTACTGTTAGCAATGTAGGTCTTTGAACAAATCTTATGGCAAACTAGTTAACATGAAAGATTTTACTTCCAGGAACAGCTTTAGCTCCCTTGCTGCCGCCCTGCTCCTTCTATTTTTGCACAAAAAAAGAAGGGATGATGCATAAAGGAGTATGTCCAGAAAAGTACAAGGAGTGCTGTTGGTTCATCCTTCTAATGGTCTATGTCACGATACCACAAATGCAAGGGGACACAAACAGCAAGAAAAACAGTGGCTAAGAAGGTGACTTGAGGAAGGAGAGTCATATTTCTCATGCCAGGGATGCAGCACTAATTTCATTTCATAGATGCTGGCTGGCTTAACCTCAAAACTCCTAACCTCCTTCCAAACTATGCCACATCCACTTCCCTGAATCTCTCTATTTCAATACTTACAAATACACGAGGATTTTAACTCATGCAGTCACTCAAACATTTCTGCAGGCACTAAGATGTCAGGTAGTGTCAACGTACCCAGTATTGTAGTTATATTAATTCAGAAAAACAGGACAGTCACAGCTGTAGAATATTATAGTACTCTAAAAAAAAAAAAATTAGAGAGTTCCCAAAACACGTCCTAGAATGAAGTCCTGCAGCTTTTATCCATGTTCAATATTCATTATGCACAAAATCCTGAAGAATTCATGCTTAAGCACCGCACACCCTAAGGATCCCAGAATCAGGCCCAGGAGGATATGCAAAGGTAGCAACTTCCTTTTTTCACACCCAATTACAGTCTTAGGTGTTTTAAAATAAGCAACCACACCATGGACAGAGATCTTTTTGTAAAAAAAAAGATGATTTTTTTTTTTTTTTGCAAAGGAAGTATACAGAGAGGTGAAAACATGCAATCCCAATCAAGAGTTACTGCAGATCTACAGAATTATTTCTGAACATTTTAGCGAGCAAACATATCATCCAAAGCAACGTAGGCATAACAGAATTTCACTGAAGGCCAGCCCTGCGGTGCATTTCTTGCTGTGGGCTTATAAGCACACAGAAATCCAGTAACCTGAATAGGGCTCTGGACATAACAGGGTCCTCCCACAAACAAAGGGGATCGCACAATTCAGGACTGATTTTAGGAGAAGTTGCATACATACAAGTACGGGGTGTGGGGGAGACAACTGAAAATACAGATCGCAAAACTTAACTTTCCTTTATACGAGTCCATTATATCTACAGTGTCATAAATGTGCTTACAAACTTACAAAAAGGTTTGATAATTCCCCTGTCTCTAGGAGCTTATGTTCCAGGTTCAGTAAGGTGATAATACTTCTTAGAAACATTAAATTTACTACAGCTATTTTAAGAAGTAAAGAAGCCTTAGAAAGCAAGACTGTAGAACAGAACTTCGCAATGATTCAAAATATAATACCACTTCAATGCTTCTTGGCATAGCTGAAGGCATTTATATTCCAGTAAAAATAAAAAATAGTTAGCACTTCACCAAGTGTCTAGAAGCTCTTTAAAAATTCAATGCTGCATATGCAATAAGCATTTTGATTGTCACCCACAACAGAAATATACCTGACAGCTATTTAATAACATATGACATTATACGACAATTTGTTTTGGTTTGTTTGTTTGAGGACAAGAGATTTGACAGAAATTTGGTCACAATTACAAAACCAAAACTAAGGGTTTGAGCCAAAATCCACTGAAGGCTTTTGTCCACTGACACCCATAAACAGTGGGTTTTCAAGGTGAAACAATGCACCAAAAACTGTCAAATGAGAAATAATTTAGAAGGAAAGGAGGAAGGAAAAGCAGATAGGTATTAAGGAGAAAATCTGAAACTCAGAGAGTCAGCTAAGGGAGAAATTTATGTGCCAAATCACTAAATCTATGGGAGACAGCCAACCACAAACCAGACACAAGTCTCCAACGTTACTACTAGCAGTAGTAACAACTGTATTTATTCTTGCAGTTCCTAAAGGTTAACTAAAAACCGGTTACAGTGCCTGCTTACAGTGCTAGGCACTCTGCAAGTACAGAAATGTAGCTGGGATGTCTCCGAAAGTCTAACAGGAGAAGACAGTAAGCACGACAGAGGAAAGGCTGAAGATACAGACAATGAGCACGGCAAGGGCTTGTAACCGTCTGGACAGTTTGAGGAATGCGTGTGTATGGGGGGGGGGCGGTGTTTACTTCGAATTGGACACCTAACCACAAAGCTCAGGGAAGGGAGGAGCCCAGAATAAGATGATACAAGGTGAGCAGGGTAAAAACAGACAGGATTGAGGAAGAGAAATTGAGATAAGTTTTGAGCGCATCACCAGCGAGCACAGGGCAGCAAATGCCTCGGCCAGAAGCACAGACCTCTCTCTGCACGGCCTCCAGCCTTTGCTGTGCCGCTTTTGCAGCTGCTAGTACCAGCTGGTGTCTCTGTCTGGTTGCTCCCTGAAGTTGTTTCCTCAGGCCACAGAGCCAGGTTGCGAGGGGAGGAGGCACAACCATGGTCCTAGTGCTACCTACATAGCCATGTCCTGGAGCTGCAAGTCCCACAAAGAGACTGGCAATACAGTCCAGTTGAGCCTGTGTTTGACTCTGCCTGGAGTCTTTCATCTGGTTCCAGTCACTCCATTCCCAAAAGGATATTGGCACAACTTGAAGGATATCAATTATGGAAAATAATATCTGCCTGGAAGGACTGTACTATATTTAAAATTAAACAAAAAAAGACTGGATATTCAGAGCTCGTCTAACAGTGAATAAAAAAAAATGATTAAAAAATTAGGAATATAGGAAAACATATGCACCAATGATGGAAAGGAATTATTTACTGTAGTAAATGCAAATATGAATGACAGTTAAGGAAAAAAAAAAAAAAAAAGAAGAATGTGGCAATGCAGATAATGTGGCAATAACATCTAGGAAAGAGACAGAACCTACAGAACACCCTCCAGAGGAGAACAACAAAGTTCCAATATTCAAAATTCTTAAAAACAAGTGTAGGCCAAAAAAATGTTTAAATAACCAAAAGAAATGTCTCGAATAGTGTACAATACATAACAATCCTCCAAGGACAGAGTTGCCTGGATAACCTAAGGCACCTTGTCTAACACCTCTTTGCTGATTACAATTTGATTGAAAATAAGAGCATTGCGGACTACACAAATGCAACTGAACACGAGTATTTGCTAAGACCTTAGGTTAATCCCTCTTCCCTCTTACAAATAATGCTGTTGAATAATAAACTCGGAACTTAAAAATATCTACATACAGTAAACTGGAGCACTCAAAAAATGAAAATACACTTACACTCCATATTTCAAAGTTTAGAACACAACTCTTGAAAAGGAAAAATGCTGCTACTACTACTACTACTACTACTATATTATTTCAAAGTTCTTAATTTGATGCTTCCCACATAACAAACACACTGGAAGTTTATATTGTTTATTTAAATGGGCAGATTTATAAAAACAATTCATGGTATAAACCCTATAACTTACTTCAACAACATTATATATTTATTTTATAGCATAGCTTGATTAAATATGTGGAAGATTAAAAAAGAAAGAGAAAATTAAATCAAGCTTTATAATATAAAGGGTGATACTAGGGAATTTTTTTCCTAACATAATGAGATCACACCATTAAGGCTCACCACTTGCAACTTAAAAGTCATTTTCTTGCCTTATGGGATATTGTCCTTCATTCATACACACACTCCATTATGCATTATAGATAATGTATACAGGAGACTAAATGGAAGAAATTGCAGTAAGCATTTCACACATGATAATGGAACGGATATATGATATAACGGAGACTCAGCATGGATGAAGAAATCCGCTTATCAGGCCCTCCACAATATTCCAGCTATTTATGTAAAGTTTAAGCATTGTTATCTGGAGAAGGGGGGAAGGAGGGGGAATTCACAGAGGAACAAGGTTATTCATTGGCTTTAATAAGCCTGTGTGATAAACCACTACTCACATTCCCCATACCCGTAACTTTCAAAGACTTACCTTCACTGAGACTCTGGGCTCTCTTCTGAAGTTTTACTAACAGTAAGAATGATGTGGTTGATACCATTGCTACATAACACTGTAAAGGTGCAGGACAGAACTGGCAATGGCAGTGTGAAATTTTTAAAGGATACATTTACATGGAGGCAAAGACATTTTACCATTACAAAATCCACAATCCTGTTAGAGTTCTCTTTACTGTCAGCCATCCACGACTCCAAGTCCAAGTTCTCCTGCTGAGTAATAAATAAGGAAACCTTCTCTCTGCAACAATACATACTATTCAGCTTTTCTCATCATGGGAGAGGTTCAATCCAAATCAAACCATTTTGGATCTCCAGTCCCTCCACTGAATTTAATAAGATCTGGATCAGGCTTCTGGAATTTAACTTAATCTCACAGGCTTAACTAAGACAAGAATCACTAAAATTTAAAGACTGAACCTTTGTGCATGAGTTATTACTCAAGGAATGCTTTCTTCGCAAATTAGGATTCTGGAGTGGGTCTCTTCCACCAGATACTCATTTCCACTATAATTCCCATTTCTTCAGTTTAAATTTCAAAGAGTTCTTCAGTACTGAAACAATTTGTGGGGATGAAGGGAATCCACAAGTGAAAAACAGAACCCTGAAGCTCTTACCTCTTTTACGTGACCAGAACGACTTCACCAGCAGACAGCACGACACACAGATGTTCCCACTTTTCACTACACTTCTCTCAGTAACATCCTGGTCACAAAACTCCATAAGGAAGCTTTCAAAGCAATAGCAAAACATGGTAGATTGCTTGGAAACCAGACTTAGCGTATTGCTCTCAACGGAGCTTCACAACTTACAAAAAAGAGCATTTCTTAAACACTGACTGCCAGAATCTCTGTTTTTAATACCTGGTTTATGACCTTCATAGTCACTCTGACACATATGCCAAATAGCACGTTGCCTTATTACATCATCCAGTGTCCAAAACATGAGCATATCTTCTATGTAGAACTTCTTCTTGCGTTCACTGAGGAGTTTTGCTACTGATATCAGCAGCACCAGTTTACAAGTCTCTTTAATCAGTAGTTGCCCTCCACAGTTCTTTTTATAAATGTTGTCAAGTACAAACAAGTTTAAGAAAATCACTTATGTCAACAGTGCCTCCTCTGCTCAGGTTTTCAATTGCAACACATTAACACAGTATACCACAATAATAAAAAAAAAAAATTAATGAAGAAGATAGACATTGTCAACAATATAACACACATCTATTACTAACTACTGAACCCTCCAAACCCCTTGTCACTTTAAAATCTTTTGTTAACTGAAGATTTCAAAAGGACAACAAAGGTTATAGCACATAGTGGAAGAAACGATCTCCAGAACAAATAGCTCCTTCACTAAAAAAAAAGACAAAAAAATCAACCCTTCCATTGGTTTCTTGATTATCGGTGTGGGGTGTGGCGGCATTGAGGGCCCTCAGGTGGCTAGACTGAATTCACATACATAGTAACAACCAGGAGTAACGCTCACAAACAACAAAAACTCTAAAAAAGATGATTCCAGCTTCAAATTATGTATATCTCCATTTATAAACATTGGACACAAACACAGGGAAAGAAGGATGCACAGATGCAAAAAACAGGTACATATATAAGCAAAAGTTAAGAAGAGATACATATAACAAATAAAAAACCTTGAAAAATACAGTGATAATACCATATACTGATACATATTCCTTTTGGAATAAACAGACGCTGTATTTCATGAAAAGAAGTCTTTTAAAAGCAAAGAAATTGCCTTGAAATTGCATGCTCCATGATTTTGACTGTTCGCTATACCATAGTCTCTTAGTTTCAGGGTCAGAAATCCTTAACAGAGGTAGTTAAACAAAAGAAACAGACTGCAACTGATAAGGCCTTTTTCATTTTCTAGCATCCATGCAAGACTTCCCTTCTTGGAATGCCACATCCCTTGTGGTGGCAACAAACCAACAATTAGAAGTAGGTTAACTAAACCCCAAGGGATTATTTTGCTTTTAATCTAATTTGTAATTGTTTTTTTAAAAAAATAAAATCTTAAATATAGGTGCAATTAGAATTACAATCAATGGTAACCAAGACTTTCAAAAATAGATGCAGATACTTACTTTCCTTAACTGAAATTCCTTATCTCTGGAATTTGCGTCCCAACTTACCTAATCGCCCAAGGACATGATCTTCAAAAGCATTTCAGCCCTCTACACAGTGCCTCCTTTCAAAATCTTAACGTTTCAGAAGATTCTGATTTTAAAATGGTTTTGTCACTGATCCACAAAGGTGCAAACTCCAATGCTTGCGTGTACCCCAAAGCAGCACTGGAGCTTTATTTTAAATAGTCAAGTGTACCTGGAGATAATGGCCTGTAAATATTAAGCCTAGAGGAAGGTCACAGTCTTGCATATACATGCTTCATCAATTTACAAACTGAAGACAATTGTGCTTTTTCCGCCCCCCAACACAGAACAAAGCTACTTGTATTTCCTCTCAGAGCAAGGTGATCAAATGGTGGAAATAAGGAAGATCAATAAGCATGACCAGAAGCCTTTCAGGTTTTCCTATGTGACTCTGCATTTCCGAGCTGAGAGGCAATGTCATTCTGACCCGCACACTGAGTTGGAGGTGAAGCAACACCTGTGGAGCAGGCAAGCCAACAACAGAACTTGAAAGCCAAAATGCAATTCAACTTCTTTGTGTCAGAAGAATGGCATAAACAGCCTTAGATCTCTCTGTTGTAACATAAAAGGTAACTTAATAAACAAAAACGTCACAAGCAGTAAGATGCAGATTGGGTGTCTCCCCTGCCACCACTTAAAATCAAACCAACAGCAAGTATTGCTTTAATAACACCATTGCTCCCACATTTTAGAAGCAAGCAGAACTGCATAAACTAAAGAGACTACATTGAGTAACCCTATGGACACATGGATCTTTTTCTCTCTTATCTAAGGATGACAGATTTGGGGGCAAATTAATTATTTGTCCTGACTCAATTACAGTTTACTAAAATTTACTGAACAAGTCTGCACAATTTGTGAGCCCTGAGACTGAATCAATCTGAATGTCCTGTTAATACATAAACTTACAAACAGAAGGCTTCCCAAAAGAGCCAAGGGGAATGCCACTCAGCATGAAGATGACTATCACAAGATGTCCTATTTTTTATAATAGTCCAGCATGAATTACCATGTTTGGCTCCTCAGAAATAATCTGCAAATTCAACACACATACAATCATCCATTGCATGGACTGGGTCCGTAGGAACAGAGTGGAGATTACCTGCACACACAGACTTACCCCTCCACTCCATCCTTTCTCTCCACTATGAGGTAAAGCGAAACCACTCTGAGTTTGGTGTGTGAAATCACACCATTCACAGTATTACCCTAATAGGTAAGCAAAGAGAAAAAAGACCTGATCAGTGATACGGGGAAAAAAAATTACTACAGACTGAGTATTTCTGATGCTATGCCAGAACTGTGAACAAGCCAACTTCTGTCACAACAAAAAGAATCGTGTCCTACAGATTTGCATCTCTTAAGAAACTGCTCCCTTGTCAAACAGCCTTCATGCAGTGCTGCAGCACAGCACTAGCAAGAATGATCTCATTTCTGAAGAAAGATCACTCTTATCTGACGTGGCCTCAGAGGCTACCAAAAAGAGCAAATCCAGGACCAAAATTTCTGCTTCCACACCAGTTGGCCCATAACTGATCACTTACACTCCAATGTCTGTACCAACTTCTTGTTTTAAGTTCTGTTGACTTTAATTTTGCCTTTTCTCAAATATTTTCTCCCTCAATCTTTGCTTCTCTCAGATATAGTAAAAGGCAAACCAAAACACTTTATTAATGCAGCATTAATAATTCCAAAAATCTTCCTAAAACCCCTCCATACTTTATGAAAGAAATTATTTACCAGGCCTTTCAAAGACTGAATAATGCAGGGTGCTAAGCCATCTGTGAAAGGTGTGACAATTCGTAATTTATTCTCTAGTATAGCAAGAAAACAAGACAACATCAGATTTCCAAGCCTTTGTATCTTTACATATTCCAAGATTTCCAATACAAATAATTTCTTTGTTTTCCCATCACCAGACACTAAAAGATTAGATATGACGTACTTTGTTCAAGGCATCTCACATTAGTTATTACTTACTACCTTACTTACTTACTTACAAAAAAAAAAAAAAGAAAGAAAAACATACTGCTACTAAAACGTGGCTGAATTAAAAATAGAAGTTATCTGTGTTTCTGGAGGGATGGGGTAGAAGAACAAAAAACCCAACTACTCCAGGATGTTACTTACAAAAAACAGGAATGCAGCAAAAAAATTAGAACAATCCCAAAAGGCTGCAACAGTTACAGTGTACGCCTCCTCACACCACCCCCTACTAGCCTCAGTTCAAAACACCTTCAGCCAAGTGAGGGATAGAACCTCATATAGTTCCTCATTATGTGATATTTACTTCCTACAGCTCCCACATCAGCCACCATAAACCCACAAATCCAATTCAAAACCATTTTGGATTGAGACAGCCTTCTCATCTGAATAGCATTTCCTGAATAATTACTGATTTGTAGTTACCCTTATCGTGTATTTCTGTAGTTTACAGAAATCTGTAGCCCACTCACAGGTCATGCCTTTTGCCCTCTCTGGGGCTGGTATGTTCTTACTCAATACCTTTGAGTATTTGAAAATTTCAAATCTGATATGCTACCTTAAGTCATTTTAAAGAAAAGCAGCACGTTACAACAGCTGACCTGCTTGCCAGTAACACTGCAGTACTATTCCTTCCTTAAGGAGAAAGGAAAAACATCTGAAATAAATAGATACTTAATATATCAGTTAGATACTACTAGATATCTAACAGATAATGAGATACTAATAGATATCTAATAGCTAGATTAGATAACTTAATGTATCTTTAATAGACTACAGTTACGGTGGTGACATATGCCACAAAGGGATAAAGAATTTTTTAGGAGGATTAAAAATATCCCCAAAATTACATATAGCAAGCATTATCTGAAATAATATAGCAGATTATTCTTACCTAAATACCATAAATACTTCCCTGCTATTTGGATAAACAGCTCTAAGGACACTTTTCAAAACAATGCTTTTTAATAGTCTGCATTTGTTCTGAGTAATTAGAATTAAAAAATAGGGATATTTTAAAGATAGTGAAATTCAACTTCTGTGGGGATTCACAAGCATTGTTTCAAGGATCGCTTTTAAAGAACTCAGTATTGACTGAGATTCATTTCAAAAATACCACTAAATCTCATTTCTACTGGTAAGACAACAAAAAGCACCATGTCTACAGCATACATTACAGACCTCAGGGTCTAAATGGCTTTCCACAGTCACCTGTAACTGCTGTAAGCAAGCTTTTACACCTAGGGCTTCAACTCCTGAATCCTTCTCTACAGCAAATCAAAGTTTTTCCTCCATTTTCATTTTAAAAATTTTTTTTAAATTATGTATCTATATATAAATAGAAGTCAAAATAATCCCCCTGCAATCTCCTAAACATGACAGTGCAGATTATATTACACTTCCCTGCTCCCCAGGGAATTATTTTAGTAATAAAGATACGCTACAGAGAATATGTAACTCCAGCAGATTTAGTCTTGATGGCAAGGCTTGACTAAAGAAGAATAAAAACCTGGACAAAATAGCAAAACACAGCCAAATCCTTTAAAGCAGTACTCGGTCACAGAAAAGTTAGGTTTATTTGTGTGAAATGCAATTACCAGAAACTCACATGAAACCAGTTGTACTGGATAAATGCATCAGTTTTCAATTTAGTCACTAAAGTCTGAATGTGTGACTGACACAGAAATCTTACTTAGCATATGAATAGGAAGGCACAGCCAGGGCTCCAGTATTCACATTTCACTGAAGGAGATGCAGAGATCAGAACAGGAGACAGAGTCAGGCAGTGGAGGCTGTATCCCGCCATCTCCTACAGTTACTCTGCGTGATGTAGGTCAGGTTAGGCTAGACTTACATTTGCAAGTAAAGTGGTGCAACAGGAATAGATCACTAGATTGAAGAAGTTTTATTTCACTATAGATAGTCAGTACCCTGAAACAACTGTCACCAACATACGAATGGTTTGCAGCTCTTTGCAGGACCAGCCATTGGTTCAGACCCTCTCAGATCCCATTAACAGTTGCAAAATGGTCTTAAGTAATACCTCCTTTGTGCCTAAATATTTTAAGACTACTGAAGTGCTAATCAGTCCTGTGGTCACACGTGTATGGTTACGTTTAACATTATTCTATCTTCTAATAATAGTTAAATAGCGGATAGGAACAAATGTGAACATTTGTAGTAAGATCATGACTTTTTAAACATGCACACCCTCAAGAAAAATCAGCATGAATGTGTTCAGACCATTTACACACAAGAATTACATCAAAAGGTCGGTTGGCTTTCTGCTTCAGAGAAAACCTTCAGTACAAAAAAAGCTTTCACACCCTGTGCGTACACATAGACCCAACAAATCACTCCCAAACAAAATTTCCATGCCAGGCAAAGCTTGTGGTTCCAGAGCCTGATCTTATAATTGGGGCCTTCAGTAAAATAAAGAGAGCGGTGCCCAATTTCACAGACGAGTCATGGTGAAATGAGAGAAATTTCACAGTTTTATTCTGAAAATGAGGAGCAAAGGGAGAGAGGTTTGGTGGGCTATTTTATTTTTTAAATCTACTCATACACATAGTGCTGATTTTTTCTGCTGATGTTTTAAGGTGCAGCTGAAGGGAGCACAAAGTAAAATAACCTTGTGGTTGCAGAAAGCACATAGCAACTAGGTGACTTCTTTGGGGGCCTAAGAATTGCCATACTAAATTAAGCCAGTGGTCCAGCCTGACAACAGCCAGTCTACCGATTAGAACACGAAGCTAGAAAAACAGGTATTTACTGTATTCTTCTCGATCCCTGTGTACTTGGCTTTGTCCTGTCATCTATTATTTAAGCATTTGAACACATTCCTTCTCTTCCATATATGTTAGCAACATAAATCTCTTGGAGACTTCACAGATGCAACAGATAAAAGTGGTATAATGTATTTTTCATTAAAGAGAATAGAGGGTTAACTGATACTGTGAACACTATGGTGGTAGAAAAGCTTTAGCAAAGTAGAAAGGTTTTGCAACACTTCCTAAGAATAGTTACACTGGATTTGTATAATCTCCTCTATGAACCTGTCCACAGCCATATACACATCTGTCCAGAACGACATACATAGATGAAAAAATTTCTTTACTATTTTGTTCTAGGTTTTGTCAACTACAGTTTGCCAGAGAAGAAGGCTGCTCTGTAAACCTTACCCTGTAACAGAGTAAGAGAGATCTGTCCTGTCTGTCCTGTTAATGATTGCGGCAGGGCAAAGAAGATCTCATAAACCCAATGAAGTACTGGAACACATCTGTGTAGGCTATACAGTGGGGAGAGACAACATTGCTTTGCATCGGCAAGAAATTCCTGAGACTGAAAGACAAGAAGGCTTTAACAAATGATGGAGTTTCTTGGGCCAAAAGCAAGCTTTCAGCTTGAAGGCAATTCCGCACCACCCCATCCCAAATGTCACAGAAGTCAACTGCTTTGCCTGATTCCAGTGCAAACTTCCATCCTTGCAATCAGGAACATCCCTTAGCTGTATTGTTTTATGGTGTCAGTATTGTCTTCTAAGAGAAGTGGTATTGATTCTAATGGCAACTGCTTCGGTAAGGCTTTTTTTTAATTTTGTTTGGCTTTTTTTGTTTTGGTTTGGTATTTGGTTTGGGGTTTTCTTGTTTGTTTTTTTTTGTTTGGGTTTTTTTGTTGTTGGGTTTTTTTTGGTTGTTGTTGTTGGGGGGGGTTTTGGTTTTTGTTTTGGTTTTGGTTTGGTTTGTGTTTTGTTTTGTTTTAAGATGAACAAGCCCAACCACCACAGGGAGCATTGGCAGTGAAGATGCCAAGAAATAGATTTCATATTTCATATGTTTCCTGCCAAAGTATATTTGTGCACTATGCCTTTCACAGCTGGCTTGGAGCTGCAAAGATCTTTTTTCTTTGGCCCTTTAAAGTTTGATTGCTACTTCCCATATGAAAACTCAATAGGAAGCCAGGCTCCTTGTGGCAGTTCTTGGAGACACTGACAAAACTGCACACCAAAACCCTGCATCAGTGGGAAACTCCTACAGGCCCACAGTTACAACAGCAACATTGACATTTGGAAGATCTTCACAGAGAATTTCTTTTCCCTAATTATTGTAGGGAGCTATAGTGGGGGGGGGGGGGGAGGTGTAATCATTTTTTCTGTAGTCGGTCAAGAACAGAAACTGCAACCACCAGGCCTTAAAGGCTAAGTTGGAAATACGTAAGTGGGAAGAGATGATTTTCAGAAAGTCTCCCTGCTTGTCTCCAAATATGCAAGCTATGCCTATAGTTCCTTGGGAGTCCCCAATGGATGACTACGTGTTTGAATACAATAAAGTGTCACAGCCAAGAGCAACTGCTGATCTTCCTCCATCAAAAATCACAAATTACATTTGGACACTATCCAATAGGCACAACTCCCAACCTTCAGCAAATAGAATGAAGCTTGTATACAGCATTTCTCACTGTGTTACACACAGTGGGCATTCCTAACTCATTCCAGTATCTTTCTTAAGGACCTTATTCTTCTAAGATCCAACATGATACAATCAGATAAACTAAGCAGTTACTACCTTGGAAAACTGCCTGAATGTTTGCAGAGATGGGTCAGGTGCTATACTGGATCCCATCAAACTGCCAGCGTCTACTTACTATTGGGTAAAAAGTAGTTATGTGAGCAGCACAACTAAAGAAGCCTGCTCTCTTGCAGGTATTCAGTTCATGCCAGACTCTTTGGTTTCTAAAAGGGGCAAGCTCACATCAGACTTTTCGGTAATTGAGCCGTGTGAAGCATCTCTCACATGCTCTGTTACCTAGAAAAGGCTGAGCTTCCACTACAGTATTTCCCTTAAATGGAGCACTAACCTGGTTTCTTTCCTCTAACCAAGAGTCTGGTTTTCAACAAACTTTTAGAAATTCAGTATTTGTGACACTACTACCTCTCTGTCCTCTCTGTGCTACTGGCCAACATGCTTATAACTTAGAGGCACACAGAAAGCTGTATTTCTTACACTGAATCACAGAAGTCCAGGACCAAGTATTGATCCTGGACCAAGTACTACAACTACACTAACTGAAAATAGATTGCAAATGACAGGAACAAGATGACAGGAAAGGAAATTTTGAAACCCACAAAATTATATTGGGAAAAAGCAGCTGGGAAAAAGTGCTATTTATACTAGGGTAGCAATAGACGTTTCCCAGATGTCACTACCATTAAAAATCCTTGCTTACACACCAGTAGGAGACAACAAATAAATTTTTATCATGGGCACAATCTCCTTGTTTCAGCAGCACAAGAGATTAATTTGATCCAACACTGTAATACAGCTCATTCTAAGGTGACAGCAATAATATACAGCTATTCCAGTCAACGGCGAGTATCACCCACGCCCTTACATTAAGGTGGAAACCTTCAGCACTGACATCCCAAAATGTTACATTGACTGATAGAGCCTCTCAAATACCAGTGCATAGAGTAAACAACATAAATTGAATGCTGTGCTGTCAACAGAGTGGTACTAAATAGGGTGTGTAATTAAGCATTGCGCTTGTGCACTAACACTAAAAGTATTCCTGAACTGTTCCTTTCCAACACTGACTTATTCCATTTGTTAACGACACTGCAAAATAATCCTCCTGCTCTATAAAAACATGAAGCTGGCTAACAGTCCTGATTTTTTAAATACCCAGGACAGCAATGGCTCTGTAAAAGATAGGATGGGCCCATTCGAACACTCCCTTGCTAGCAACTACTGGCTAGCAGTTACTAATAGCCAACTCAACTTCCCCACACCCTGCCAAATATTCAAGTTTCATTCTATTGACTCCTTCTCCTGTTTCTCCCAGATACCTATAGACTGCAAAATGTAGGGGGATTGGGTTTGGGTTTTGGGTTTGGGTTTTGTTGGTGGTGGTGGGGGGGTTTTTTTTACTGGATCTCCATACGCTCTGCCAGGAGCCAAAATAAAAACTCCTATCATTGTGCTCTGCATCTCAAAGCTGTCCTGGGAACTTTGGACAAACTTCTACACTAACCACCATAAAAATGAAGATGAATTGCAGAATTCTGCCCTCCATTTCTCTGGCTGTCAGTAACCTTTCATCTTCAATAACAAGTGAAGGAACTGGACAATAGAAGTAGGGAGAGGGAAGAGGGAGGAAAGAAGCTTTTTACAGTTAGAAAACTCTTCTGAGGGATCCAAAATTGAAGAAAATCTGACTTCTTCTGCAGACAAAAGCAGCGGTGCGCTGCTCAGTCAAAGGTGTAACTTGTAAGGCTCCAGTATCATGACTAGTGCAAGGTGCAAAACAAGAGCCAGAAAGGATTCATTACCTTCTTTCTTAAATTCATTTTCCTCCATCCATTTCATTATTATTTGTGTTATGACACTATAAAAGCTTCAGTCAAGATCAAGTTTTCTTTCCTCTAGTCACTGAGAAAACAGACAAGCAAGAGAAGGGAAGCTTCATTTACTTTCATTTTACAGACTGGAAGCTAAGATGCATAGAATGATGGACAAGCCCAGGCAAACACAGCTTGTGGAAGAGACAGAAACCTGAATGTGTATCTCCTGAGAGAATCAAAAGAAAGGCTACATTTTCTACTTCATTTTGCTGCAGGAAGTAGAAAGAATTTTGAAAAAGCAAGAAACACTTTTGTCAGTCCATGGATATACCACCTGTGCACTAGAAAGAAATTATTTCTTTGGTCACCATAGATTTTACCCTCAGGTAAAAAAATTAACATTTTTTTTGTTTTTTATGGTTGGTTTTAGTTTGTTGGCAGTTATTGGGAGGTGGAGGGAACAACTGAGGAGGAGAACAGAATTAAATCTATTTCGGTTCAGAAAATGGAGAATTCACTTCTTCTCGAATGGGGATTGAAAATGAAGACTTTTTTTGTGCTGTCCCAATCTATCTCTGCTTCTGCAAAGCTGAGCAACTGCATTTCAGACAGAACTATACTTTTCTTGAGTGCAATGTTCAAGATAGCTTTAATTGCAAATAGAGTTCAAATAAAATGATAGAGAGAGATAAGTGCATTAGGGAAAGGAAAAAAGCAACAAGATGCCTCCATTTCCTACCACTTCCTGTACAACTGTTACTGAGATATCAATCGATGATATTGCACAAAGGACACCAGCTTTAAGCAATCTATCTGCTTTCTGAGAAGCTGTCTGAGAATGGTCTTTGTTTTGCCTGCACAGCTGGAACAAACGCTCAAAATGTTCAGATGATTACCTGTCCTCTTTCCTTTCCCATGTGGATATTCTCCAACATCAGGTGGTTTTTGAAATATAACCATCTGCAACCATGAAAAGCAATTTTTTCAGAAAATACATAAGGTAGTCTAAAGGTAGGGTAAAACAGAAACCTTATAGGAAAACAGGATTTTTATTCAAGGCTGCCTCATCACGGAAGGATGCTCGTTTTTGTGGATACAACACTGCAAAGGAACTAGAAATCCATGACACAATCCAAACACTTTCAACAGGCTTTAGATCAAATCTCCAGATAATGCTCCTAATTCCGTCATGAATTTCTGTACATCTTTCAGCAACTCAATCTCTCCAATTCAGTTTCCTCACTTGCAAAATATGAATAATTATATGCACTTTATCTGAGTGCTATTATGAAACTAAGACTAGCATTTCTAAAGCGCTTTGAGATCCCTGAGTAGAAGTTGCTATAGAAACATACCTAGTGTATTATTAATTGTGATTAAGAAACTGAAAATGTAATGAGTAAGTATTCATGCCCAGAGCAGGAAATCCTTATCTGAACTCAGTAACAGTAGAGAAATAAATTAATCTCATATACACTTGTATTCATGTAAGATATATGTGATCCACTGGTGATACACTAAAGTGTGAGTCTATAGTAGTAAACTAAATGCTGCAAACTACTGTACTCAAGTTATATTCAGAACATTAAAACTCCAGTAACCTGCCTTTTGCTCAAAAAAACCTGCCAGCCACATACGACTGATCTCACTCTATCTCACTTTATCACTTTTTTAAAGTAGCCATCACCAAGAACTGTTTTATGTCCCAATTATGGTTGACATTTCTATACAGAAAATTGATCACTGTAAAACAGGGTTATTCTCTCTTTCATTTCAGTATATGGATGGACCCAAGAATGGAGTCGTTAATGCTCAGAACTCCTAGTGCTGTACTGAAGAGCTGAAATTAAAAACATCTCCATTGCCATTAATAGCTGCCAGTTTATTCACAGGATGAAAAGTCTCCGATTATAACAGCATGGATACAGTGACATTCAAGTGTATTTGGCAGCAAACTCAAAGAGCAAGAGAAGCAAAGAGGAAAAACACAGATACAAGATTCGAAGTATATTCTGTCATTTTTATAAGATAGTACTGGGCACCTCTGTTCTGATAATTGCAGAGCATTTTTCAATTCTTACATTAGCAATCCAACATATGGGTCAGGTAGATGAGTACAACTTTCTTATACGTATGGAAAACTGATGCTGAGACACATCAGGCACAATTTTCAAGGTCTAATTATTTTGATTTATTTAATTCTAGATACAAAGTGCTCAAAAGACAACCAAACTGAACATTCATGGGATGTGATATGAACTCTTGTGCCTTAAGGTTTTTAAAATGTCAAAGTAACTTAACAGCAGAGAGAACAATAAAACACCAAATCTAACCTTCTGGATCCTTATTCCAGTTGTTATCTTCCTTACTTCCTTAGCTTGGAGGCTGACCATGAACACGGGAATGGCTAACCAGACAGCAAACTTAAATGGTTAAATACAGCTTTGTATTAAGATCCCTCCCTACCAGCTCAGATACTAGCTGATCACAATGAAAAACTACCACCGCCAACCAGTAATAGATCATCCGAAACAGAAGAGTTAGAATGGACACAGTCCTGCTCCTAACAAAGCCAACAACAAAAGATGCCACTTTAATTCCAGAAGAACAGCAAACGACCAAATAATTACACAATTCATGTTCACCATATTGATTCAGATATTTTTGGCTAACCTTTTCTGGCTTAAAACTAATTTTTTTTTTCCTCCTCAAGTCCAAAACTGTATACCACAATTCCCTCTAGACACTTTAAAAAAACCAAAACCATCAAATTTGCAAAATGACCTGGTAATGCCAGATCCCACATAAGTGACAGGTTCATGCTGACAGTTGAATTTTTTGAAAAATAGGTGCATTTTCATGGCTAAATACGGAGTTAAGAGCCCAAGATTCTACACATAGTGGAAGAGCTAGCTATTATTTATTACATATATGAGGAAACCTCCAGCCTTCTTCCTGGTATCTGTGTCCCTTTATATTACGTAAACATGGTACATCTCAATACTAATGGTGTTTATTACACAGCTACTGCTGAACTGCACGCCTTACTTTTATCTGTTATAAAATAACTGGGGCTTCCTACATTATTTAAATTAGAAATGAAATAGCAGTTTTCATCAGGCTTTCATATTTACAACAAAGAGAAATTTTTCTCAATGCAATTGCAGACATTTTGAAAGTAAAGCAAATTTGGAACAATTTAATATTTTATTCTTTCCCTTTACTTGGAAGTAACTTTTAAGGTCATGTATTGAAAAGCTGCATCTAATCAAAATGAATTTTTACCTAACTTTTTATAAGTCCTGACAAAGGGTTAGAAGCTTCGTAGAAAGACAGGGTCATAAATTATCTGATCAGTGAGGTTGACAACAAAAACTTACTGGCATCTCTGGTTCAGCCATTATAATTAGTATAAAATTTAAAAAGTTAATCTCCAATACATTGCAGTTATATGTGTTGTACTACTATCAAATAGTCGAAGGGGCTTCTGCATAGCTAGAGAAGCAACGGTAATTAGCAGAATGCTTTTTTTGGTTCACTAATTAAAATAACAGTGTTCTAAAAGATGGTGTCCCATATGGAACTGCAAAAGGTTTTCCAAGAAGTGAATAGAAAACTGGCATACAACACTCAGCATCTTTCCAAAAAGAGTTTAAATGTTTGTGGTGGGTTTTTTTGGTTTTGCTTGTTGGTTGTTTTTTTTTAAGGGGGCAGGGGTGTTTTGTTGCTTGGTTTGGGGGGGTGGGCGGTGTTGGGTTTTTTAAATTTTTTTAAGGCCTTCATTATGTACGTACGTACGATTATCAAAATTTTCAATTTTCTAGCTGCACTTTTTATGTAGCAAAGGCCCCCTAAAGTCTTTGTATTATTGCAACCAAAATCAGGCAGAATGCAATCTTAGCTAACCCACTCCTCCAGGCAATAGACTACATCTATAAATCAGCTTTCTGCCCCTGCCCCCCACAGATCAATGTCACAAGCAACTATCTAGGGAGCAGGAGGGAAGCCAAGCTGGTGACCATGTTCAAACACTCCAATAGGTTATTGAGCAGTGGTGTTAGGTGCCACAGTCCAACAAATTTGTTATGTTTCCCCAAACATAAACCAGAGTGCCTAAGAGTGGTTCATCAGGAAAACAACAGTATGAGGCTGCCTTCATATCGCCTTACTTCAGAAAGAACTACTCAAATGTCAGCAAATCAGACAAGCAAAAGTCAAAACAAAAAAGAGAAGGAAAAAAAGGAAGTAAAGTTACCAGCATATGATGAGTAGATGGGAAAGAATATCAAACCCTTCTCAAAGAAATGCTCTCTATGGTCTCTTATTAGTTTTTAGACAGTCAGACACTGTCCTCACATGAGCAAAATAATGAAAATTCCCTCTTCCTTTTTTTGTGTAATGCAAGTATCAATTGCTCTAGTTACTCATTCACTCAAGTCCTACAAGAAGAACAGTCAGAAAAACATGAGAAGAAAATAGGCCAAACATTGCAACCCATGCTGCTGAGCCAAAGTGGGCAGTAAGGAAATATTTGATAGCTCTACTATCAATAACTGATAAAAGAAAAGTATACTTCAGTTTCATGAATCCAGACCCTAATACAGTCAAGTGGGAAAATTTTTTACAGATTTCAGCTGGCGCCAGCTCAGGCTCAGGGTGATGTAGATCAAGGATGCATTCCCTAATTACAGGGCATGCTGAGCACCACCTGCAAATCACTGGCTAGACTGAACTTCCAGTGACTTCAGCGCAAACAGCAGATACCCAGAACCCCATAAAGCCATCTCCTAAGCATGAAGCTGATGAAAAAGTCTAGCAGAATGAAGCTATGAATCAACTCTGACTCGTAAAACATAGGTTGCACATCACAAAGATAAGGAAGACACACCTTTAACACGTCTGCTACTAAATGACCCTTCCTACTAAAAAAAATAAGCTGATCTAAGGAAACAGTAAAACCTTCCAGTACTTCACTGTTTCAAGCACCTCTGCAAAAGCCTGGTGAACCTCGCTGGCCTTACAGCAGTTTTACAGGTTTATGCTTGTGTTTCCTCTACTTTGGCTCAGTCCAATGCACAGGCGGTGCTGCTTAATGCTCTGTGAGAGGCTTTCAGTTCTTGCTTAACAAAGCTTTCCTCCCACATGTCATATGTATTCAGGCTACAGTCTGTTTATCTAATATCTCCCCCTTTCTCTCTCCCCCTCCCCCTCCTTTCCACCCCCTCGTCCCCAGAAGAGAATAACCATAATGTGCCTATCGCTTGCAGAAACAGACAGCTCAGCTCCCCCTTGCCATCTGGTCATACTTTGGTCTCTCAGCTGTCGTCAACATATGAATCCCGTTGTTTTGACTAGTGGGGTCCCAAGGAACAAGCAACAGTGCAGATTGCAGGGAATCAGGATGCCCTTTTCTCTCTTCCTGAAACCAAAAAGCAACCCACATAATTAGAAAGTGAAAGAGTGTTTGTGAAATGCAATAGCAGGCACAATCCTTCTACCTTTGCTCACCTGATGTGGATTCTGCCAGCCACACCAGGCTATTCTGTAACTCAGGAAATTAGTACATTTACATATTCACTTAATTTCAAGACACATTTTGCTGCGTTAATCACCAGCACCTGATCATCCCACCCTGCTTACTCCTCAACCTTTTACCTCTTCAAAAAATAAAAATCAAGTTCCCACAAAAGGCAAAGGTAAATATATAAATCCTTAATCCGTAAGAATTTATTTTCCAAAAATATAAGATTTTAAAAGATAACTCGAAGTTTGTACTGATTGGTAAAATGGGCAGGGAGGAGATTAAAAAAAAAAAAAAAAGAAATGTGGCAACTTAGCTTATGAAATACAGAAATTTCCACAAAACGGAAGTGGTTAATATTATTTCTAGGCTAGAACAGCATTAGAATTTTATCATGTATGTTGATGATAAAATTAAGACACAACTACTTTTTAAGTATAAAGAACCAAAGTTGGTTCATCACCCCATGTGCTTGAAACATAGTGGAAGCAGCTGGCTCTGAACCATTCGGCAGCATTAAGGAACAGGACCACACCAAGGTCTCAGCAAAATGACCAGCTCACGCACCCTCTCTTGCCAAAATGGAGTCAGTGAAACTCCAACAGGCATTTGAATCCTTCCAGGACAATTCTTTGGTGGGTTCAGAACCTAGCGTCTGAGGATTGCAACAAGGAAACACAAAATGAATCTTTATGCTTGAATTGGGAAGAAGGCATGACTTAGAAAAATGCATTTAAAAACTCACATCGGTGTCTTAGTAGTAAGTTTGAAAGATGGCTTTGTTTTTCTATAACTCATTCAGGATAGCTCTGTGAAAGCTTCCTAAGATCTGTTTCTGAATCATAAACTTTTCAAAATTCAGGTTTTATGTAAACAAAGTTGCTGTTCTCCCACTGTATCACTAAAATTATTCACCTTGTGATGTTTTATTCAAGCAGGAGTGTGTCTTGTGCTCCAACAGTTCAACACGTGCAGGTTCATTAGACTAGCAACTGCTATATAGTTAAACCTTTGTCTGGGAACATGTTAAAAGGTATTATATCACAAAACATATGCAAATAGAGAAACAAGACAAAAAGATCATTTAAAATTATATTCACATAAAACACTCCATTTTCTCTCACGTAGCATACAGACAGAAAGATATTATGAAGCTCTGCCAGAACAGCAGCTGGATAGCACGACAGGTCTCCCTCCAAAGGTGCAGTACCATTTGAGCCCTTTGTCTGTCACACTACACAACCAAAGGTATCATCACTTGTAGCTCTTTGTCAGCTTTCAGGATTCAAAATGTGGTCAGAGTTCAACTTTTAACAAGTAACATCGTAAGGCTTGCATCTTGCATCTATACTGTGGCAGGTATCCGCCTACCTGAGCACAATTACAATTGCAGCAAGTCAAGAGCAGCACAGGCCTCAGCATTGGTTTGGTGTTTTTTGATCCAAGTACTTAAGATTCTGGGCAAGTTTATCCAGCCCAGGTCTGTAATGCTGTTGCTTCACTCTATAGGTTGTTGACCTAGTAAGATGAAAGACAGTTTAAGGATGCCTACAGATTGCAGTCATAGCTCCTATGGCATGGTAGATGTACTGTACATTGTAGAAAAAGCACTAAAATTTGCAGGAGTGAAAAGGCCATGGAGACTACAGGTAGGGAAGCTTAAAAATGATTTGGGGCTTTTTTTGTTTGGGTTTGGTTTGGGGTTTGTTTTTTTTTTTTCCCAGGTTGCCCCAATACATTAGCAGGGCAGCAGACAAAAAAATTATACTACCACTGTCCATATGGTACCTGTTTCAGACCTCAGATGAATTCACTGAACAACTGTTACAACCACTATGAGTTGAAACATGAAAACTTAAAAATCATATCAAGTATTATCATCTCCTTCACTAAGTGCAACAAACAACATGTAGAGCAAAAACATGTATCTTCTGAATTCAGAAGAACTCAGACCTCAGGGCTGCCTGAGGTCGGGTGTAATTTACAGCAGCCCAGAGTTCTGGCAAGTTCTTACCACAGATTAGCCTGGCACTGAAAGAAGTCATGCCATCAAGCATGCTGCCCATGGAGGGGCCAGTTCTACAGCCAAAGGGCATGCCCCGCTCTGTATTCAGCAAGTTTCCCTAAAACACTTACACTTAATTTCCCACAAGAAACATTTACAATGTCCTTCACTAGCACAGCAGAACGACCTTTAATTCAGCTAAAATATATATTTATGTATACTTACTTACATCCATTTATATACAACATATTATATCTCACTATAATATTTTTCAGAGGGTTTTTCTTAATCTATGGTGGTTTATGATTAGCTGTAAATCCCCTAGGATTTTTTGATCTAAATTAAATACACAAGTCTGAGAAGAACACTCCGTCTCCTTAAAGATAAACCAGCATGTAACCCCACTTCTTATCTGCCCAGTGCAGCAGCCTCTCCCAACCTTCTGTACAATCAGAAAAATATATTTCTTATCTGTACAAAGTCAAGCCTCTGACAAGGCTCTTCCCCTTTCAAATGTCACCATCATTCCAGTCACCTTTTTCTCCCTCCCTCCCCCTGCCCCTTGTCATTTAGTAGGGAAACATTCTCTGAGAACTATCAAAAACTGTTGTAACCCAAAATTATATATGTCGGTAGCACTGTCCTCTGCTTTTAGTGGTTCCCCACTTTCTCACCAGCACCAAATAGCAATGCACAATAAAGAACCCTTAGTCATTCTGGCTACTGGGCTAATTTGTGGGTGGCAACAGTAACACAGTATAGCTAGTGATCTTCACATAATCTACTCATACTAATCAAGATATTTACGTTCACAACTCTTCATTAAGACATCGTTAAATAAGCAGCCAATTTGCCTCCCAGACTGCTTTGGTATAAACCAACATTTTACTGCAGGGGGTAGAAAACACATTTATTTCCAATGAAACTCATAACATGAAAATTTAATATCAAAGCAACGCATGCAATTCAGAATGACTGGAAGGCTATTCTCAAAATACACCAAGGATCAAAACGTGTAAACCAAGCTACTTGTCAGTCCTAAAAATAAGTGAAGCAAAAATGGACTCATCCTGCTTCAGAAAGTGTGGCACATTTGGCAAAGCGCTAACGGAAACTTTGCTTCTCCCGCTGGCTGCATGACACCTGGCTCAGATGAGGTAAGTAGAAAGGGCGAGAGGATTCCAGTTTCCAAAACTGCCTTTAACCACTCAGGTTGACAACTCATCACATGTTTTTGAGCACTCAGAAGACTTTTTCTCACCCAGCTGTAACTTACTGCAAGTGAACATACTTTGTATGTAATACACAATAGTTCTATAATGCCTAACTTCACTGCAATACAGCTCCCACTCTTTTTAATCCCTTTTCTTCCGTCCCTTAGTCTCTACAGCAGTTATTAAAAAACTACAGTAATGAAAATTTAGATATCACAATGATTGATATCTACATAATGAAAGACTGTTGGTTGGGCAGTTTGGGACACTCAAGATTAGATACTGTTGGAAGGTATTTTCAAGTAAGAAAAAGGACCAATATACTACGTTACAGCCTGCACACCAAAAGTCACAAAGTAGACTTGCCAGCAAGTACTATTCCGCAGTGGAGATGTCTGCATCCTTTTTTTTTTTTTTTTTTTCTTTTTACAAACAAAATTATATTAAGTGTAGAAATTCAATCGTAAAGCCTGTTGCCAGAAAATATGACTGTGTTAGTGATAAACTTATCACACTGCTGCACAGGTCAACACAGAGCTCAAATGACCCCTGCAGAAGCGTATCTTCCCGAGTTACATTATTCAGAGACTGTTGCTTTAAAGCAAATTGCAGGGTGACGACATTTCTGCTACACAATTCAGATCCAGGTTTGATGACAGCCTGATACACTGCAGCAACTAGCAGCTTTGAGACCTTTAGGAGATTGTCAGAAAGATGTCAGTAGATCTTTAAGGACTATTTTGCAGAGTCATTCCAAACTAACAGCTAATGGTATGCTCTCTTCTCCTATGATAGCTCTTTTATAACTGGCTGATGAGAATCAGCTGCAAAGGAGGGAGATGATTTTATGTCTCATTAATTTTGAAATTTTTAAGATGTTTTTTGATATCAAGCAAATCAATAATCTGAGTATTATGCCTCTCTTCTCCTTTCCTTTCATCCTTACTGATATTTGCAGCTGTGCCATACTTAGACACAATTCTTTATTATTTAGTCTGAATACCTAGATGCATCATAGTTTATCATTGCTGTTAAAACCAATTTTGTGAAAGGATACAAAGTGAACAAACTCGGAAGTTTTTGGAGGTTTCATGAGAAAATTCAGAAGTTTAAAGCTTGCATCACTTTTGCACTGCAACTGCTAGAATTAGGCTACAAACAGTATTTGTCTTTGTGACTATCCGCAGTCTCTCTCAATGTATAAAGATATACAGATATATAAACACAAATACCCTATGTATAGAAAAATATTTCATAGATGAGAGGTTTTTAAAGCATTGAAAGACAACATGGTAAGCCACTCCAAGTTCATCAGTGTTTTAATATGTTCAGCTTGGAAAATGCTGGACAGTTCCTTTTGTTTGCCAGAAACAATGATTTTCCATTCTCACATGGATTTCCTGTAGCAAAAAAAATATATAGATGGGTTAATACCTCAGGATCAAGAATATCACTGGAGAATTGGGAGTTGAACAAATGCAGTGCAACCTATCACTACACTAAGAATCCATAAATTGTATGTGTGGTGTCACCCTGTACATTTAGGTCAGTTTTAAACAAATATGAGAATACAATTGGTATTAATGCTCTGTATGTATTCGACGTGGACTGACAAACAGAAACAAAAAGTCTGACTAAAGGACACATGGCCTGCAAAAAATGGTGAAAAACTTTTGTGTTCTGCTGGGCACTCAGAATAGCTGTTGCAATTCAGAAACAATTATTACTGAATAATGTCTCACAATACAAGTTTCATGATAATACCTGTAGTTTTACAAAGACACAAAAAACAATTTAGCATACGCATGCAATTTTCTAATGCATTTTTCAAAGTACTGACATTCTTGTTTCAAAATATGTGAAATGAGTCAGTGAAGAAAGTTAGTTTAAAACTGTCAGTTATTTGTATTATGGAAATATTTAGTAGAGGAGGGCATCAATATGCAAAGGTGTTGGTTTTTTAATGTATATATGTTTTGCAAGAATAAGAAATACATTTTTTTAAATTACTTTTTTTGGCCTCTGGCAGTACTTAATATCCATGAAGTTTAATATTCAGATTGCGGGTTTCTCAGGGTAGCAACTGCTCAGCCAGGAGGAAGCTCCCTAAGAGGGTGGCTTCCAAAGTATTTGTATAATATGAAAACAGTAACAATAACCACCAGATGTTTATCTCAGCTTAATGAATTGGTTCTAGAACTCTGCTGCTTGAACAGTTGAGAAAATGGGAAGCGTTCAAGAATGATGTGAGAAATGAAGTAATAGTGACTTACACTATCAGCCTGTGCCAGAGATAATCCTTTACAACGATAATCATGTATCCAAGTTACAATATGATTTGCTATGACCTTTCTATACATTGCATACAGTTGATAGGAATTTTATTATAATCACATTACAGAGCTGTGCTCTAGCCATGTTAAAAAAAGATGTCCAATTGTTCAGTTTCTGATATTCCCAGAATACCAAAAAACTCCTACTTCAGAAAGGGTTATATACATCCAGTGAAGGGGAGAATTGGCTCCAGGGCCGTAATACACTTCAGTATTATCATTTCAACATGGCTTGCTCCTATCTAGAGAGGCACAAAAATAAAGTTGCCCAGAATGGCAAAAATATAAGCAAGTCCACATCTACTACTGGAAGCATGGCTTCTCGGCCTCACATAATTTTTCTCCACATATTTGTTTTGTTTTCAAAGCAGCTATTGTTTCTGATCCATGACATATAAAGGAATGCAGAATCTCTCCCTTGGCTATCCAAACTGGATGGGAACGTGGCTTGATTTCTAGGAATCTTTGAAAGACTTCCTCCATCATTTAAATTGCAGTGAAAAAAGAAAGTCAATCGGCCTTCCACCAACGCCTGCCATGATAACACACAAATACTACCACTGCAGGAAGCGATAAGGGTCTCAATTCAAAAACTAGATGTAATTGCAAATTTTGCTGTTGATCCCATGAACTTCAGACAACGCAACTAACATGAGCAGCAAGCCTGCGTTTTGTCCTATAGTATTTCTAAAGAAAGAAGGCATATCAATGATCCCTGACAGAGATTTAAGTGTCAGATTGAAAGGGGCATTCTGATGGCTCCATCAGACTCACAATGCCATGAAGTAAAAAGGAAGACTTTACAGGAATCTGACTAGCATTTATGCAACAAAAAGAGAATTAACTAGAAAAAGAAAGAGTAAATAAAGTTCCTATAGTAGTATAAAACATCAAGAAAAAAAATATTTAGATGTAACTGAAGACTCCAGTGAAGTTATTTAGCAGCTATAAGACTTTAAAAACTGCAGTAAGGAAACTGAAGAGCAGAACTATCCTTCCCAGAAAGTTTTTTCTGTATTAACTCTCCTCTGTGGAAGGAGCATCCACTCCAGCGCTGTAAGTGCATACTGTACTGACAGAAGTCAAATCACATTAGTTTAAAACAGTGAACTGGTCAGGAGATTCTCACCTATCAGCATTTGTAAATGGCAACCGCTGAGTTATTTTGAAACTTACGCGCTCTCTCATGTTGTCATCAAATCCCAAATCCAAAGAAGCCGAGCAACAGGATGTATTCTACTCTGTCAGTATGGCTTCTGGTATATTTCTAAGACTATACGCTCATAGGTAAGATCTACAAAGACAGAGAGACCCAAACCACAATTTCTCAATCTGACAGAATTTCTCACATCAAGAGTTAGAGATTTAAATGGCAATATGTAGCATTTTTAACTAGACTCCATATTATTTTTCACCATTGTAAAATATTAGTTGTCACAAACACTTCCTTCTTCAGATCATAAACAATAGAGATGCGCGTAGCAGAATGATAAGTAAGAACATGTGCTACAGCTCATCAGATCACCAGCCAGTTTAAATCAACACTGACTTCAATACAGCTACACTAAATTTAAAGTTATAAATTTAAATTTATAACTTTCCCTACCACACAAGGAGACAGCAGAGCTTTGCTTGGAAAAACAGATCATCATCATTGAAACTACACAACTGTCTGTCTTGAAGGCCAGCTTCTCTGTTGTGGCTTACCTCTACTTAGAGAAGAAAATAAGCCACACAGAGAAGTTAACTACAGCTCCCTTCCTGTGATAATCAGACTGTGATAATGTAGGCAAGAGCAGGAATTGTTTGCGCATATGTCACTGAATCTCTGGGGGACCTTGTATTAGTGAATGACTGGCATGGTAGAGCTCTGCTTCAGCACATTTTTTCATTCTACAACATATAATACTGAGCCAACACGAATAGCAAGGCCTGCACAGGAGCCTACTACCCACAGTGGTGGGACACCACTACTAGAAGCAGAGACTTCTCACTACCACAGGCAATTTCCTGTTGACCAAAAAGAATTTAAATCAGACTACTTCACACCAAACCCATGCAATGAATGAAGTGTTCTGATGATGCTTTAGACTCTCCCCTTACCCTCGCTAAGGAAGAACAAGGAGTGGCGAAACCCTGAAGGTCTTCCTGCTTCGTGGCTTCAGCCAGTCTTAGGGGCAGAACCAGTAGGTACAAGGTTTCATTAGGAAAGGAAAGGTTTCATTAAAAATGGCTATGCTTCAGATAAGATGCAACTCTTGCAGAAAAAGAAATAAAATCAGTTTTGGGTGCTTCTTTAATACTTCTTTTCCTGAGCTTATTTGCTGTATATAGCTCTTACACTGGCCTCCTGTTTTCACTTCACCAGCCACCCATCAGGTTCCTGTATGGCACCCCAGAGAAGCTGGGAGGATCCTCTAGAAGCAACAGCCTTTTCAGTCCTTGTGAAGTCCAGAAGCCCAACTCTGACACATAATGAAGAACTGTATTTCAGTCAATGTGGCGACTACAAGAGATTGGCTTCAAGCTTCTGATAAGGAGTTTGCATTGGTGGGAACTTATTCCAGAGTTGAAGCATGATCAGGACAAAGCCCCACAGTACAACACTGGAAAATAACTATAATAAGTTATATCACAATCTCACTATAAGTGAATGTACCATTTAAAATACAAAGTCCTTTAGATCTTGTTTTTTCTTAAATCTCTAGATATAAAACAGTATTCCCGAGCATTTCCACGTAATCCAGATGTTGCTGTTCTCCATTGCTGAATCTAAATCATAATCCTCAGTTCTGATGACACAACCATTCCCCCTCAGTAACTGACTGTGATGGTGGTGTAAATGAGCATGACCTGTTTTAGCAAGCTGGAGAAAAAGTGGATTTTGGAAACTGAAATGCAACCTTCACTTGGCTCCCCATCTAGCACCATAAATAAAAGTTAATATAGAGAGGTAACTATAAGTAAGACAAACTTAGTTTAACTAGAATAGCTTAAGACATAAAGGATTTACTGAGTCCAGAAGTTTGTTTGCAAGGTTCTGAATTGGCTTCATACCAGACTTCTTGCAGTTTTTTTTCCATATACTGCCCAGGACTGAGTCAAGTACCAGCAGAGTGTGTAGACTGTTCTAAGCAGCATACACAAACAGTTATTTCCTTTCAGCAACAATTTTTCCTTATTCTCGAGAAATATACATCCATTTTTATTTTCTTCCTAAACATGACAAGGGGATAAAGATGCTGCAGAACCCTCAGACACAGCACTTACTGGTTTTGTGCTGTTTCACCAGAATGTTTAACTCATGGTGACATGCAGGATAGGCGAAGACCTTCTGATACGCAAGGTCATTCCCAAATCACAAATATTATTATCAAGAGCCTCGAAGTCCCTAAAATGTCATGTCAGAAGGCATCTGTCACTAGTTAATAGGAGCTGTAGATTGTAATTTAAAGGTCCTGTTTCTTTCCTCCCTCCTTGCGATTTCACAAAGATTAAAAAATAAAGACTAATAAATAAATCAAAACAATACACAATACCCAGAGTGGGCAGTGGGTAAACAGACTAAGTCATGCCTTACATAGATCCTGAAGCCAGCACTTCGGAGACAAAGAGGGAGGTTGCTCATTAAATAATTATGGGTTTTAGTCGAAATTGCTAAGTAAAAGAGTCACTGCATGTTTAGCAGATGCTACTGTGTAAAACTAAATCCACTAAGAAACCAGCATGTTCCTCTCTTTTTCTCCCTGCTCTACTTCATAAGCAGGATTTCCATGATCAGACAAGCATCCACTGAACAGCTGGGCACAGTTTGCCAATTTTACAGCAATCAGTGATCACTGAACCCATCAAGTTCCTTTCCCAAACCAGAAGCACCAAAATAATAATAATAAGCTTGCAGGGATGAAAAAAATTCTTCCGTCTGTTCACATTTTTACACCCCTTATACTGCAGTTTTATTTCATTCGAGTATTTTTGGGAAGTAGGAAGAAGAATCATCTTCATAGCTTTATATTTTCCCCCTCATTTGGGGGATATGGAGGAGAGACGTTTTATTTGGTTTGTCAATTTGTTGATATTTTTGGTGACCAACAGAAAGGCAAATCAGACATTAGCAAATCCTGTTATATATTATGATATGCTATACTTCAAAAAAATTCTCTAGTTTTTATAGAACACTGAGTCTGCAACTCTCAATGTAATTTGCGTAAGGAACATTATCAACATCATAGGTGAAAAAACAGAAGTGTCAATAAACAAGTCTATGGGCATAAATCAGTCACTTATTCAAAATTCCACTTAACATTTTAGGCTTTGGGGGAACCTTTATGGACTCGCTTTGAAAAAAAGCTGTTACAAATAGAAGGAGCGACAGAAAAAAAACCACAAATCTCTCAACACCTACATACGCTAGTTGTGACCTTTTCAGTCTCAGGATATCTCAAGTATCCAGCAGATTGCTACTTCCATATTTCCCCTATGGTCGTACTAAGATAGATCACCAGAACTACAGATCGTGATACATCAAGTTTGTGGCGCACATTCTAGATATGGCATGAACACTTAATTCAGTTTTGAAGGGGTTAATAGGGAAATTTGATCCTTTATATTGCCCTAGGAAATATACAGTACATCCCTGATTAATGTGACAGGATGCATCAGTTCATAAAGGGTGAAATTTACCCTTGCACAGTAGGCTAGCACAAGACCAATGTATTACTTAAGTCCCACTTAAGCACTTAAAACAATGAAATATCAAAGCTCGGTGGATGGACAGCATGACTGTAGATGAAATTCAGTGTTGACAAATGCATAATAGAAAGAATAATGTGAACTAGTAATATACATTTCTGACTCCCAGGTTAACTGGAGTCACTCAAGAAAAGACTTATCATTACTTTGGACAGCATAATAAAAATATCAACTCAATGTGCAGAGGTAATCAAAAGTGACAACAAAATGTTGAATAATGAAATCGAAAATTATACTTGAGAATGAGATAATGCCAATGTATAAATCAATGATACATCCTCAGTTGGAATACTGACCTCGCAAATGCATAGAAGAAATAGGCAACATTAAGAGGCAAGCACCAAAAACAATGAGTGCATGAGGATCCTATCAGGGTAGAATGAAAATATACAGATTGCCAGTTTTGAAGACCTGAGTAAAAAGAGACGTATTAAATAACAATAGACAAACACAGGATGATGAAAGGTATAAAGATGATATTATCAAGAACTCCCCCCTTTTTTAATACCAGGATGTGTGTTATCTCGATAAAGTAACAGGGAACAAAGTTTTAAACAGAGAAGGAAGTAAAAGGAGAAAAGGATTTTGATGGTCCTTTTCATTCATTTGCGGGTTTGTACAATATACAATCACATAAATCTGAAACACACGATGGATATTGGGAATAGACTCATATCCCTAGATTAGAATAAAAACCAACCAACAGGTAAGCTTCAGATAGAAGGCAATCACTAACCAACAGATACTGGGGCAAAAAAAAAATAATCCTGCTATGGGCAATTCTGAAGTCAGCTGCTGCAACATTTCTAAAACTGTCCACTGAACAGCATCTACTACACCATACTGGAACACTGGTCTGATACAAAAAACACTGTTTTATCATAACATTCCTGTAATGCCCGTCAAGAACTAAGCTGTCTAAAACTGACAGCAGTGTAGAGATAACCAAGGCACTTTCAAATTAGCAAATTCAGGTATTAGCCTGACTCATCGCAGTAGTCTGGAGCCCTCCTTCTTGCCTGGCTAGTAACTGCAGTATAGACATACACAAAGTTGAACTAGGCTGATGTTTGGGCTTGACAGTGCCAAATGGCATGAGATTTTGGACAACATCCAAAATTGGTCTAAAAGCCAGGCCCTTTTAGTTTTGCATCTTACTCAGATGAAAAGTAAGTATGTGGTTGTGATCAGTTCTGTAACTAAAACCACTTTTCCTACAAGCATTCTCCTGAAATTCAAAGATCTTTAGACCTCAGATTTAAAATTTTACCTGCAACTAACAGTATCTCTGTTTAACTGTGCATGTTTCACCTATGTGACTATTTATCAATGGGTATTAATGCCAAATTAACAACTTCTAGGCCTCCTAATGAAAAGGAAAGGAAGTACAAAAATTATGAAGTCTGATGTGGAGCAAGCTAAGTACTGTGAAGCAACCAACTGAGTAAACATCAAATGAAGGCTTATCCTTATTTTCTCAAGGATTTAATTCTAGCAAGGAATTGAACTAGTGACCTCCCCTTCCTTACCACCTCCTGCTGCCAACCGTCAGATAAAATAAACCTAGTCATATAGATTTTTATCAAGATCTCTTGAGAGAGAAAGAAGTCATTTCTGGACTAGAGGTCAAGCATAAGAATTTTAAGCCCAAAGGTCAATTTTCTAAGGGAATTGTAAGTACTTGCGGATAGCTTAGAACAGAGGCAATATCCAAGCTGTGGCTATTATATCACATACAAATACAGTTGCTATAAATTCAGAGATCATTTACTTACAGAAAGAAAGTAAAGAAAAAGGTAAAGATTATGGAAAGGCTTTTTCAAAGACAGAAACAAATACACACCTCTTTGAAGAAAGGGCGTGTTATCTAAAACTTTAGACACCAAAACCTTTCATAATGTGTGTGGTTTTGTATTTCTTTCAAGTAGCAATGTTTGAAAAGAGAGAATTCAACATCTAGACCCTTTCCCAAATTTAAAATTTATAGTCTCTGCCTTTATATAGAAGATCAAATCCATAACTAGGGTAAGTCAGTCCAGCTGCATGGAGTCCAAGGCTCTTAATCAAATAGCACCAGTTGAGGACCCAGTCCATAGTGACAGAACCTGACCTTTCTTTCAGTTACACTAGATAAAATAAATCAACTCCAATTCAGAGTATTTCTTCAGTATATATTCAGTTCCGGAGTATGCATGGTTAAATTGTGTTTTCTGTGCAGCAGTGTAAGTCTAAAGTAAGACTCGATAGCCTCAGAACCATCATGCCTTTTTTACAACAGCATAAACAAAGCACCAATTTGCCTGTGGAGAGAGGCAGACTCTGGGCTTCTTCACGATCTCACATATCCCACTTTTACAGCCTGTCATCACACTAAATACCCTTCATTTTTTCATAATGGTGAGTGAGCTTACAGTCAATCATACTCCATGGTGCTGAGCTTGCAACAGCAGCATGGATCAAGATCTTTCCACTCCCTTTGAAATCCAAGTCTGGATTGCTCCAGCTTACTTTACAATAGAGCAGTTTTTTCAAATGCTACAGTTCGATTTCACAATGCTGCTGGCGAGGTTGGGAATCAAGCTAAATCCAGATGCATTCAGCAGGGAAAGTTGCCACAGGGAAAGAGTGAAAAATCAAAGGGTGAGCAGTAAGATGATCCTATACCACTGACCTGCTGAATGCCAAAGTATAAAGGTTTAATATAGCATCAGAGGAATAAGAAAACCAAAAAAGTTACTTCCAATACTGTCAATAGTTCTTACTACGAGAGTCAGAGATGGGTTTTTTTGGAAACACAAAACTGCAAGAAAAAAAATGCTGCTGCAAATGTATTGCTTCTTAGTCACTCACTTACATTTCAATTACTAAATGCTTCTCTTCAGCAATATATGTCATTTTAAATAAGCATCACAGTTGACAACACCAGAATGCATTAGGGTTTTTTTTGGTAGAGCTTATAATCAAATTGTATTTGACTAACATTTCTACCTATATCCTTTAATACTTATGGTCTAGTCTTTGCTGAAGCTGTTCAGTCTACATGTAATTCAGGAGGAGCAGCAACTACAAAATATTCTCACTTAAAACAGCTTTCTGGCCGCACATATTTGCTGACTTCAGTATGGTGACTCTTATATGGACGTATGGAAGACAATAAGGTCCATAGTAGGACATTATACTGCTCTGCTGTGTCAAACTGCTGTAAATCCAAAGAAATATCAATGAAGCAGTGGAGTTGCAACAGGAAAAGAAAAAAAAAACCCACAAGCGTAGCAAGAACAAAAATCTGACCCATCATTACGGGAGAATTTTCATGTAAAACACAATCTCTGAACAAAAGACAAATGGTACAAATCTGATGACCAGGGGGAAGTTTACACACTCATGTAAAACAGCCTGTTATAACCAGGGGAAACCAAAAACTCCAGCACAGCAATGTGTCAGTTAAAACTGATATTTAAATACTATTTTGCATATGAACTGGCTCACATTATACAACTTCCAAAATGTGGTGAAATAGCACATCTATGCAACTTCACAGCAGGACAAACATTAGGATGGCAAAAATTGCAAAGGTCACATACCAAATGCATCCAGGAACAAAAAGAGAGCCAGTAAGAGGGCAAATGAATTTTAAACACATCCTTTCAAATCTCAGTACTCTGCAGGTTAGGCAGTAACAGGAAATTGAAGAAAATGTGCATTTGAGACAGGCTATGACACTATAATCATAGCTGCTTCTCTGGTAAGGTTAGGGAATAACATCTTGGAGATTTAATTCCTCCTAAGATACATGTACAGCTACACTGGGATCAAACCAAAAGCCTTATCAAGTTCAACACCCTACCTCCAGCAGTGGCCATAAACTACTTGAATTCATTTTTAGGCTGGAAATAAACATAATTTGAGATTTTCACTAGAAGAAGTGATTATTTAGAATAATCAAGATGGGGGGGAGGCACTTTGCTTTTCTCGTTGAAATATGACTCACTTTCATCTCATCCCCAGTCTCGTAACTTAGTAACTAAATTTTTTTTTTTTTCAAGCTTTGAACTGCCATAGGCTTGTGGCAAAACTTTGTTCTTAGAAAGAAATGCAGGGAGCTGAAATTGGTCTGAAATGGCCTAGCATTGGCCTTCCACATCAGGATGTGTTTCGCCCATGGTTTATTTCATCAGCATAAAAGAATACAGAAAAAATAACTGAAAATCCTCATTTAAAACTGGTGATGTCAACTCACTGGAAGATAGTAGTAAGCTCCAAAAAATCATATGCCACTTTGTTCACATAGCAGTAATTCACCACTGTTTCTACATAGAGACAAGGCAAATTCAGTTTTTTAAAAAGTGAATTCCCTTATCCTGGCTTTTGCATTATTATCATTTCTATGGATTTAGTTTAAAAGTTTGTAATCCTCTCCATTGAATGGCACAAAGTTGTTTTGCTTACGCCTCTCAGCACCAATTTGACAAGCATGTTGAGGAAAAAGGATATGATGGGCCCAAGATCTCTTTTTTTTTTCCCCTTAAGCCATGCCTGAGCAGGCAATAATCCATTTTTATTCTGCCTCCAAAAAATGACCAGCAACCTATTGCAGCATGTGTTACAATGTTGTGTGTTTTAAATCACAAACAAGAATCTGAATAAGCAGAAATAAAATCATGTTTTAGAGACTGTGGGTTATTCAAGACCTAGTTATGCCTTGACCTCTACTACAATTCTCCATTTTTTTATGTTTAAAAAAATAACTCTAAAGTGACAAAAACTCTGAATCTTTTGACACGTTCATCTTATTTTTATGCCAACATATCTCCACACAGTTTAGTGGATTTACTCCCAAATTTATTTCTTTACAATTAAGAGCAGGAAAATCTCAAGTAAGCTTTCACTTTCAAGATCAGTGACAGGGTAACTGGGCGAGGAGGCGGGAATTTTCTTCTTTCTAGCTTTCCCTTTTCATTTTACTTCCTTTTCACCCTATGTTAACTGCAAGAATTAAAAGTCAGAATTTGACACTATCCCTTTAATACATAAGCTACGTGCATGGAGAGTTCTTTGCATGGATCAGACTCTGACCCCAAACTGCACTAGGCTGGACAGCCTTCATAATTGAGGCAAACCTGGCAAAAAGAGTCAAGACTTACACCCCCAAAAGTATCATGGATGAAACAATACTTTCGCATCATATATCTTAGCTGGCATAAATGTCTCTAGATAATTGTTAGCAATTATATCACAAGTAACCTAAAGCATTATCCACAAATTTGTATTATCTGCTGTCCATGGTATGAAGTTCAACCAAATACTGAGAAGGGCTCATACACTACAACCACTATCTATTATTTAAAGTAATAGAATTTATTCTATTATTTAATTTATTAATTATGTAATGCTTTCTATTTACGAATCTCATTAGCCTCATTTAAAACAAACAAACAAAAACCAAAACAAAAAACCAAACACACAAACCTAGTCAGTAACTTTTGTTTCACTTTACAGATACACAGTAGGTTTCAAACATCACAGTCAAAAATCAGTGTATTTTAAAACAACTAATTTTAACTGGAATTATTTGTCCTAAAATCTGAAACTGCAGAAATTATTACTTTGGTGCAGCTTCAGTTATATAAAAGCTTGATTTTTTTTTTTTTGCCCCCTCTCCTTTTGTGGTTTTTTGTTTGTTTGTTTGTTTGGTGGTGGTTTTTTGTTTTTGTTTTTTTTTAAATACAACTTCAGGCTTCAATCATAACAAAGTTGTATGTCTTCCTACAAAGACAGAGTATTTATGCAGTAACATAGTTGCAGATACAGCATGATTTTGACATTTACTGTTCCCTTTCCAGGACTACAAGCCAAATGCATCCCTGGCACAGCTTTAATAATTTCAAAAAACATTTGCACGTAACTCTGGCTTACCATCTCAAAAATAGTAAGGAGTAATATTTTATTTTATCTACTTTCTGAACACCCATTTTTACCTCCCAGTACATAACTTTATACTTCAAAATAGGTCTTAAGTGGGACTTAAGGGATAGCTAAATCTCATACTAGCAAAAGGGTACATTTCACTCCTAGGGCACTGATGAGAAGATTCTCCTTCCCCATTAGCCGAAGTATTTTTTCCAGGCAGTAACTTGCAACATAACAATTATTAACATGCATATAACAGTTAGTAAGGTCATCCCTTTAAAAAATTCTTTGATATTTCAATTTTCAAGTTCATCAGCAGCCTCCTCAGAAATGCCTGCATTCCTAACAATTCAGCCAGTCTTTAGAATAACCCATTAGCCTCGCCACCCACTTCACACCGACCTATACCCTTTCCAGGCAATAGTTCTGGAAGCTGAAACTTACTGAAATAGCATTTGGTAAATATCATTTTGCCAAATAAGACTGTTGGTATTATCAGCTGGGTGCATTTATTAACCTTGCTTTGCCTTTTACATTCCACTTCCAAATTTAGGTGGGAGTGGTGATGCAGTGAGGATTGGAAAGGAAAAGAGAGGAGATATGGGACTATGTGGCAGCTTAATTTGAGGCATTTTAAAGGCTTCTCTATCAGTCTGTCAGAATTTCCAAAGATGACTTAAAAAAAAAAAAGAAAAGAAAAGAAGAAAAAAAACCCACACCACCAGAGGGCTGCTGCCTGCAGGAAAATGAAACTGCTGCATTTTAACACTGCAGTATAATTCTACCAGCTCCACGGGAGCATAAATAAAAGCGACCAAGTTATAAATCTTTTGTAAGAAGAACGCACAGCATCATACAAACATAGTTTTACTCAGTGACATTTTGTTTGAGAGATCAGGGACAAATGTCCCTAAGGAAAGAAGCCACAAAAGTCAGCATAGCCACAAATTGTCAAAATGGGAACATCAAAGCAATTTTTCTGTTTTATTAGATAGTTAAAAAAACTTGAGTTTTAAATTGCAGCCACAGACACAATAATCAAAAGGAGAAGCTATGGAAGACTTTGGAAGACTTATGGAAGACAGCATGAAAAGGTATCATCACCTGGACAGAACAGGCTGTATGGCCCAGTCTATCCTCAGGAGATGAAAATCCACAGAGGTACATTAAATAAAATGAAATTAGCAAAAATGAACACTAGCAAAAAAAATAAAATAAACAAACAAAAAAAATCACTAGGCCTAAATAGTAGGCTTATCCCAGGCCTTTCCATGCTGCTTTTTATTTCTGAAAAAGTTATCAATACTAGCTGGCTAATCCTGTCAGTCCCAAAAGGGAAGTCAAGCATTATCTTAGCTTTACAGCAGGGCATCATAAAAAAAAAAAAAAAAAAAGAAAAAAAAAATTTACTTGCCAAGGGTTCCACTCCAAGTCAATGGCTGAGCCTGTTTGGGCCAGTGAAGACTACGTAGTTATTGTTTCTGAACAATCTACCTTATAACTGCACAATGACATGAACAGAGCCTGTTTTCTACACATCTCTATTACTTTTCCCCCAAGAAATGACCTGGCTAGGACTCTGTAGCATTTTAGAGACTGTAAGAGTACAAATAGGGACCCAATCCCTTGAGAAGTTGAGTACCTTTAATCCAACGGGCCTTGAGAATACAGAATAATCTTTCACACCAGAATTAGAACTCTACAGGATAAAGCACAAGGTTGGTATTTTGCATAAACACAAAAAAACCCAACCCTGAAATGAAGTCATACATATACAAAGTGTACAGTGCATTATGTATATAAATGCTCAGCTTATCCACATCTGACATACCACATTGATTTGTAGCTGATTCAGGATTTATCAAGAGAGCAAAACAAAGGCACAACTGGTACAAGTAAATAATCAGGTAAAGATGGGGAAGACTGGACTTCTACACAGGGCAAGGTTCTTAGGTGCACTGGTGCACTTCTCCAACCCTCACATAGCCCACACTGCCCTATTTTCACTGCTACTTGTGCCAGGAGATAATAGTGTTACCCACCAGTGCTAGAGTTCCATCTCTGACTGCAAGGTAGGCATACCCTTTGATCAAGATCTTTTGCCTTGCCATGTTTTCAATTCCCACCATTTCAATGAGGAGAAAAAGGCCTACAACACACGGGTTTCTTCTCCCTTCTTCTCCTCCTCTCAGAAATTTGCAATAGAGAAGTAGATACTTAATTAAACAGTAAATATGATGTTAAGTTTGCTATTCTAATCAATCTTTTTATGAATTCTTGAGAATCAGTCCACAGACTACCTGGTTCTGCAGAGCCACAGGCGGCAAAACACTGAGAAAAAATAAGCGTTGGTGGAGCTAAAGAGGCTCTCAGCTGTAACTCATCTGATTCAATGGTGATAAGAGTAATGGTGGTGACAGCATTACGACACAGATGCAGAAACCATGCCTATTTCTGCAGCATCTCCTCTGGCAGGAAGAGCCACCTGGTAACAAGATGGCAACTGTCCCAACCATGCTAGTAGTCTGGCTGTTGCTTTCCCTAGCAAAGATGCAGTAATTATAAAGGTAAGGACATTTTCTATATCCTGAAGCTTAATGCAAACTGGTCGAGTAATTTCGGTCTAAGTATGTGTAGAATACTAGAGAAGAATTACTGCTAAAAGTATTAAAACATTTGCTTGTCTTAATTTGTCTGTTAGCTGAGCAGACAGACTTCTGCTTTAAGGATGAAAGATAGTAACTTGTAAAATGCTGGGCCTGTATTTTCAGTCTGAATTGAATTCGCTTACAGTATCACTCCACTTTGTGCTCTAATTTGCTTGAATATTCACTGAAGAGGAGATGTATTCCTAGGCTGCTCTTAACTAGAACACTGCCAGAGGTCTGCCTCTGCTGCCATCCATGAGAAGCTTGCTCATGGGTCAAACTCCCCTCTCAGATAAACTTGAGCAAGGCCTTGAAGTCACTGGGACTGCATAAATGTAACTGAGTGGGGAATTTGACTAAGTGATGTCTTCAGCGCAATCAAGAAACAATCAGAAGCAAGAGATGTGATTTCACAAATATGAGCAATGAAATAAACCACAGACCCAGAAGAAAAGCAGCATGGTACAAAACCCCAAAACACTAGGACAGATCTTTCTTTGTTGTCGATGATTACTGATTTTAATCAAGCTTTACTGATTTATATGAGTGGGAAGTTTGGAAAAAAGTGTAGATTTAACTAGTTTCAAAACCTACTGAAAAACTGTACAAGGCTGGTGTTCACAAAGTATAAGGAATCTTAAAAGCCGTGCCACCCATAGCCATGTCTTTTCAACAAAACAAATGCCCGCGTTTAATAGGGCTATAGCACTTGTGTCATTGCCAAGTTCTAATATAATACTTGACTTTGTCTTTGGTGACGATTTTTGTACAGACAGGCATTGCAAACACACAAACAGCTCTCAGTCTTCCTCTCAGCTTTCTGCAGGAAAGGACTACTTCAAACACTGCCACTGTACCAAAATGGATACATGGAGGAAATGCAGAGAGGGGTCCCTTCTTCCCACACTCCCCAATCACTGAACTCAGCTTGCAAACAGAAAGGACCAAGTTCTAGCCTCCATCCTCCCTGCTTTGTGCTGCTCCAGCAGCAGAAAGTAGGCAGGAATCCAGCTTATCAAGCTGGCTGGGGATTCCTCCAACATTAGGGAATCACAATGTGGTTTATCACCACTTTTTCCTCCTAACTTTGGTGTAAGAGTCTTAACCAAGATGAGGGCAATATATGAAGAGTAGCAGTATTCCAGCAATCGCAATCTGCAATAGCAGCATCTCATGGCCTTCAAAACCAAATGCAGATTAGAGAAGCTGTGCTGTTTAGGACAGCTTTGCTTTAGCCTGATTTCTTCAGGAAACAAAATTTAAATGTTCAGGTTGTCTGACTGTAATTCCCCCATAACACCAGAATAGATGAGCAAGTTTCAACCAAGTTTGAAAGAGCAAGGGAAGTCTCTAAGATTGTACAAATTTCATGGACGGTGCTGAATGTCTGGGGAAAAAAAAGAGATTCAAACTATTGCTCCCCACAGTGGAAAGAGTAATTGTGATTTAATACTTAATGTATTCCAAGAGAAAGCAAAAAGATAGACAGGCAGCAGAGACGGCTCCAAATGAGCCACAAACACTGTCTTCACCTAGCCCAAGAGACAAGGGACATATAGAGAGAGGAGGAGGAGGAGGAGGGGAATATAGGGTACAAAACTGGAGAAAACAGAGTTCCTTAGTTTTACAGTTCACTGAACAAGTTATGGTTTAGTTGCAGAGGATAACACAGAATAGCAGAAGAGTTGAGGTTGGAAGTCATCCCTGGAGATCATCTAGTCCAACACCCTTGGTCAAAGCAGAGTCAACTAGAGCAGGCTGCTCAAGGCTGTGTCTAGTCTGTTTCTGAATATATGCAAGGATGGAGACTTCCCAACAGCTCTAGGCAACCTGTGCCAGGTTCAACCCACCCTCACAGTGGAGAAGCTTCTTCCTATATTTAAATGGAACTTCCTATACACACAAAGGCCCAACTAAGATTAGTGCCTTAGCATGAAAGGGATTATATGCAGATAATGTAACACAGATTATCCTTCCTCTCAGTTCACAACCTGGGCAAGACACATGAAATGTGAAAGACAACATACGTAACAGAAAATAATTCTCCAAGGGCACACAGTGCATCAGTGTTAATTTCCCAAAGACAATGCATCTGTATAAGAAGTGGGAGAAAACCCTAGAAGTACCTTATTTTTCAGTCTACCATGACCATACAGTTTAAAAAAAAAAAAATCTCTAACAATAATATATGCTTATTTAGAGACAGGCTATTTTCTTGCTTAGAGTATTTCCACCAGCTCTTCTAGCAGTAATCACCAACCTATTTAAATAGGGCTGAAATGATTAAGGGGCTCAGTCTTGGAACTCTAATATCCCCAAAAGTTTTCTGAGAATACCCTCCTAAAGTCTTTATTAATTTGCTGTAGGAGATTGCAGCTCTAGAAAGAACCAAATACCTGTCTAGCACCCTCTAGATTAGGTTGCCAATCCTTGAACCAGTTTCCAGTTTGAAGAGGCAAGGCAACTTTGAAGTTTAAAAACAAACAAAAAGCCAAACCCCAAAAAACCACCAAACCAAAAAACAGATGACTTTCAAAAGGAAAACAGTAGACCAGTCCTGTACCTGCTGACAGCACATCATCTCAACATGACAGCCAAGCTACCCATCATTTACAGCGTGAAAATAAGATGAGAGCTTTGGCATAGAATACTGGGAGAGATGAAGAGATTCCAGTAAGCTAAAAATCTAAGAGTCAAAACCATTCCTTAATCTTAGGGACAGGTCACAGTTAGTAAAAGGAACTCACACAGTCACTGAATGAAACCTACCCAGGGCAAATGGCTGGCATCATGAGTAACATAACCCTCAGCTGGCAATCAGTCAGCAAAAAACATGAGAAATTTTTAAACATCCCACACAGTGCATTTCATACCACAAGGATTTGAATGTGAAGTCTTCTTTTCCTACTTAAACTTGTGTTTTAATTCAAATGCAATAAGACGGTAGTCTTAGCAAAGTCTTGTGCTAGCTTAGCTCAAGCTTTATCAAAGCAGGACATTGTTTTTTTAAAAAATAAAATTTAAAAAAAGGAAATAATACATCACCAGCTCATGTTCAGCTGCAAATATGTTATTGCTGGTCCCTCTTCCTCAGAAATTATATCACCATAGAGCAGATGAGCCAACGTTATGAACCTGGGCTACGGTGTACCTCATCCCGTACCAAAGCAACAAAACAATCACTCTTCCAAGAAGAGCATCTGTGTAGAAATCTAGTGTCTACATTGCTAGCCACACATAAAATAATTAAGAAAAAGAGTGAAAGAAGATAAAGAGCCAAGCAATTCCATCAACATTCCCTGTTGGGTCAGTATGAAGACCTGGTACATTCTCATCTGCAGCTGAAGGACTGCTGTTCAACCTTTGACAGACTGAAACTTACAGTTCTAAAAGTAGGCTTTAGACAGACAGTAGAAAATTAACACGTTTTTGGTTCAGACCAGTTTGCTTCTCCCAGAAACCAGCTCCTCCATTATTTTTGTTCCAGTCAATAGTGCTTTTAATAGCTAAATGACAAGGGCAGTCAGCTTATGGCACGTAACGCTGAACACACAGAGGAATGACACTGCAAAAGCAGAGCTTGTTAATACGTATGTAATGTAGACATTATTAAAAAAATATACATTATCACACTGATTTTTTTTCTCTCACATTAAGCATATACTACAAAAGATAGCAAATCAAAACTGCAAGAGCCTCAGGATATAAAAAGAGTATGTTGCTTTGTAAATAGAAGCAGGCAGCCAGGAGAGCACTTACTAAATGGATGCCTGAAAACAGTTTTCCATCTTTTTTTTTTTTTTTCCCACTTTTTTTAAAGTTAAGCACGTCACTGGAAATATTATCATGCCTATAATTCCCACATGGTGTTGGAACACTAAAACAAAAAAGAAAAAAAGATAGTACTTGCACACCCCAAGCCACTTGATGCCAGTTTCTCTCCTCAACTCCCCACTGCGCCCTGCATTAACCCATTTACTGTCAGTTGATGTTGCAAATCTTGGCGCAAAGCTTTTACCAGCAATAATCTCTTTTTGTCAGTAACTGGCAAGTTACCTACTTTTTTCCCAAACTCCTTAATTATCAAATCACTGATCATCAATGGGTGGATGTTAGATAAGAAACTGAAGAGCAGCTCGTTATCAGCGGTAAGCTACACACGGAATGGTCCCTTCCAGTCTAACCTCACCCCTTCCACCACCCCAAATTGAAAACATTTATTTGAACAAAAAATTAAAAATATATTTCTCTTCCTCTTAAGTATGCAATAATCTTTATGCAAGGAAGACAGAGTAGGAAGAGCACAAGTCTAAAAGGCAGAAACTTCCTGGCATAGCCATGGGGTGCAAAACAATAAGCTCAGCCATCAGAGCTTTGTGAGAGAGTCATTTAGGGCAGCTTTAGGGCTACTTTAATTTATGTCAGTTGACAATGATCTCCGTGGCCTTCAGGAAATAATAAAATAATTTTCTCAAAATAAAACTGAGAGAGCTGACGACTCAAGATAAGTATTCTATTCTACCCACTCCAGCACTGAGTAACTATCCATCAGCTACCTGTACCAGCCTGAAGGTTACTCTGCACTACTATGAAGGCAAGAGTACCATTTGCAAGGGAATGTACCTGGATTTGTTTAAATATAAACACCGTCATTTACCTTCTTTATCCATATTGCTCTTTATCCTCAGTCTCGCGACACACTTCCATTTATTATCCTTTAAAAACTGTATCCCAAAGTCATTGCAAAAGAAACATATATATTCCTATTTATATAGTCCACAGGACAATGGCAATCTCATAAGCATCTCTGCCACAAATGACGCATTCAAAAAAAAAATGCTTGCAGCTACATCAATAGCGAGTAATACACTTTTATGAAAGGAACCAAAACAATTTCCTCTGTTCCGCCTAAATTCCATTTAAACCCAATTTTCAAAAGCTATGAAGCAATGAAAAAAATCTTCTGGGTGGATTTTTTGCGTGGTTTTTACCAGAATTTTATCAGTAACGTTTCTAGTCTGTAAACAGAATTAAAGGAATTAATTAAAATGTTATATCTCTAATCAAAATCAAATCTAGAATAAGTCAAATGGAACTGGATGAACACTATTAATATGTTCTAAAAGTAGGCATTTGAAATTAAGTAAGTTTGATTTGGTCACATTTGTGCGCTTTTTTAAAAAACCTTTCTGGAAAACTTCACATCTCCCAGGCAAGGGTGCTCCCGGGAATCATGTCCAAACTGTCCAGGAAAACTAAATTTTCAGTTTGCACTTGCAAACATTTATGTTGGACGTGCTCGCACAACTATCCAAGTAGAATGTAATGCTCTTATGCCACATATCCAACAGACTACATTCAAGAGTACAATTCAAATCTTTGAATATTGATTAAGTGCAACCAATCCATAGTTGGGGAAAGGAGATAAAAATAGTTGTTTGCCAGAAAATCTGAAACAAATAAGGACTTAAAGGAAATCACTCTGCACTTACAGACACGGCAGATGAAGACAGTTCAAGTTCATTAAGAACACTATTTACAACAAATTATTCATGTTACTCTACATGGATGTTTTGTAGAAAAACAGTACTGTTCATGCATGGACTGAAAATGGAACAATCTCCTCATTTACCATACACAGAACGATGTTTAACGATTGCTAAACATCCTGGGTTTGTTTCAAACCCAGAAAATTTCTTTGGGATATTTCTTAATAGAACAATCCACAACAAACAAAAAAATTCCATCCTTACATATTTATCACGGGCTTGATGATCTTCCTACTGAAGTCAGCTCAACTTAAAACACTGACGGACCTCCCAAGGGCAATTTACAGTATCTCAGCATTTGAAGAGGAGCAGTCCTTCAGCATTCATTTATGTCTCTGCCTTTGCTCTACCTTCATGGAAATCTATATCCAGGCTTCCATCTCTTCTTATTTTGACTGTTCTATGTGCATAATACATTCCTCATGCAGTGTCTCTTACTTCAGAGGGCATTATTTCCAAATTCCTCATTTCCTTTCAAATTTCTTCTGAAAGCTGGAATTCTTTCACCACCTACATTTGTTCTGTATTACCTACGTATTAATTTTGAGGTGGATATCAACATTTGTTATCGCCATTGCAATTACTGTTTAACTCTCTAAAGTACACAATATTAAAGACTTCCCAAAATATAATGCATGGAGTAGATTTATGGTATACTGAAAAATATTGCAATATCAGAGAATCCAAAACATACACCGGCTGCTCCACCGCAATTTACAAAAGGAATTGTAAGAACCCACTTAAAAGGCTACATTTGTCCTTCTCATGGAGTCACAGGTTTTCTACAGATCAGAAACAGTTCCTCTCAAGATGTAAATTCTATCGAGAAGGTTTTTTAATTTCTCCAGCTTCTCTCATCATTCTAATGCAGTCCTTCCCACTGTAGTGGCACAAAATGACATTAGAGCAGTGACAGAAGGTAGAAAAGTGCTTGAGCAGTGCAAGAAGTCTATTTGTTAAACTGTTGCTTACGTAGTTCCTGCTGATGTCTGAAATATAGGTATATAAATAGTTATATAGTTCTATTCATTTGACAGTATCTGAATTTTAGCAACTCTTGGGTGAGAAAGCTAACTGTGCTTTACAAAGAAAACCAATCATTCAGAGCCTGCTCCTGTTTCAACAAGTTCATAATAATTTTGCTACTGATATTGGGGTAAAAGATTAATGTTGTGCCTCTACAAAGTCTGCAGAAGGATGGAGGCTAAAAATCACTTTCACTGTAGTTAGCAAGCAGGAATTTGCTTAAAAAAAAAAAAAGAGTGAAAGTCATAAAAGGGATATCTGAACTTCGCAGTTCACACACATGGCATGGTAATACTAGTTTACTTCAGTCAGTAATGCGGGCAAACAGTACTTTTGAACAATCAGATCAAAGGTATAGAAAGTTAAGAGAGACCACATCTCAAAACCATTACTTGAAAAATCCATTACATCTAAGTCACTATAACATAACCTTTCTTGGCAAAATTTCTTAAGACCTCTACTGCCCACAGTATTGCTTGCAATATTTTATTTCTGTGATTATTAATTAACTGCTCAAGGCTTCACAGACTATCATGACAAAGGGTTTGGATTCACCATTTTGAAATAAACTTTTTTAAGGAAAGTAAGATATATATTTGAAAACATTAATAGAATATATACTGGTTTGTTGTTTGTTTGTTTCTTTGTTTGTTTAAAAAGTCCATGGGGTGAACTACAACGATTTACACCTCTGTAACGATATATTCATCTAGACAGCTAAACGGAATAAAGTTGTACTCTTTAGATTCTCTCTAGATCCCACACACTGGGTCAGGAAAAAAAAATTACAGCACTATGAATGAAAAGGATACGCTTTGTTTAGCCTACTTACCTAAGGAAACCAGGCTTCTGAGATCACATTGTCTACCGAATACTCCTCAAATAGATCTGAAGCTTTCAATTTCAACCAAATTTGACAGAGACAAATAAAAAAGTTAACAGATTTCAGTTTCTGCCAGTGTCATGGAAACAGGTGGTTAAGGCTGTAAAGAAACATCCTGTTTAAGCTCTCACTGAATAAAAGGCTATTGAATTCACTAAGACCCAAATTTAATGATTTCTGTTCTTACATAATCCAATAGCATACTGCTGAACACCTCACTGATGGCTCATATATAATTCACATGTTATACACGGAAATAACTTAAGTTATATGGTATACAATGCAGAAAAGAGTCCCCCTACACTTTTTGCAAAGGTTGAAGTGCCATGAGTTTCAAGTAGGATTCTTTGTATTGAATGTCTGCAGAACTGGGCTTAAAACAGAGTGAAAGGAACAAGACAAAATGGATCAGCAACATTAAATTTTTCATCAAGTTTATCTCAAAGTGAGTAGGGTAATTTCCACTTAGAGCCAACGTCTTATTGCTTGTAGACAAAGCAGCATTTTGGAAATTTCAACTAGACATTGAATTGGTGCCATAGCAAACAGTGATGCTGAAGCCTATACAGTGACTGTCAAATGAAAACAGAAGAAAACCCTCCGAAACGCTGAAGCCCTTCACAAGAAATACTTCAGTTCCTCATCTTTGCACTCATTAATAAATATTCACTACAGTCAATCTGAATTACTCTTAAGAGCTTCAAGGGTGAAATAGGGGTTAATGAGGCCAAAAGAAACACATGAACACAGATATTTGTGGAATTTAAAAAAAAAAATAAAGCAAGGAATACGCAAGAAGCTGATTTCACACAGAATTAGTGGCAAATGGAGAAAAGCCTGTTTGATCTAAAACTACAACAGTGCTTCATGATGAGGTATGACCGGGGTTTCTCAAGGCACGCTGTTTCCACGTGTGTTATTGTAACATGACACACATCCTTTGCTCATTACTGTTAATTACAATGAAAACCTCCCATAATTAACTGTAGAAGAATGTGTCGATGAAACTTACATAAACCAACCTTTCCCCACACACCAGTATATATATATATATATAGTAATGATCTTTTACACTGACAGTTCTGTAAAATAACTTTTTGTGTACAGCAATTAAGAATATGCTGCTTCTTGTATTCTTGCAAAATCATTCAAATACAGATTCCGTGAGCTATTCCTCCAGCTCCAGTAAACAAGAGGTGCTCGAATTCAACCTATTACTAAAGCCAACCATCTTACTACAGTACTTAAATTATATGTTAAATTCGTATGCTACATTATTAAAAATAATTTTCCTTCGTTCCTCTATCATTCGCACTACCAGCAAAGAGCTAAGCACACACGTTTTTCAGCTCTGCCCTATGTAGCCCTTTTCCAGCCTCTCCGACTAAGAGGCCCTAATCCTCTCTTTGTGGCACCAGTGACCCTCAGCAAGCTTGACGCACCAGCACAGAAGGCCTCTCAGGACAAATTTTGCATACCCAATTTTGAATTCTAATCAACGCTTTCAACAACGGTTGTACCCACCAGTTTGAATTGAAGGCTTTTCCATGTCAGTTTTGCCCACCCACAGCCAGATGTCACCAGGTTCCACTAATGTCACAAGTACGGCAATTAGACCTCTTCGCAGGGACCACTAGGCTGCTGCTGGTAAACAGGTTTTTTCAGCTATTCAGGTGGCAATCAGTGAGAACTTCACGGAGAGAAAGCCAGTGAGAGTTCCACTTACCATTAAGTTCTCCCTCCATGGCACCCTTTCTAAGTCTGCCCTGAACTATGAACCCATGCTCCTTCCCAAAATCCCCTTCTTTTGATCTCAGTAAAAGCAGGTAAGAGTGATTAATACATTTGTATAACATTAATGTATATGGGAGCAAAGCTAGACGTGCCTATCTGAAATAACTTCAGAGTCAAGAATTTTTTATTTAAAATAAAAATTATGGATATGAAGATCACTGCAAAATTAATAGGAGTTTGCAACACAGCTTAACACTTTCTTTCAATTCATCATTACATTTTGCCAAATTTTATTTCTCACTCTTCCCCATCCCCTTGGGAAAAAAAAAATATTCCAAGCCATTACCTCTTAACCTTCCAAGCTTTAAAGTCAAGCTCTAAAGGAATGATTACAACCACTATTTTCTTCAGCTGTATGCCACTGCAACCCAAATTCAAAGCTACACACCATGACAACATAGTATGGTGAATCAGGCCCTCATACTGCGCTTGTCCTCCCCCTAAAATGCTGCAGGTTGCCTGCTTACCCTCCAAAACAAGCAGGATGAGGACTAGCTATGTACCACACACTGTTCATGCCATTCTGCATGCTCCCAAATGTGATTAGCACAGAAAATACGAGAAGACCAGAAGGCATCTTTCCATATTTAGCCATGTATGTTTAATACTGAGTTAGATTTCACCTCATTGCTTTATGCCGTTAATCAAGGGCAGGTATAGCAAGGAAGACATAGACTGACATCAGCTACTTTAAGATTTCTCTTGCGCTTCCCCCCACCTCCAGCTTCTATGACACCATGCATTGTGCATTTTTTGTGCATTCATGTGTGCAAATAGCAGAGACTTATCTTTAAAGATCAGTTATACGGTAAAACTGCAAAAGGAAACTTTCACCCTTGTCCAGCTGGTTGAATAACTGCAGAGGCCAACAGCAGCAAGCCTGTAAATACATCCTCTTCTTCTCCCTCCACCCCCACGTCTCTAATCACTTAGGAGGAAGATAGGAAGATTAGCAGAGAGGAAAAAAATAACCAAAGCTGCAGATAACCCTTTAGGACCACAACGTCAGGCTATGAGACATGGAGCAAAAGGTTAATGCAGCTGTATTTTCAGGAATCTCAGATACAATTGTATTTAAAGGGAAGGGAGGGGTGCTAAGAAGGTGACAGAGAGAAAAAAGGAAATGGTGATGAAGAGAAAAATGAATTTGTCATCTACAGCTGGCTCTTTGATCACCTGGACTATCCAGGAAAGGATTACCAGCAGAAATAGGGCAGTTTTATTACCAATACACTGCAATTTTTTGGTAGAGTATTTTCATCATCATCATCATAACAGATTTTACTAAGAATACAGCTGCAGAAGTAAGGGCTTATTAAGCTATGCAAAGAATAAAGGTGGTAACCAAAACAGTGACAGAGAGCTACCTTTAGCAGCTGATACGCTGAAGAGATTTGGAAAAAATGAAATATAAATAAAAGTCACTTTCACTAGAAGACAATGTCATCTTCATCCATGTCTCTGAACGGTTGCTATGGGGTTGTGAAGAGGAGGGGAAGGATGGGGGGGGGGTTTATAATCAATCATCTCAGAAGAGCATTGCTTCTTACAGAGAAAGATCTGGATTTTGACTGTGTCCCTAAGAAAATTGCGGACTGCAGAGCTGCTGCCACGCAGGGCTGTGAGGAAGCAGGCAGAGCAGAGGCAGCAGCTGGGGATGGAAACGCCTATTAAATCCTTTAGACAACAGATGGGCAAAGCTCGGCTGGGTTATAAAAAAAAAAAATACACCACAATGCATCATGTTTTATTGTCCCACCATAATGAACAACACTTAACACCCACATGCCCAAAGAAGCCCCCTATGGCTGACGTTCCCCTTTCCCTAAATTATAATCTCGAGTTTCAATCCACTTTTGGGGGGCTCCCAAACCAATGAATTTGCCAGATCCCATTGCTTATTGCACCTGTTACTAAAAAAAAAAAAAAAATTAAATAAGGAAGACATTTGGGCTTCCTTTTAATGTTTTTTCTTCCAGTTAATGCTCCCTTGCCCTTGAAGTGAATATGCTATCCAAGCAAGCAACAGTAAGTCCAGATCTTAAAGGCATTTAGGGGATCTAATTATGTCATGTAAGGCAGAAGCACCTGCTCTCTGTTAATTCCCTCCACTCAGTTTCCTCTTTTTAATATTTCTTACCATTGTTCCATTCAGGAAAATCTGCTGGGGGCGAGTTTCATAAACAAGCTTTAAGAAAAATAATTAAATAACCTCCCCTCCCCCCCCAATCCCTCCTACAAAAACACAGCATAACCAGAATGAATTCTGCTACCAATTCTCTATTTTTCTTTATTTCAGACCCTACCCACAAAAACCACCAGCCCATCCATCCATATTTGCTAAATACCTACAGCAGTCAGTGCCACAGACATACTGTACATATTTCCACCCCCCCAACTGCACCTTAAGGACTACACCCTTTTCAATCATGATGTCATGAAATACTGCTGGTGACTCCCCCACTACCATCACCACCACCTCCTCGGTACTACAGGCTGTGAACCTTTCATTTCAATATAATTTGATTAAAAAGAAAATGCTCCTAAGTAGGGCAGTGAAGAAATTGATGTGAAAATTCACCACCAGCAGATCATCTATTTTTCGCTCTGCATGCACTCTGGCTGTCATCAGAACAACACCCATTAGCAGTAGTAATGAACATAAAGCATCCTGTTTTTTTTTTTTTTAAAAAAAAAAAGGAAGAAAAGAAAGATTAAAATGAAAACTAAAAATAAATAAAGGCAAAAATTCCCTATATGAATATTATCTCCACTAAAACGGCAAACGGGAAAACCTGAACCCTCAAATATCCCATCCCCAACACCTCACTGGCTGCTACAGCACCTTCCCCCTAGCGCCGGTGCTGCTGCAAAAGAACCAACCTGTCTGTCCTTTTCCTAGGGTTTTCTCCAAACGATAGGGTCCAACATATTGTGCATGTTGAGCTCCGCTGCCTTCTTTCCCTGTTGATGTCATTTCTACCTGGGTCTGTAATTCTGCAATGTGTATGTGCTGATGAGCTGGAATTTCTCTCTCTGCAGTTCTTTAAATTCCCACTTTGCAGCTGTGCAAGCAAAGCACTCTTTCTCTTTGCTTTAGTCCACTTGGTTGCAGATTTTTCTCTTCCTCCTCTTTCTTTCCTCTCTCTCTCTCACGTATGTGTTTTCTCGCTGGGTCTGCCTGGGACGCTGATGGACGAAGGAGTTATTTTAATGTTCAAAGAGGGGGATCTACGATCCAAGCCCAAGGAGCATGATGCTGGTGATCTGAGCTCCGCACGCCTTGTTCTCTCTAGGAGCTGTTCAAGGGAGAGCCAGAGCTAGAGCAGCGGAAGAGCTGGGGCCCGCAGCTGTGACTGACATTAAAGGCAGCCAATCCCCTCGTCTCCCATCTCCTTCTCCCCTCCTCCTTCCACTACCTTTTCTTTTCCATCAGCAGCAGTTACTGCCTCTGCCTGCTACAGAGCATCATGATCAATGGCGACAGCAAACACCTAAGTTTATCAGTCTATTGATAAGGCACGATTAAATATAGTTTAGTGTGTATATTATTTTAAGACCCAAACATACACTTTTGGTTTTTATCCCTCTGAATTATACTCCATTATGCAGCTGTACTTCCAGAGTATTAAAGAAAGGCTGAGATTGTGGCAGGAAATAGGAAATGAAAAAAAAACTTACTTCTGAAAATGAGCTTCAGAAATTCATTGATTCTGGAGGACCTACATCTTGTGTGGGTTTTACCCTTTAAAGAGAGCCTTTGGGGGGGGTGGGGCAAAGAGAAAAAAGATAAGAAAAAAACAGGGCCAATCCTGTAATCACTGAACTCAGTGACAGACCTGCTTTGGAGTTTAATGGCAGCAAATAGACTTCAGGTCCTCAGATGAACAGATCAAAAATGGCATGGCCACTATCTTAATTAGAAACACAGCAGAAAATCCAGGGATTAGATGGCAATAGGAACTGATTCCCAGATCCACAGGCCACATACTAGCAGTATAAGAAAACTTGCGCTGTTTTTGTCCAAGTACAAGCCTGTGTTTAACCTTCAGAGCTTAAGGAGTTGGATGAAATAAAAGATTCTGTGGATAAGCTTCAAGTTAGGCACAAGCCTATGTATCTTCTGGATTCAGGATCACACAACAGTTTCAGCCTGACTCCAGGGCTATCAGGCTGAAACCATTACCACACACATTCCATTTTTACCTTCTCTTCTCTGCTCCACTCCAGACACAACACACAGCAAGGATTTTTCAGTCAGAGAGGGAAGCCTTGACAAGCCTGTAAAAGAAAGGGAGAGTAAAGAGAACGCAAAACTTGAACAAGCCTTATTATCTGTTGCTCATTGAGAGAAAAGACTATTTCAGGTTTGGTTGTTTTTTTTTTAAAAAAGGAAATTTACTTTTTAATACCTGTATCTACAGACAGCAGGTGCTGATGTAAGTTGGAATAGAAGTAGAAACTGGCTCCTTATCTGTATCACAGCCAACACAATTCTACCCAAGAAGCTGCAGACGAGTAACAAGATGAGGTGGGAGGAAACCAGTCAGTGGACTGAAACCTTAAACCAGTTCGACGGTAACCTCCTGTCTCCTCAGGAAACAAAACCCCAACACTTCCTTTGACCTTCCCCTGCTTTGCTCTTTACGGTTCATCTTTACTCTCTTCCAGACTATGCGGCTGCAGTAACCTGCCAGCAAACTCCAAAACACCCCAAACTGTCCCCATTCCTCTGCTTCCCCCTCCAGACCTCACCCTGTGTGAGCACCCACTAAAACTCCTTCTCTGCTTAGGGACTGCCTCTACCTTTTGCCAACGGCAACCTGGTTTTACTTTTCTCACCTACTAAACTCAACTCCAAATTGCCATTTCTCCAAGCTCCCTCCCCCAAATCTTTCATTAAGCATCGTTCTTCCCGCACTTTACCGCAACCCCAAAAGCTGCTCCTCTTTAATCCTCACACTCCCACCCATCTCCCTCTCCCCTCAGAGCCCCGGTGCGTCACCTCACGCAACTGAGCCTGCAGCCCCTCACGGAGGAGGGAGGAAAGGCACTTGGGGAAAACGATGCCAACCACCGGGGCGGCACTTCCCCACGCCGTGCTCCCCTCCCCTCTGCCCTGCACACCCCGGCGGAGCCGCGGGACCGGAGGGGGGAGGAGAGAGGAGGCAGCGGGCCCTGCTGGCAGCCACGGCGACATGGCGGCGGCGCGGCACCACTCTTCCCGCCAAAAGTGGTGGTGGGGGGGTCTGGGGTCGGGGGGGCGAGGGGGGAAGACTGCGTGGAGTCCCTCTGTGGAGAGGAGTAGGGTAGGCTGTTAGGGCCGACGGCTAAATGGGCGGCTGACAGGCCTACGGCCCAGGGGCGAGGCACAGCCCGCCGTGGTATGAAATGAACCTGCTCCGGGTGTGGCGCAGGACTCGGACCTGGCAGCGCTGACAGACCTGAGGGCTCAAAAACCCGACTACGAGGCCCAGAAACGTCAGGGTGGATTCAGCAGGATGATCTGGTACTTCGTGTGACACGGTTGGAAAAAAGTCTCTGAAACTTGAGGCAGAAGGCACCTTCCACACACACCATCCCTCGGGGGCTCTCCTTCCCCTATGGCTTACAAGCCAGGACATGGCTGTTCGAGGTGAGGCACTGTGGCAGGAGAAGCACTCTCCTGGCTGGGCGCTTGCCCGCAGAAATCAAGTGTTGGGGGGAATCGAGATGTATCGTGTTTTCAGATCTTTAACTCCCCTTTAAACGTTGCATGTGTCTTCTCCGCTGCCACCCCCATTATTAGAAGGTCCCTGCGCAGACAGTAAGGGGCAATACTGAATTACAGGAATGTGAGGGTAACTGTCAGAAAATGGAAAAGGCTGTTTATTTGTCTAAATTAGCAAATTATCCACACCACATATTAACAATGCAGGGGGTAAATCTCAGCATAGATCTTCACACTTAACATCTTTTTAAATTCCAAGATTTGTATTTTAAAGGGCATTTAATAGGAAATTATGATGTCTGCATAGAGATAAACCATATCTGGGTCATGATATTAATAGAAAGATGAGCAATCAGACAATATTGTCCATCCAAGACCCAACTTGTGTATTTTACAGTTTGCTTCTGTAACTCATTTCGGGGGAAAATGAGTTACAGAGCCATGGATGTTACAAATCCCCACCTTCCACCACAAAATATGTGTCAGTGTCACGGCTGGAATAAGATCAAAAAACTTGGTAAAGTTCGTATGATCCTGACTGGAAGATCAGTGAGTTTAAAAAACAAAACAAAACAAAGCAAAACACCCCCAAAAATCAAAACACACACACACAAAAAAAACCCCACACCTTTTTGGTCTCATTTAGTTATTTGTTATTTTGATTCCATAGGCATATTATTCTGTACGGCCTATTGCAACAATTTTGACCTTTTGTCTTAAACTCTTTTTGAAAAAATGTTTGGACACTTCTTGGTTCCTGAATAATCAAATGCTGTTTATTTTATTTGTTCATATAGAGCAAAATCCCATTTATCTGTACCCCTTTGATCTGAAACTCACTCCTTTGAATCTAGGTTATGTCCCCCTGGTGTGAATTACTTATACAATAACTCCCTCAATTATTTGAAGCCCTGTTTATCCAAATGTTTTGATGTTCCAAAGTATTTTGAATAAACAGGGCTCTGCTGTCATTGGATATATCAGATATCTTTGGGGATGCATATAGGATGATTTTCCCTGACCTTATTCTGTATCATCTTGTGCTTAAATGAACAGGCAGCGTAAACATAAGTGTATGGTTAGTGTATTGGCACCATCTTCAGTACTTTTACTTCTTTCCCCATTAATTATTTTTCTTTCGTTGTTCTCATTAAAGGACTGAATCCCAGAAATTTCAGTCAGGAAGGACTCAACACAGGTGCCAGCAAAAGTTTTGCTTGAGTAAGGAGTGAATAAAAAAAGTAATGATCTAGAATTTTGCTCAGTTTTATCATAGAATAGTTTGGGTTGGAAGGGACCTTTAAAGGTCATCTAATCCAAGCCCCCTGCCATGGGCAGGGACATCTTCAACTAGATCAGGTTGCTCAGAGCCCCGTCCAACCTGACCTTGAATGTTTCCAGGGATGGGGCATCTACCACCTCTCGGGGCAACCTGTGCCAGTGTTTCACCACTTTCATTGTAAAAAATTTCTTCCTTATATCTAGTCTAAATCTACCCTCTTTTAGTTTAAAACCATTCCCCCTTGTCCTGTCCCAACAGGCCCTGCTAAAAAGTTTGTCGCCATCTTTCTTATGAGCCCCCTTTAAGTACTGAAAGGCTGCAGTAAGGTCTCCCCGAAGCCTTCTCTTCTCCAGGCTCAATAACCCCAACTCTCTCAGCCTTTCTTCACAGCAGAGGCGTTCCATCCCCCTGATAATTTTCGTGGCCTCCTCTGGACCTGCTCCAACAGGTCCATGTCTGTCCTGTGCTGAGGACTCCAGAGCTGGACGCAGCACTGCAGGGGTGGTCTCATCAGAGCAGAGTAGAGGGGCAGAATCACCTCCCTCGACCTGCTGGCCACGCTGCTTTTGATGCAGCCCAGGGTACGGTTGGCCTTCTGGGCTGCAAGCGCACATTGCTGGGTCATGTCCAGCTTTTCATCCACCACTACCCCCAAGTCCTTCTCGGCAGAGCTGCTCTCAATCCCTTCATCTCCCAGTCTGTATTGATATCCAGGGTTGCCCTGACCCAGGTGCAGGACCTTGCAGTTGGCCTGGTTGAACCTCATGAGATTCACACAGGCCCACTTCTCGAGCTTGTCCAGGTCCCTTTGGATGGCATCCCGCCCCTCAGGCGTGTCGACCGCACCACTCAGCTTGGTGTCATCTGCAAACTTGCTGAGGGTGCTCTTGATCCCACTATGTCATTGATGAAGATATTAAACAGTACTGGTCCCAATATGGACCCCTGCGGGACACCACTCGTCACCGATCTCCATCTGGACATTGAGCCGTTGACCACTACCCTCTGGATGTGACCATCATACTTCTGAAAGAAAGCAGAGCAAAATTGTTTGCATTTTTTGGCATTTTTCACCCACTCCCATTGACACTAGCTTGTGCCTAATGAAAGTCCTCATGTTCATTTGTTTTGTTAGATGCTTGCCATTGCCTTTCTTCTTATTCCTATGAGAATCTTAAGGGTCAAGATGGATCATGAAATGATGCAAGAAGCTAGAGGAAAAAACAGGTCCATGAGGACATTTTATTCAATATTTTTCACTTGTTCAGTTGAATGTATTTGTGAAGTTAATAATAAAAATAAAAAAAAAGGAAGTGTCAGGCTTCCAAGAAAAGGCAGCAATAAACTTGTATACTTACCGTAGAATGAATCAATAGTCTTCTCATGGTAAGAAGAATTTCACATAAACTAGGAATTTGTCTCCAATTAGAATAACCTAATAGCTAATATCAATGATAAGGCCATATTAAAGATAAACGGGGCAAAAATATTCAGCATTTGCAATGTCAGGATCCATTATCACATCCTGAATTACATGTTCCATCCACATACCTGTGGACACATGACACCCCTTTGGTAAGTACTGGGAAGAAAATACTTTGGGAATTCACCTCATAGTATAAATACTCCATAATAAACTGAGCCGAGTTTGTGAGGGACATTTAGGCATCAATACTGTTGACAAACTGATCATACCTGTATTGAGAATGATGATACCAATCTGCAACATCTCCAAACAGATGCTAACAGTCTAAAATTGACAATTTGTTCCCCTTGTGTTAGATATCTACCATCTTCCTAAGAAGCCCAGGTAGACCCTAAGAAAAGAAAGGGATTTCAGTAAGTGGATGGTGTTTCAAATTCTTAGAACACCCTCAGAGTTCAGACAGTTTTTCTACTAGCCATCAAGTGCTGAGCAACTTGAACTAGTTAACATTGGCTATTGGAAGACAGTGCTTCCACAAAGACTCCCACTTTAGCAGCTCCTAAACTGGTCCACATCGCTCAACAAAGGTATACCATGATGGTGTTTAGATAGACACTTTGCAGATTTTTCTGTTGTTGTTGTTGTTATTATTATTATTATTACTTATTTAGCTATTATTGTTAGGATTCTAGTACCTCATTTTTAAGGTTCACCCAGAAAAACAAACTGTTAGCTCGTCATCTACATATCATCTTTGTTTCAAGCCAGGTTAAGGTGAAAGCTTGTAAAATGTTTAATAACAAAATAGATAACTGCTTTCACAGTATTTCTTCCTCTGGACTCTCTTTATCCCTTTGGAAATATTAATGTCCTTTTCTCAAGCCTGCTGCTGTCATTACCTGTGCCTTACAGAACGGTTAAACTATTAAGAAACAAAAAGCTCTTTCCAGCTTAATAAGGGAATGTAGAAACCTCTGTGTGAAGTTTTTTTTATACACTGAGCTTTGTATTTCATAAAAATATGAATACTCTGTGCAGACACATTCATAGGTTCAATGTGTGAAGCTTTTGACTGGGTCTTGATGGAACCCAAATTCGAGAGCAATCAGACACTTCAGGGTGAGGGTGGATCTGTGTAACTGACCTGTCTTTGAGGTACAAGAGACTGAAACAATGTCTGTCTTGGGTTGTCAGATCAAGTGTCCGCCTGCCCTAATACCATGTCTCCAACGGTGCCTGTAAACACAAACTTAGGGAAGAATAAGTCCAGGGCAAGTATATATGATTCTTCCCTGCAGTACTCTCTCAGGATCCAATTGTTTTCAGCTCAGGGACCTTCTGAGCCAGATGTTGTTTCTGTGTATGCTATAGTCCTCAACAGATTTCTTTTTCTATGAGCTTGTTTTTGTCTTCCCTTAAAAACTTGACACCATGACAGATGGCCAGCTATCTCTTCAGATTATGTGCATACTTCTCAGAAGACAGTGAATCCTTGAGACAAGTAACATCCATTGATCAATGCTCAAGGACCCCAAAAAGTGAAAAAAATTATCAGTGAGGCACCGTTCTTGAAGTCCTGCAGCTGTATGGAGCAATTCCAGCTGCAGGGTGACTGCTTAGGAAGCCTAGAAACAGCAGAGCTGAGAGACCAGAGCATTTGGTGATTAAGACGTAGAAAATAGGTATGTGAAAACAGAAACACAGTTTCTAGCTGTGCTTTTCTGTTGTAGAGCAATTCCACCCATTCAGTTTCTGCCACAAAATGGCATGTGCAGCCTGATCACAAGCTGATGAACTATATGATGAAGAAGTGACTGTTAAGCATGTATTAGCAGCAATCATGAATGTTTTATTGGCACTCTAACAATACGCAGTGAAGTTGTATGATGTCAAATACACTGAATAAAGCAAATTTTCTAGATTTTATCACAGATGGTTCAGTGGAACATTCAATCAACATCCCAGAATATCCCTGCATTTCTCTGCAGAGATTTCCAGTAGCCTAAAAAGTTTTGACCAGGATGAACAAGTAAAAATATTAATTCTCTAGACCACAGGGGAAATTTTACCAGAGAAAGTAAGATGTACAGTTTGAGTTAAACATGCACAGTGGTTTTAGCTATATGTGCAACATAAGGTTTTGATGAAAAAGGGATCAGGAGGTACTGCACAACTGGATATGAATGCATGGTTGGATGCATGTTTCATGTATGCATATAGGGGTACTCATGAGACAAGCCAGGGAATGTATCTATTGGGCTGACAGTAATGCACAAATGAACTGGAGCAATGCAATATGTGTGTGTTAGAGGAAAATATATCATGCTCGATCCAACAGCCTGCGAGAGGCGAGGCTGTTGCCGCTCCATATGCCCATGTCCAACCGTTAGCAAGGCTGAAGATGTATTGCCAGAAGACATACACACACAAAGCTCACATATACATATATACACATATACACTGCATATCTATGTGGCTGGACACACAATTCCTAGACCGACACTTGGAGCACTTGTGAACATAGGCAGCACTGATGGCCTTACCCTGCTCCCCTCTCTGGCTGAGTAGAATGGAAGTCCATTAGTGAGAAAATATATATATATATGCACAAGGTGGATGCCTCCAGCAACTGGACTTATACAGTCAGTCTGCCGAGTAGCTGGCCCCTGGATCCCAGTCTGCTCGGTTGCCGGCACGTGGACGTACAAGCCAGTGAGCTGATGCCCCTACTCCCCCCCACCAAACACTCCCCTGCGCTTTCACCCCTAGAGATGCACAGGTGCTCTCACACCCGGAGCTGACCCTTAGAGACCCCCTCACCCTCTTGCTCCCAGGTCACTTTACCTACTCACCAGCTGGTTTGGCTTGATCTTTGCTAGTGATCACACACTCACTCACACCCCCATACTCCATCAGTCACTGCACCACAGACACACAGGCCCTCCAGCCTGTGGTCTGTCTCCAGTTGCTGGACTCACACCCCCATATACATATGCACACAGAGTAGAGACCCCTCACCCAAGAAAGAATTAGAAAAGAGTTTAGTAAGAACACAGGACAGACTGCGCTGATCAGGCACAGGGCATAGCCAGACAGGCATTCTGACTAACCAATTATGTATGTGCAGCTGGCCCTTTTTATTCTCTTACCCCTCTATTTTCCCACTCCTGTCCCTCCCCAAATCACCTAAACCTCCCCCGTTCTCCACCTTTCGTTCCTCCCCTAAATATCCCATAATTAGTCCTGTGCCATCCAGAACTGCTTTTCCCTTGCATCCAGTAATTTGTCCCACCCCTAGGCCTTGAGCCCCTTAGTCTAAAGCTGATTGAGGAGTCCTTGATTTGGGTTCCTGCCAGCCCTTGTGCCCCTGTGCTCATCTGGTCTTGTGCTGATGGCCCCTGTGATGGGCCTGGGAGTAGGCCAGCAAGGTATTATTTGGGCACCTCCCTCCTGTTGTCTCTCTGAGCTCCTTAGTGGGCTTTTATCACACAACTTAACATTGTATATGTTATGCTGTTGGATAATTTGTCTTTTACCTACAAGAAGCACTTGGTTTCTTGGATATAATAGCCTGCCATTCTTACTGCAGGGAGAATTACAGAAATGACCCTCAGACAGGAATTGTGATCTGGAGGTGTGCCAGATCTCTTGGGAGATAAGACATACCTGGCATTTGACACATAATGGGAAACAGCAAAGTGCACAGATTTGTAGCGATTTAGCACCTACTTCGAATTTGAGAAGACGACATCCAGCCCTAGGTTACCACAAAATGTTGGAAGGAAGATAGCGAAATGATAAAGGGTCCCCTGCTCCATAAAATACATTATCCCAGGTATTTGGTAAAAGATGAGCAAAGAGATTGATGAGGTGAAAAAGTGGGACTTTGCTCTTTGTATTCACAGCAGTCTCACAAAAAACAAAAGGCATTACTCAAAAACAATAAAAAAGAGTGCCAAGCTAAGCAGTAGGCAAATAGAACAAAGGAGCCAAGAACCTGAGGCCGCTATGCACCAGTAAGCTGATCTGTATCTATTCATCAAATTGCCACACATAGCAGTTGCAAGTGCAAAAGATAAGCTTTTAAGACAGATCACATGAGGTAGTTCCTGACTTAGGACAGTAGTTGGGATGAAAACTGCAAGGCAGGTGTAGTTAGCAACAGCCAGCACACCTGACAGAGGAATCAAGCATAAAACAATAGGAAGAGTTTCATCTGATTAAAGAAAGAACTGAAGAACAATTTGAGGGGTCAACTGGATATTGCTCATCAAAAGGAAAGCAGCTACAGGATTCTTCTACACCAGTTGCACAGGCAAGAAGGGAGAGGCTGTTACGAAGATTTGCATACTGAAGTCTATTAATTGGTGCAAGTGGTTGCTTATACTGGTCAAAATACTGGTTTTATATCACAAAGGAAAAACAACATCATTTCCCTTAAAATGTATTTCCTAACTACACTAACCATTTGTTTAGTTGAAAAATAAGCCCAACAAAACTAAAAAAAAACATACACTGAAATACTAACACCTTCCTCGGTAACGGAATTTTCTTCAGAGCCTTTCTGCTCAGTAACAAAGAGACCCAAATACATTCAGAGTGGGAGCACCAGATACTGGATGCAATATTTATTAGATACTAGAACAATATTACTAGATACTAGAACAATATTTAGACAATTGAGCTATGCTAATGCTGCTAACATGAAAGTACAATTAGTATTTATCAAAAACTGAAAAATCCAGCTCCAAAATCCATGACATATTGAACAGGGCAGTCCAGAATATTGAAGGCTGAAGCACCTTCCCTGCCTCCCCAAAGAGCAAAGAATTCTAGGAGGTGATTTCAGACTCTCTAAAACCTATGTTTTAATGACTTTTCTTTTTAAAAAAAAGTAAAGGAAGTTCTGAAGTTTCTGTAGAACCATTCAAGCACCAGAAGGTCACAGTTCCTAGCTCCACAGATGATCCAGCTTTTCAGAGAAAACACCAGCCTGTTGGGAAAGCCTCTAGCAAAATAAAAAAATACGCAGATGAAAGTTAGGAGGATGACCGAAAGGTGAACAGCAAAGTGCTTTTTAAATCCCCACCTGCTGGCAATATAAAAAGCTGAAACAAACTATATCATTGTAGTGATTAAATGATTCAGCTGCAACAGGAAGAAAGTGTTATGAACTGGTTGAATAAACAAACTTTGGAAAACAGGACTCTGTCCTGTTATACAGGTTTTGCTTTTGATTTTCTGTGTGAGCTTGGGCAAGTCACTCTGACCAAGAATTGCCAAACTAACTATGAGTTCATGTGTCACAGATATTTGCCACTCCACTGGCAGAGGCCCAGTTACCAAAAAGTGCAGAGCCCCTGCCCTCCTAAACATTGGTCCTATTAAAATTAGCTACAGGCAGCCCAAAGTTGAGATGTCTAAAATCCCATTACTGTCCTTAGCTTCCTTTTCTTTGTTTAATTCCTTTTCAGAAAATATTTCCAACTCACCTGCTCTTTATGATGTACTTGGAGATCCTTGAAAAGGATCCTTGAAAAGTCTGAGATTCTTGAAAAGTTGTATCAGAAATGCATTCTTTGCATAATATTTAGGTTTTTTCACCTGCTTAGAAATGAGAACAACAAACACTCCAACAGCATGACTGAAGGATCGTCTCTTTTTAATACGGTTTAGTTTGCGCTGACCTTTTCAACAGTTTTGCCGAAAAGCTGGGACACAACTGGTCTGAAGAATGGTCTGTTGAGCCCCATGGGAGTAGCAGCGCACACATTAGCATGAGTGCCTTCTTCAAATTTCTCCTGCCAAGGCAAAAGTAATTCTCTCAGAAAAGCAGTAAATCAGATCACCTGCTCTTTTTTTTCACTGTGGTTAGTAGGTCACATACACTTAAGGATAGATTGTGCCCTCTAGGCACGGGCTTGCCTCAGATACAGTACAGTGTGTACTATAAGAGGAGAGTCCCAGAAGGCTTTTTTTTTTCCTCTGCCTTTTCCACCATGATCTTTTTACATCTTTCCTCTATGTCATCCTTTTTTGAGTGTCCAGAATTTCGGGAAATGCTAAGAAAATGGCCTCAATAGATATAATACTGTTTTTTTGAGGGCTTCATAACAGCAAAATTCCAAATGCCATCTTTAATCTTTCTACACCTAAATGTGAGTAAGAAAATGTCTAGGCAGTGATTCACTATTAAACTGTCGGATAAAAGCCCGTGGAATTTCCAGTTTGTCATCACCTGGGAGACTTCCCTTTCCTTCGCCTCTTTTCTTTGCACAGCCCCTGAGATGGAGCTAGTTGATTTCAGAATGGCAAATCTGTAAAATACAAAATGAAAAAATATATCCTGGAGAAATCCCGAAATGTTTGCTAAATCTACACTGTTCGTTATGGCAAGGTAGGAAAAAAGTCTCAAGGGCTTCCCTCATGACAAGACTTGCATGATGCTTGTTAATAAAGCAAAAAAGAATTTTGAATTCAATGTATGCCCTCATCAGCTATACACATAGCTCCCATTAATGTTGATGAAAATTACATGGATGCACTGATGGGACAGTAGACCCCTAGTTGAGTTAGAAGTGTCTGCAGGAAAAGAGTAGCAAAATAATAGTGTTTGCACAATGTATCTTTTTTCCCCAATGCTCCAAAAGATGTTTTTAAATACCCTAACTCAATAGCAGTTTTGTGCTTTTTTACTGATGGGGATTTTCAAACCCTGAGTTATTTCATTAGATAATACCACCCGTATTTAAAATGTCAGACTCAAACTGCATTTCCCAGTGTAAAAGCTGAATACCAGTGCCTGAAGGAAAGTTTTATAGCATCGATTAACTGCGACCATTTGTAGAACTGACAAAGAGCTGCGTAAAAGGTTTATTCTGACTTTTAGATGTAAGTATTGTGCATCATTTTTATAACATGCAAGCCAACAATGATGTACTTTGTTATTGCAGGTCAGAACAACTTCACCCCAGCAGATAAATCACAGAGACTGACATTAGCAGTCCCAGAACTTGCAAGGCACAGGATGAGAGAGGCCATAGAAGAGGTATTTCATTGGGTTTTCCATTTATCCCACTTCTATTAAGAAAAACAAAATATACCTAAAATGAAGAATACACAAATCGCGTGGAAGGAAATACTAGTGAAACAGGCCTGAACTGGAATGGTAGAAGTAAGCAAAATACCTGTAATGAACTTAGATGGGAATAGTGTCATATGTCCGAAGACCAGGTCCTGAGGAGGTATAAATAGACTTTTAAAAAGTGTACCAAGCAAACAAACATCAGTGGTGATAAAGTCAAGACCTGGCCTTAAGACTGTTTCCATTCTGGTGGACATTTGTACACATTTTTAAAAAGGGGAATTCCTGCTACACCTATGTAGTTCATGTCAGCATTTACAGATTATTGGATTTTATGTTACAATTTGATGTAGAGGTCCAAACCTGAGTAAGAGCTGTATCTTGAGAAGTACTGGTCAGACATAAGTATGTGACAATCCCTCTCCCAGCAATGACTCTCCCCAGTTCACACAGACAGGCTTGTGGTACAGAGAGATAAAATAATTTACCCAGCTTCATTTGAAAGGTCTACAACTGAAAAAGGATTGAAAACAACTTTGGAGTCCCAATTCAGCAGCCACAAGGCAGTTTTTTTTTCTCTATTTCTTGCCAAAAGCCATGAAATCTTGGGACACTCAAAAGCAAAAAAACCCAAAATACTTTCTGCTAAAGCTTAGCAACTTAGTAGGTGTCATGAAGTCCATCTGATTATCGATGACGTGAAATCAAGCTGACTATGTCAAAGGAGACAAGTAGAAACAATTCTGCTTGTAAAACAGAGAATCATGAAGAGTTGAAAACCAAAAGGGTCAAGATACTGTTCTTGTTCCCATTATAGCAAAAATTGTCCTATTAGTAACAACAGCTGAAGATACTTGTTACTCACAGGCGCTCTGGGTAGAGCTCTAGGTGGCATAAACAGGAACAGGGACACACAGAGTAAGACAGATGAGAATAAGATATATAAAGACAGGAAAAAAATTTAGGTCTATGGACAAACTATACTGAATCCTACTGTTTGAGAGAACCTTCTGCAAAATGTACGTGTTTATACATGGCAGACTTCTGGCTAGCTTTTTGACAGCAACTCAGTTCTGTGTGAACCTAAGTCAGATGTTTGAGTACCAAGATCACTTAAAAAAATTTCCACCCCACCTGTAACGATTATGCGTTATTACAAGGCAAAAACTTCTTGCCCTCTCGTGCAGAAATCATGCTGGTAGCCCTGCCAGCATTAGTAATGGTACAATGCATTTAAGCTATTCCCAGCTATCCATACAATTGTGGAAAATAATGTAGCATGTTACCTTTGTCTTCTGTATTGTCTAAGGCAAGGTCTTGAAAACAAATATGCACATGACTAACTTCAAAAGTGGAATTTCATAGATGGTTCTCCTAGCTGGCCAATAATTCTTGATCTCACAGATTCACAGTAGTGAATGATTATCTATACAGTGACACACGTATGGAGGGCACAACGCACTTACATTGGTGAGGTGTGGCACCTCCTCTCTGTACACCGGATTTCCTTTTTTATCTTCTTTCACATTTTACTCCATTCTCCTATTCGTAAGGCACCTAGTGCAAATGTATGTTACTACCCTCTAGTGGTCAACGTGGCAAAGTCCTTCTACTAAACACAGCTGGGGTAGGGGGTCCTGGTCTCAGATTGCAGATGGGTTTTGCAGCTGAGACTATGGGGATCCACCCCAAAATACATTTGTCTGACAGAATTGAAGCCTGTAAGCATGTGAACAGATCTATTACACACATGTGGGTTCTCCTAGCCTGCAGGGGTAGTTGAGTACGTTGGAGCTACGAGTAATAATTCTAATGCTAAAACAGGCCACAGAGTTCTCTTTGCTTACATCTGTGGCTCCCCAGAGAATGGAGCCCCTGTGAGTGGCATCTTCAAAATTCTTCTGGGTCTTCTCTGTTGATTGCTTAGGTGTTTGCACAACAGATCCCTATGGCTGCATCTAATCATAACACACTGTCAATCACTTTTCAGCATTGGCAGCAGTCATTTTCTATTATCAGTTCTAACTCCTTTAAGTATATTCAAGCATGGCATGAATACTGTAGGGGTCTGGAAGTATAAACAGACAAGCTCAGATCTTCAGCTAGTGTAAATTAGTATCAGTACCACTGACCTCATGGATCTTATTATTTGAAGTGAAATCTTATTAAGCTTCCTGTGCCTTTTCACTAAAAGAAACTCCCATGTCCAGTGAATTTTGGCTTTCTATTTAAACAAAGCTGCCAGTAAATTGACACATACTTGTTTTCTTCATTTTTTAAAATTTTAATGGTTATTACCTGCAGTTCCCTGAAATACTTAAACAGCACATTTAAGCCTCCTTTGATCATGAATTGGTTAATCATGTGAAAACACACTACAAAAGACTTGAACAGAGCTTTCCTGACTGGACTAATGCCAGAGCTATAAACCAATATCTTGCTGCTGAAAGCTATAAACAGCTACGTGAGTGGCTTAGGATTGCATTTTAAGAACAATTTGTATGCATTATTCTGCATAACTGTACATCTGGTGACGATAGAAAATATGGTGCATAAACAGGCACAGCCAGGGTTACAGACAATAAATTCAGGTAATCACTGGCCTTTTCTATATTGAAGCTTTTGTGGTTCCCTCTGACAGCCAGACTACACTGGTAGAAAAAAGCACTAACAGAGCCTTCTAGGGCAGACGAGGAGTCAAAAGCTGCTAACAAATTGGCTTTACTACTTTGGGGAGGAATGGGTAAAGGCCATGGGACAGAATAGCATCTGTGGGCTCTCTCACTTCCCTTCAACTCCTATTATCTGCAAGTAACAAGATTTTAGCTTTCTCTATCACTATCGCCGTGGAGACCATGGTTCCCTCAACTGTGCAATGCAGCCTGGTACCCACCGTTGTGAAACCGAGGGGCAAGTATCCCTTTCAGCCTGCCAAAGCCACAGTGTGGTTGGCAACATGGGATAAAGACGCGAAGAAATAATCACTGGAAAATGGTTGCAGTAAAATGATTTTTGTGCTGTGGTATTCATTTCCAGTAGTAGAAAAAGAAGTCTCTCTCTGTAACATTCACCTCATGAGTTCCCATTGCTGGCTAAGGTATTTTTTTCCATAGAAATACAGAAACACCAATTTCTGAGGAACTTGGATTGCTCTGGAACTAAAATGTTCTGCTTACAATGCATAAAGGCATTTTGTGGGGAGTCCTGTACTGCAAAAGTCAGAGTGCAGGATGATGACATAGAGAAGAATCTTTCTTTTAAAAAAGTTGCATTGAGGTGTTTCATTTCTTTTGTTTCTTTTTTTTCCAAACCAACCTCTAATTTTGGATAATGAAAGTTAAAGTGATACTGTATATTCTCAAAAAAGTAATCTGTTACTCTTAGGTCTGATATGGCTTTAGCTTAGGACAGAGAGAGGTGCAAATAGTATATGGTGGAGAGTCTGATGTTTGAGCTGTAGGTGGTGGTGTTGCTTTATAGGAGTTTAAGTTCGGTGAGGATGGACTACTTAAAAGGACATAAATAGAGGCAAATTGCGGTAGCTAATGAATCAGTTGCCTTCAGTTGCCTGACAATAGTCACCTTTCCTTCATCCTCAGTTGCTCACACAATGTCTTTTAGAAATGTGAATAAATATGGAAGTCTTCATTTCAACATGATTTAGGAACAGAGGTAGAATAGTAATGCAAGCATAAGTGGACAGATGCCAGGCAAATAATAGGAGACGTTACCTTTATCAATACAGTCCTTAATGACAATTCTTTTCATCATTTTGCCTTTTTTATATAAACGAATTCTTCAGTTATGTGGTGTCTTAGATTTCAAAGTACCTTTCACAGTAGCCTTGGTTTTGGTTTCAGTCAACATATACGCAATTGGTCTTGCAGGCAGAGTCTAATCTACCACCCAGTAGAGATAATCAACTTGAGTGAGTTTTGCATGCACAGGAATCCCATTGATTTAGTGTTTGTATACAAATTGAGGAATTAAACCTAACATCTCTATGAACCGATGCGGCCGCTGTTCCCACTTACATGAATTTTGACTTACCTTGTGGATTAGAACTTTGTAAAAACATCCATCTCACTTCATTAATAACTTATTCTGAGTTACAGCACTGTATTCCCACTGATTTCCAGTGGCAGAAAGGAGACAAGCACCAAGGCCTCTATCTTTGCTGCATGAAAAAATGACACTTTCAGCTCCAGTCCGTAAACCAGTACCAAAGTGGCTTCCTTGTGGGGAGTCAAACTGACAGACACACAGGGATATTGTCATTCTCTTCAACGTAGCTGCTGCCAGGTGCCTGTCAGTAAAGCTCTCATACTCCATCATCGCTTGTGGGTAGACCTGTGGCCAACAAGTCAGTGATGAACAGGAAGAACAGCCCGACTTCTTCCCTGCAGCTGTCGATACGAAACGATATATGAGTTCATGTTATGCAAAAAACCCTCTCCAAAACCCCAAATAATAAGAAGTATTATTTGGGACCCCCAGCACATGAACAAAAGACTTCTTCTACAGCTTCTGAGATTTGGCAATGGGCTGGTGTCTCCCTGCAGCATTAGAGACTGAGGCATGATACTCTTGAGGACCTGAGCATCTCTTTGCTCAACACAGCAACTTAGCCACAAGGGCATGAAACAGAGTAAGCAGAGTCTTTGCAAAGATTTACAGATGGAAGATGCACTATGAAAAGAGTGAAGAGAAAGCAGGGAATACATAAAGCAAACTGGAGCCCCTTGGTCTTTCTAGAAAGAACGTCATCTTCACCGTGCTTTTGTCTAAACACACCTTAAGGAGCAACAGCCTGAGAAGGGCAAAGTTAGCCAAAAATTTTGAGGATGAGAAAGTGCTTAGGATCCAGAGAGTCACAGGCACAAATTCAGTCATGCATTTATGTGCAAGCTTAAAATTAAGCGGTTGGAGTGCTTACTTAGAGTAATTTCCAGACAAGGACACTACTTAGACTTCACTCGTGGGACATTCAATTCAGACATAGTGCTTAAGCTAGGTTTTTCCTCCTTCAGCGTGCTCTGTGGAAGCCTGCATTGCTACCAAGTCTTCTGGGGATATAGAAAAGAAAGTATGAGGATATTGGTATGAAGAGCTGTCAGTCTCTTAGGCTGTAGTTTTGTTTTTCTTCCCTGGTGACAGAGCTTTCTGTGTCCTTCTGGCAGACACTATTCAGCTTAATCATCATTTAAATTGCCAGTTCATTACTCTCATGAGTCTTCACGCCAGCTAACGGTTTTAGACTTGCTTTTCCCTGATCAGACTAAGACATTCAGACCCCTTCTTCATTTTCCTTTGCTTGATCTCCACAAATGCTGACACATGCTAACTTGGGTCAAGCTTGTCGCTAACCTAAATAATCAGAACAATTGCTAACCTCCATTTAATGTCTTCAGAGGGGACTTTGGTAGTTTTTTGCTATCTGAAAAGTTGGATGTATCTGTATGATTTGTCAGGAAGGTCATTCAAGTCCAATTCAAAAGTGTCACAGATGACAGATCTCTGGTAGGATGCTGTTTTTAATTAATTTAACTTAAGCTACTTAATGGATTTACTTGCAAGTTATCAGAAAATTCACTCAGAGCTTATATGCTGTAAGTTTGGGGATGATACATGGAGTCTTTTTACATACTGCATAGAAGATGATTCCTTATTTTTTAAAAAAAGCCATGTTTTGGAATTGTATTCAGCAGTGGTTTTGCTGTTTTTCATATGAATAACACTAGCTTCATCACTAAGATTACAAAGCCAGACAGCTTTAAATATAGGAAGTTCCTCAGTTTAAGCTGGTTGTAGTGCAACACAATCTCATGACAGGATTTTTTTTTTTCAGGTGACCATACCTCTTTTAGTGCAAAAGTGTTTCATTTCAGCTAACAAAAATTAATTTTATTACCCTTGCTAACTGTTGGGTTAGCAGATCTTACTTATTTACTGAATATTAATCAAATCCTTATAAAAAGACAATTATTAATTTCCCTGTGGGCTTTCCTATGGCAGTCATCACTGTACTGTACTCAGTTTTTGTAAACTGAGAGAAAACTCTCCCCAAACCTCTCAGCACAGCAAATAGAAGGTTCAAACAATAATGAATTAAAAACCCAAAATGCATTTGGCTTTTCTGACTTATCAGTTGTCCACATTTAACTAGCTTGGATTTCTTGTAAGGACTTCTGCTATGGTTGTTCTTTTTAATAGGTGTGATCTAGACCCACTGAAACTAAATGGGAATTTTTCAGGTGACAATGCTTTGCACCAGAAGAGCATTACTCTGCCTCTTGCCCCAAAACCACTAAGCACATAGCAGTAATTAAATGGATATAAGTTCATAAAAGCCCCTGTGCAGAGGAGACTCATGCCCTTGTGTTCATTCCTATCCTATGAACTACAGATATATGTAGTTTCTAGTAAAATTGCACTAACCACTTCCTTTCTCTTTTACAAAATACAGATTTCATCCAAGTATCTCCAGCCCTTACCCTATCCATGTGAAAAGCATTCTGTCTGTGACCTCTTTGATTTATAGTCAGAGAATTCCCACTGAAGTGCACCTAGAAATCTCAGCCAGGACAGTTGCAAAGGAGTCAAGAGGCAGTCCCTCTGGTAACCATATCCCATAAATTTAGGGATTTACAGGTTGATCCTAGTATTTCAAACTCCATTTAGAAACGCAGCGGCAGCTGCTACAGACCCAGAAATATTGGTGCAATAATAATTTTGTCATGATGCTGCTTTGAAAATTGGTCATAGAATTGTTCCTCAGCTTGAGTTTCCCAGGGGTGTTAAGGTAAAGTGTAATGCAGCTAAGTAATCTTGAAGTGATAGAAGTGGGGATTACTCTGGCAGGGATTACCCCTGGAAGAGAGAGTCATACTCTTCTCACCAGATACAGATGAGAATATTGATAATAAATCTGACTGAGAAAAGCTTTAGCATCCTTCTGTTTTATCTAAGCAGTAGAATTCAGCTGACATCTTTCCAAGTTAATGAGGCCACCATATAGGACATTTTGTGATGGCTGTGCAGCACTAGAGAATCTAGCTCAGTCTTTAGCTAGTGTAAATCAGCTCTGTTATCTTCTCACTAAATTGGCAAGTACTGTCATTCCCAAAGCCTCCAATAGCTTCAGGAATCAAGCTGCCATCCTTAACTTTATATGTCTGCTTCAGGACAAAATGAAAGTGCCTCTCTTAATGCCTAGAAATCCCCTGTCCTCACCCTGCTTATTATTACAATGTCTTGAAATTCAGCCAGAATGCTTAAGTAACTGAAGAATAATCTCCAGAGATTGAGAGATCTGCAACAAAAACAATAGGCAAGTGATCCCTAGAGTAGGGAGCTTTGTGACTCTTCTTTTGCTTATATAAGTCCATAGCAGCTTCACAAAAGTTACAGCAGCAGAAGAAACAAATGACAAGAGCATCCAGCCCTACGATTATTGCTAACTACATCTTTAAAAAGGAGGATTTTCCAGTGTAGAAAGGGAATTTGGAAGTGGATGGAAGGGCTTATATGAGTTTTAACACAAAAGGCTCTTATCTTTCCTGTTGATCTGGTTTTGCATCTTTTTTTTTTTTTTTTTTTACATTAGTGACCTACTCTTATCCCATATGGGGCAAAGATTTGGGGGTTAGCCTTTTTACTAGACCTCTGTAAAAGCTAGAAAGGATGGACACATGGTTATGAATCTGCATAGTGGACACAGACTTTTCTTCCCTATAGACTGAAAGCTTCTTTACCTGTTCAAGTTTCATCAAGTGTTTAATGTACAGCTCCAGAGATATCTGCACTATCTCTATAGACAGGCAATTGGTTTCCCCTTTTTTGGCAGTCAGTCATTTCACTGTTGTGCTGTGCTGAGCAGACACATAGGTCTTGGATTTGCCCAGGCCAGAGATTAGATCACATTTAAGTGGCATTGCAATTACAACATTTTCTTCTCTTCCTCATTCTCAGCTTCCAGGTTTCCTTCTTACACAGCCTTCTTTAGCTTCCAAAGTCTGCTAATTCCTTGCTTCTGTTTTAAGTAGCAAAGCCCAAAGCACCCTCCTTTCCATAACCTGTTTCTTTCCTAAGCTGACAGATATTTTTTCCCTTCTGGATCTTTTCCAGTCTTCGTTTTCTGTCTATCATGGCTTTCAATCAGTTCTCCTGACAAATCCTCTCTCACTGTGCTCCCAAAAACCTGGCTTTTGATCCAGTGCTCAGCCATTTCACCTCTGGGATTCCAGTCCTGTAACTCTAAAGATATAGCAATAAAGCAAGCACAAGTAAGACTAATCCCTGAAATGGACTAAGTAATTCTCCTTCCTATTCTCCCCCAAGGCAAACACATTGACATTTTGAGTTAAGTTATATTCTGGCTATATAAAAAGAAACTGAAGCTTACCTATAAAGTTTCTAATGGCTAGCTCTGAGAGTCTCTCAGAGGGCAAAAACTGGGGCAGACCTTGCTGCAAATTCATAGTAAATTTCTCTGGGTAATGACAGGGAAATCATTCTCCCTCTATATAAGCAAATCTTACTGAGGAACTCTGAGGAAAGCTATTAATCCCGGGCCTGATCCATCTTACACTAGTGTAAATCAGAAAAAAATCCTCTGAACTCAGAGGAGTTACAAAAACGCATTAAAAAATCTTTAATTATTACTAAGGCCAGGGAACCCTGTTATGAAAATAGGGACTAAGCCCCTGCCTCCATGCATTTGGCGTTTCTAAACTTGCTACCATGAGGAACAATGTGATCTAGCAGGCAGACCACAGAAATAAGAGCTTGGAGGCCTTGACTCTATTCCTGGCTCTGACAGTGACATATTAGGTGACAATGAGCAGATCATTTTACTTCTGTAAGCCAACACTTCCCCTTTCACCTTTGGTCTTGTTGGTCTGTAAATTCTTTGGTCTCAACAGGACCTTCTAAGTAAGTAACAACAAACTGACCCTTGCAAAGATTAATTCTAAAGGAAAATTAAATGGGACTTACATACACTGAAGTTACTTAAGAATGGAAATAACATATCAAGGTATTGTTTATTAGCACTGGGATTATATAACTCCAGAGCAATGAGGCTGTTTTGTTACCCCAAGACCCATTTATCACCAACAGTCACAATGTTTTCTTAAGATGACAAGAGATCAGTCTATCTAACTTGCAATTAGGGATAAAGAAAAAAGCTTGATTAAAAGATCTGACCTTAATTTAAAAAATTAACACTGTGGCAAAAAGCAAACGAAGTGCATTTTTAGTTTAATTAAAATGCCACAATTACAATGTAAATAATTGTGTTTTATTAATCGTCGGCATTCAAGCCTGAGACTGGAGCGATACTAAAGATAATTAAGTTGCTGGTGCTGAGTATGGTGCCTTAATAATTACATAGTAGTTAATACAGAATGCTAACTAAAACTGGGAAGTTCTGCATAGCAATTATGTTATCTAAGGCTGCTAATTAGTTATGTTAATTTAGAATTACTTTAGTTTCCTGTGTAGACTGGGCTTGTTAAACTGCAAGTCCCCATTGTCACTTCTGTCATATGCAACAGAACTGGTGCTCTCTTTCCCTTTCCAGTGAAGTTTACACAACAATGTTTCACATCATCAAAGTGGTCTCTAAAGGAGGCAGATCCTACAGAATCTTATACTGTATTTGTTAGTTATTTGTCTGGCATGTGCAGGTAGCAGCATGTTTATAGCTCAGGATGCTTAATCATGACAAGGACCCTTCTAATTGTTAAAGTCAAGGCAGAGTCCACTTTTTAAAGTCATTCTTATTAGTCCTATTTTACTGACAGAAAAAACAATGTGATTTTAAGGGGTATGAAGAGAATGAGGACAAGAAACTAAGCTGGTCCAGAGATAGACCAGAGACAGAATAAAAAAATCATAGGTAATTCCTGCTTGCAGTCATAATATTGAGGACTGTGTTTTAAGGTCTGGGCTCCTGAGTCAGGATATGGGCAAAGAGCTGTGAAGCCTGAAATGCCGAATCAGTTGAGCTGAATATAGTGTAAAGTAGACGTTGCAAATAGCTTGAGTGCACAAGGTCTCAAAGGTAAAAAGGAATTGAGAAAATACCCTGCAAGGGAAAGTGAACTGGTCAAAAGGCCCCACTTGTCAATTTAGAATTCTCCAGAAATATAGAAATCAAATGGAGGAAGATTAATGAGTACTTTCCCTGCGTCTGCAAGGAATGGCTGTCAGAAAAAGGAAGACAGAGGTGCAGCCTTCTTTCAGATAAACCTCGAGTGGCTGGGAGTCAGTAACCTAATGTCCCCATCTCCTTTTACCACCCCATGACAGGGTGGTTGCCCCCCAGTTTGAGAATGGGGGACATTTTTTCTTTATACCCTCCCATTAGGTTGTTGCAGGTAGCCATAAGATCTCCTCTTTGCCTTCTCTTCCTAAGACTAAAAAACCCAGCTACCTCAGCCTTTCCTAATGGCTTTTATGTATATATATATACTAAGATCCACAAGGGCATTTGGGCAACCCACTCAACTCAATCATCTAAATGCTTTTATGCATCATGGCCTGATTTCTGAACACCAGACAATCTCCTCTTTGTTTCTTAGAGAAGTAAGCTGCTTTGCCCCTTTTGTGGAGTAGTTACACCCACTGGAGGCAAAGCCTTCTTTGCCTGATCCTTCCATTCCCTGCCTTTTTGATCTTAATAGGGAGAAATACATACTCCCTATGCATTCATGTGATGACTTAAGGGATAGGGGGCAACGGCGACAAGTTCCTGCCTGGCGCAGCAGGCGCATCTCCTTCATGAGTACCCCACCCTCCCAGGTGCTCTTCATAATAGGTACGAGGCTCTGCAAGTGGAACCAAACAATGACAAGGACAATGGTTCATCTAGGTTGGAAGAGTTGCCAAGGTTAACTTGGCCTATGCCCTGCATCAAAACCGCTTCCATGAAGACAAAAAGACGGGTCATTGTCACAGGAGACTCTCTCCTGAGGGGAACAGAAGGCCCAATTTGCCAACCAGACCCATTTCTTAGGGAAGTCTGCTGCCTCCCTGGGGCTTGAGTTAAAGATGCAACAAGGAAACTTCCTACCCTGGTACGGCCCTCAGATTATTATCCATTATTGCTTTTTCAGGTAGACAGCGATGCAGTAAGAAGTCCGAGGGCAATCAAGAGAGACTTCAGGGCCTTGGGACAACTGGTTAAGGGATCAGGAGCACAAGTAGTGTTCTCCTCTATCCTTCCAGTTGCAGGGAATGATGAGGGAAGAAACAGGAAGACCCAGCTGTTCAATACCTGGCTCTGAGCCTGGTGTCACTGGCAGGATTTTGGGTTTTTTGATCATGGGTTGGTCTACATGACACCAGGCCTGCTGGTGACAGACGAGGTACACCTGTCTTAGAGGGGGGAAAGGATCTTTGCACAGGAGTTAGCAGCGTTCATTGAAAGAGCTTTAAACTAGATTTGAAGGAGGAAAGGGATAAAACCAGGCTCGCTAGAGATAAGCCTGGGGGTGGCATGCCAGTGTGTGAGGAATGGTGTGCTAGCAAGGTCCTTCAGCCTGCTCCACGATGTGCTGAGTACACTGGAGCACATTTGAAATGTCCCTGTACCAATGCGCGCAGCACCCTAGCCATTTCAGTGGAGGTAGGGGATGGGGATCCACGCGGCAGCAAAGACGCAAGGGTTGTTGATGTGTTAGAAACCACGGAAGTGCCTGATAACAATCACATAGGAATTAGGGCCTCTCCCCCAAAAAAGGTGGCAGGATCAATAGCCCAATTGAAGTGCATCTACACCAATGCACGCACTATGGGCAACAAACAGGAGGAGTTGGAAGCCTTTGTGCAGCTGTAAAACTATGATGTAATTGCAATCACGGAAACATGGTGGGATGACTCACACAACTGGAGTGCTGCAACGGATAGCTATAAACTCTTCAGAAGGGATAGGCAAGGCAGGAGAGGTGGTGGGGTAGCCCTGTATGTTAGGGAGTGTTTTGACTGTCTAGAGCTTGACGATGGTGATGAAAGAGTCACGTATTTATGGGTAAGAATCAGGGGAAAGGCCAACAAGGCAGATATCATGGTGGGAGTCTGTTATAGACCATCCAACCAGGAGGAAGAGACAGATGAAATATTCTATAAGCAGCTGGGAGAAGTCTCACAATCACTAGCCTTTGTTCTCATGGGGAACTTCAACTTACCAGGTGTCTGCTGGAAATACAATACAGCGGAGAGGAAACAGTCTAGGAGGTTCCTGGCGTGTGTGGAAGAGACCTTCCTGACAGAGCTGGTGAGTGAGCCAACTAGGGAAGGTGGCCCGCTGGACCTGTTGTTTGTGAACAGAGAAGAACTTGTGGGTGATGTGACGTTGGAGGCTGTCTTGGGCATAGCGATCACAAAATGATAGAGTTTTCAATTCTTGGAGAAGTAAGGAGGAGGGTCAGCAGAACTGCTACCTTGGACTTCCGGAGGGCAGACTTTGGCCTGTTTAGGAGCCTGGTTGACAGAGTCCCTTGGGAGGCAGTCCTGAACGGCAAAGGAGTCCAGGAAGGCTGGACGTTCTTCAGGAAGGAAATCTTAAAAGCGCAGGAGCAGGCTGTCCCCATGTGCAGAAAGACGAGCCAGTGGGAAAGAAGACTGGCCTGGCTGAACAGAGAGCTTTGGCTGGAACTCAGGAAAAAAAGGAGAGTTTATGACCTTTGGAAGAAGGGGCAGGCAACTTAAGAGGACTACAGGATATCATGAGGTTATGCAGGGAGAAAATTAGAAGGGCCAAAGCCCAACTACAACTTAATCTGGCTACTGTAGTAAAAGACAATAAAAATGTTTCCATAAATACATTAACAACAAAAGGTGGGCTAAGGAGTATCTCCATCCTTTATTGGATGCGGGGGGAAACATAGTGACAAAGGCTGAGGAAAAGGTACTTAATGTCTTTAATAGTAAGACTTTAATAGTTCTCTGGGTACCCAGCCCTCTGAGCTGGAAGACAGGGACAGGGAGCAGAATGAAGCCCCCATAATCCAAGGGGAAATGCTTAGTGACCTGCTACAACACTTAGACGTACACAAGTCTATAGAGCCGGATGGGATCCACCCAAGGGTACTGAGGGAGCTGGTGGAGGTGCTCACCAAGCCACTTTCAATCATTTATCAGCAGTCCTGGCTAACCGGGGAGGTCCCAGTTGACTGGAGGTTAGCAAATGTGATGCCCGTCTACAACAAAGGCCAGAAGGAGGATCTGGGAAACTATAGGCCTATCAGTCTGACCTTGGTGCCAGGGAAGGTATGGAGCAGATCATCTTGAGTGCCATCACACGGCATGCACATGACAAACGGGTGATCAGGCCCAGTCAACATGGGTTTATGAAAGGCAGGTCCTGCTTGACTAACCTGATCCCCTTCTATGGCAAGGTGACTCGCTTAGTGGATGAGGGAAAGGTTTTGGATGTTGTTTACCTGGGCTTTAGTAAAGCTTTTGACACCATTTCCCACAGCATTCTCCTGGAGAAACTGGCTGCTTATGGCTTGGATGGGCATACTCTTTGCTGGGTAAAAAGCTGGCTGGACGGCCGGGCCCAAAAAGTTGTGGTGAATGGAGTTGGCGGCCGGTCACAAGTGTGTTCTCCAGGGATCAGTATTGGGGCCAGTTCTGTTTAATATCTTTATCAATGATCTGGATGAGGGGATTGAGTGCTCCCTCAGTCAGTTTGCAGATGACACCAAGCTGGGCAGGAGTGTTGATCTGCTGGAGGGTAGGAAGGCTCTGCAGAGGGACCTGGACAGGCTGGATCGATGGGCCAAGGCCAATGTATGAGGTTCAACAAGGCCAAGTGCCGGGTCCTGCACTTGGGTCACAACAACCCCAGGCAACGCTACAGGCTTGGGGAAGAGCGGCTGGAAAGCTGCCCGGAGGAAAAGGACCTGGGGGTGCTGGTCAGTAGATGGCTGAATGTGAGCCAGCAGTGTGCCCAGGTGGCCAAGAAGGCCAACAGCATCCTGGCCTGTATCAGAACTAGTGTGGCCAGCAGGAGCAGGGAGGTGATCGTGCCCCTGTACTGGGCACTGGTGAGGCCGCACCTCGAATCCTGTGTTCAGTTTTGGGCCCCTCACGACAAGAAGGACATGGAGGTGTTGGAGCGTGTCCAAAGAAGAGCAATGAAGCTGGTGAAGGGCCTGGAGCACAAGTCTGATGGGGAGCGGCTGAGGGAACTGGGGGTGTTTAGCCTGGAGGAAAGGAGGCTGAGGGGAGACCTCATCACTCTCTACAACTACCTGAAAGGAGGTTGTTGCGAGGGTCTTTTCCAACCTAAATGATTCTATGATTCTATTCTTTCATGTCTTTAGAGAAACAAGAGAGCTTGGCCAACATGGAGTTGCAGGGAATGTGCCTTTTTCTTTTCTCCTTTTTATTGGCAGAGTAAGGGATACGAATCAAGATTTTGTGCTAATGCAATGGCAACATCAGGAGCTTTAAACCCTGATCTTATGTTTTCCAACACATATTCATCTTCTATGTTGACTGCTTCCTTATATTGTGAGGATAAGTTTCTAACTAATGTTCAAACGTTGCTCTGAGCTTGTTTGAAAAGACACTGTGGCTATGGGGAATCTCCAGAGACAATGGAACAAAAGAGAAGAATGCTTCCCTCCACTCAGCCTTTATGCATGCAGTAGCTATTTTTAATATTAGAAATTAATACATATGGGGAAACAGATCCTCTCAGCAACAGAGTGTCAGCAGCATCTAAGACTGAAAGATGCAGAGAAGCAGGGCTGGCAGCTCTAAGCTGAGCTTTAAGGGCTCTGTTGCCCCAGGTAAAGCAGCAAATCTCCCGTGTGGCATCGCCTACACATCTTTACTGGACAATTAGCTGTCCCTAATGTTTTGCAGTGCTTGCTAGCCCCATTGATAGGGCTGGCCTTGCAAAGAAGTTAAATACATCAGAATAGCTCAGTGACACTATCCCACAACTAACAGTTCCTTCACAGCTCAAAGCCCTGCTTATCGGATGTTGAAGGTGTGGCTGCTTTTACTTACTTTTTTTTCCCTTGGTGACTTTATTAGATTTTGATCTAGGCCTGAAGTTCATAATTTGGGTCTGTATATTTTCATAACACACCTGACTGAGGACCAAATTATGCTCCAATTACTCCTGTATAATATGATTCAAAAGTGTTACATGGGAATGGATTAATTTAGTTCCCTGTAGGGACTTTAATTTAGGGCCTCATTATGAACTTTGGAGTCCACATAGGAAGTCATCAGGGCTACAAAATACTGGTTTTTATCTTCCTCAGAAAGCTACTTGCGTAGTAGAATTTTTAATGTGAAATTTTAATTCTGCCATTATTTTCCTAGATTTGTTTCTAAGCTTGTTTTTCACGGAAGCAAAATTGTTTTTCAAGGAGCAAACACTATTCAGAGAGGCAGACTTCTGTTTTCTGTGGACAACTTTTCACAGTTATCCATAACTCCAGGGGCATTGAGACCACTCATTCAAGCTGCTCAGTAATTTTTATTATCCCAGTTTTACAGAACATGCAGCTATCAAGATAGACTGAAAAACTCGCATATGCTGTCCTATACAAAAAACACTCCTTGCATGTAGCCAGTAACATCCCTTGCAGTATCACAAAGCATTTTGTAAACATAAGCTAATTACATCGCCCCAGGATGGGTATCTCAACTGCAAATTCACAAACAAGGAAACTAAGACCCATAAGGTTTAAGTAACTTGGTTAACAGGAAGTTTGTGGTTAAGATATAGACTCTAGAAATTTTTACGAAGTTCTTCATGCTCTAATTGCTGGGCTGAACTTCTGAAGGGATTCTCCCCTGAAGCACTGCTACTTTACAACCGCTTTCCTGGCTATCTGCTACAGACCATCCGGACCCTGCCTGACTTAGTTTAGGTTATTTTCGTTGGCTGTGGCAGCGTCAGCAGAGGCAGTTCATCTCTTTGTTCTGCATGTACAAGCAGGAGGGTCTCTTTTAGGAAACTGTCACGTATTCCTTGCTAGCTGCATGTGTACCACCATAGATATGAGCACTTCTGTCCAGGAAATTTTGAGGTGAGCCACTTAACAAGCTGCCTCTGTACGGGAGCTTTGTCTAGAAAGCTGGAATGCAAAAGACTCCAAGGCCTGAATTGCCTCTGACAGATGAGTCGTTTCCAAATGCTTTTTATGTACCACAGGGTAAGAGCAATTAGCACAGTTCAGCGGATGTGCAGCAACGTCATGTCTAGCTTGTTTCAGTATCTTCAGCCCTAAAGTCCCCGCAGAGCATGCATCGGGCTATTGTGAAAATTTGGGCTTTTGTCTGAAGACAGGTCAGCCTGCATCTGCTTCCCCCAAAGTACAGACATGCTGACTTTTTCAATTTGGCATGCAGCTCCAAATGTTTCTCAAATCTTCCCCACAAACCCTTAGAAATACAGATCCTTGTACTCATGCTGTTCTCCATGTACTGAAATAAGTGGAATTACACCACTGTAAGATAGAAGTGAGGGGCGGAAATGGCCCCGTGAGAGGTCCTTCTGGATAGCAATGGTGAAAATGAAGCTGTTAATCATCATACTGCATAGTGATGAGGCTCCACTGCCAGGCTAATAAATACACTCTGATCCAGCATGGTGTGGATGCGCAACCAGATGTGTTCTTGTCTGCAGAGGGAGCAGAGGGATTTCAAGGTCTGCAGTGGGTCTGCTGGAGACAGAGGAATTATTAACAGTGTTAGCAATTTGAATAGTTAAATTGATGAGGGGCTCAGGGAAAATGTCAGGAAATTAGAAATCATTAGAGACATTTTGAAAAGCATTAGGGTTGAGAATTTTCTTAAAGGACGTGTTTATTACAAAGATGACTGAACCCTGTTAGAAATGAAAAGACATTTTGTAATATCACTTGACTGAAAGAACAAGGGCATACATATGTCTGTAAGTACATGCACACACTCACATTCACACACACTGGCAAGCTTTTAAAAGAGCAAAGTTTCAGACAAACAAAATGAGAGCAAGAATTTGAACAGGATGGGGAGTTGAAACAGAAGCTTTTAATTGCTTCCTGATTGCTGGGGTCAAGTGTTGAATATGATAAAAGGGAAAGCAGAACAACATGATTTTCTGTTTGATTCTCCCTCCTGCTGTTCTGTGAATGGAAGTGGTGAAGCACTGAAGAGGGGGGTAGGAGACAGGGGTCTGGAGAGACGAGAGAAAGAAAAGGCTTCTCAACACTTTCTACTTTTGTGCATGAAAATTTTGAAATATTGTAAAACTAATTATTTTAGGAGAAATGCACTGCTGTATTGTCTGAATGCCAGAAATACTTTTTTTTACCATAATCAGCAGAAATCATCCATCTCTATAATGTTTTCTAACTTCTTGATTAGCACTAAGTTAATTTGGTGCTTATCAGTCCAAAGCAAGGGGAGCATGAAATTAACTTAGGGCCAAATCTTCGTTTCCTTCCTTCACCAACTTCCTTTTGACATAAACAGTCATTTTGTTGAATAAGGAATAATTTTAAAATATACGAGGACTTTATTATTTTACTTATTACGGAGTATTTCCATGTTATTCAACATGGCATTTTTCTTTTGTGCAATTTATTCCTCCCTCCCCCAAAACCTTCTGAATACTCCCTTAAATACAGCAGGTCCAGTTTGGCTCTCGTGTAACTCTCTGGTTTTCCAACTTCCTTTCAAATAGAAAATTAGAATTTTGGACTTCCGTTCTAGTAATACCAATAGATGAATTGATATTGAATGTAGATATTTCTTTTCCAGTTTTATGACAAGCCATAGTGGTCCAAGGAGTACCTTCTTTTGGTTTTGAAGGCTGAACTTTTTTATCTTCCTCAAATTGTAATATCCCACACTGTTGTCTACAGGAGTTTGTCTTTCTCTCCTGCATCAATATACAACACAGGTGGGGAGGCTGCACTGCTGAAACAGCCACATGGAGTCTTCAAGAGGCAACCTGAACGGCGTGAGGAGTCATCAGCAGGGTTTTTAAGTGATTATCACTCTCCTTAGTCTCCCTTGGGTTTTGTGCAGCTGGTGGAGTGCCGCCTTAGTGAACCTTAACTGTGATGAACGAATCCTGTATGGGTTAAAATAAGTTGGGACATAACCTCCTAACAAGGTTCTCCTCCCATAGAAATTCATTGCACATTTCTGAATCTCCTTCTCGCTTCCCCCACCCTTTTTGCTTCTTAGTGAAGTGTGTTTTAAAGGGCCATTGTTCAAAGATATTTTAATAGAAGTGAGTCGCGCTATACGCCGAGCTGTTGCATGTCCCAAACTTATTAAAAACAATAAGGACTTCCCACACTGAAAATGAGGCTAACAAGCTCAAACTTTACAATGCAAGACATACCACAATCTTTCTTGCCCCTATTGCCTTTTCTCCCCCTGTGTTCCCTACAAGGTTAGTGGATGCTCCCATTCAAGAGACATTTAAAAAGGGCAGTTTTCTGAGGCCACTTGGAATTGCCTTTCTTGATACACCTGATATCCCTACAGAAATCTAATTTGCAGCATGGGACTTTGTAATTTCATGCTAGAACAGCATAAAATGGAAGAATAACTCATCCAGAAGGAGGGGATTATGTAACAGTAGTGAGGGAGAATCAGCAGAGACAGTGAAGATCCTTTGGAAAGTCATGTTGCTGGTTCTGCAGGTGCCGTATACCTGCTAATTGGTTTCAAACAACAGGGAGATACATTGCCAACAAGCAGAAGAAAAGGGAGGGAGGAAAAAAGCTTGGTATTAATACAACTCACCTAAACTCACTCAGACAGAAAGGTATATTGCAGCTGAATAAAATCCTCCTGTATTGCCCAGGCTCCATCTCATGAATGCCTGCTTTTTCTTCTCCTTTCCTTTTCTTTTCCATGGTATTACAGACTGTGACAAAAACAGTATCTTTGGTGTCACTGGTGTACTTCAGCCATTGAGAATGAAGAACGAGACATTTGGCATAGGGATGTGCACAACCTGTAACAAGTCATGTCAAACAGGAGCAGTACAGTTGAGTGCTGGGAGAGGCACAACACCACAATCCACATTAAGGATTTGGTGTGAAAGCGTGCCGAGTTAATGGAAGCTGTGGGCTCTGCCCCAGGAAGGACACTCATTAGCAAAGCAAAGGAACTGCTGACAGACACACTGAAGAAGCTTTGAAGGTTGATGAGCTGGATTGGGAAACCTCATTAATTATTCCAACACATGGATGCTCTAAAGGTGCCACAGATCTCCACTGGAGAATAGGGTAGACAGTCCTATACAGCCCACTTTGCTTATCCTGTTACTGGATTTTGTGAGGATGGGACTAGTGTGAAAATAGCAATGACTCTCAGTGCTGTATAAAGCGATTCTGGGCTGCTCCTTAACTTTAAAATAGCCACAGTAGAGGCACAGACAAAATACGCCGCCAACCAAGAGAAAAGGGTACACTACCACAGGCGCAGACTGGAGAAAAACCAAGCAGGAGAATTGCCATGGATAGGAGCAGGAGATGGGTGGGAGAGCCAAGAAGAGAGGGGTAGAGGAGCTCTGCTGCAAGAATGGCCCCCTAGGTCTTTGTTCTCCCTATCATTTTTTAATCTAGTATGAATTCTCCCTGCTGCTGCTAATGGTATGCTAATGGTAATGGTTGTTTTATTGATCTATCCACCATGATTTCCATGTTTGCCTCCTAAATGGTTATTGTTATCTAAGAATCTGGTGTACAATTCAGCTGGAATTGCTCTAATGGGCAGTATTTCTTAACTATCAAAAATGTACTTATCATTACATCATCTGTCTAGATGCCTTTCAAATTTCTTAATTTTCATGATAGTGCAGAATGCTATGTCATCTAAAAATGCGGTCACTTCACTGTTCATAACAGTTCTCTGAACATTCATTCAGTAAATATACCAAAAGCATCAGTCATAGCACAGTGCCTTTCACCGCTCTGTGAATACTTAGTACTTAGCTGTTTTGAAAAATGATCTGTTTCTGCTCACTGTTTAACTCTTAACTCATTTCTAATGAAGGAATTTTAGCCTAAAGCTCTTAATTTACTTAATAACACCTTCTGATGTTTTTTATCAGAACATCTTGCAAGCCTCGTCCGCCCAGTGGGAGCAGGCAGTTAGGAATCATGGGATTGTGACATCTGCACTATGTCACACTTGGGCAGGCTGGAAGCTCTCAGAGCACGGCAGTGTCCTGACACGATGGCTATGCTTTCTCCCTCTGACATGAAAACCTCTCTGGTTAATAAACTAACTTGGGCAAATGAAAACTTACAAAATCAAAGATGGCACTTCAGAGAAACAGTAGCAGACCTGGATATTGAAAATCGGAATTTACTGAAAGGAACTAAAGATTTGAAGGATAGATACAGGCAACTGCAGGCCAGTGCAAGCTGTTTGAGGACATTAGTAGGAGATCTACACAGAGAAGTGGATGATGCCAGGGACACACTGAAAGACAAAGAAAACAAGATCAAACAATTAGAACTGCAGAATAAAAATTTGAATGACATGAATGAACAAATGAAGGCAGAGATCATGGAAATGTCCTGCCAAATTTCTGCATACTGGGATAACAAAATGTATCGAAAGATAGATATATTAGAAGTGAGGAATATGTTTGAAAATGAGAAGCGTTTGGAACATTTGCAAATCAGACTGGAATTGAAGGAGATACTGTATGAGCAAGAAAAACTCCGAACCCACCATTTAAGGAACTTACTAGAAGAACTTGACAAGCTCAGGGAAGTTCAGAGAAATTGCATTGTGCAGATGAAAGGACAACTAGAAGAATTAGCTGAGGAAGCTGCACTTTTGGCAGTGAATGAGAACAAATCCTGGGCACGTTCCTCCTTACTGCATAAGTCTGCTGAACCCATACTTCTGGATGACTCTTTCCCTTTGCTTAAAACCCAAAATTGCTTCTGTTACATTTGGAATATCCTAAAGCTCTTTGGACTTCTCGGTTACTATTTTATCATCAACAAGATTCCACTATTGTTCAGTGGCTGTGTATTTGATATACTGGTGCTAATCTTGTACCCATACTTAATTTTTAAAAATGAAGGACTATTACCATTTTAAGAATAGCTATAAGGGCTCTGCAGAGCTGTCCACATCAATTTAGTAATCTCCCCTTGTACTGGTTTTGGCTATGATAGAATTAGTTTTCTTCAGAGTGCTTGTATATTGCTACATTTTGGATTTGTGATTAAAACAGTGTTGATGTAACACAGGGATGTTTTCGTTCCTGCTGAGCAGTGCTTACACACAGTCAAGGCCTTTTCTGCTTCTCACCCCACCCCACCAGCGAGCAGGCTGGGGGGGCACAAGAAGCTGAGAGGAGACACGGCTGGGACAGCTGATCCCTACTGACCAAAGGGATGTTCCATGCCATATGACGTCATACTCGGCAATAAAAGTGGGGAGGGTGAAGGTTGGCAGGGGCTGCTGTTGCTCAGGGACTGGCTGGGCATCGGTCAGTTGGTGGTGAGCAATTGTTTGCTTTCTTATCACTTGTGTTTCTTGGTTTTGTTTTGTTGTGGTTTCCCTCCACGCTTTTTTTTTTAGTTATTAAACCCTCCTTATCTCAATGCACAAGTTTTCTCACTTTTACCCTTTTGATTCTACCCCTAATACTGCTGGGGCGGAGTAAACGAGCAGCCATGTGGTGCTGAGCTGCCTACCAGGGTTAAACCATGACATCCCTTCTATGCATTAATACACGTGTTCATGGGTTTTTTTAGAAATAAGTAAACTTCAGGTTCTGAGCATAGTTTTTTTGTTTTAATTAGGTTGTTAACTGTGAATATATTTATAGTAGATAGCTGCATGTAGTAAAAACCCAAAGAGAACTCACTGCCTCAGGCAAAGGAGAGAAAAAAATTGCAGTTTGTGCTAATCTGACTGAAAGTGGGCAATGCGCAGTACTTGATCCTGGAATCCACTTCCCTACTAGACTGTCAACTTCTAAGTTTTTTCACCTGTCGGTCACATTGCAGAGTATAACTTTTCTCCAGACTTTGAGGAAGAGCATGGAGGAATTTAAAGATGTGGGAGGGTTTAGTATGTTAGTTGAGGTTGGTTAAGAAGGGCTTTCATTAGTGGACATTAATTCAGTCAGTGCATATTTACATTTGGTTAAAACCTTTTGTTTGTGCATCTAGAGACAATAGGCACAGGAACTTTTTAAATACAAATAAATAAATACATGCCATTTTGTGGATGTTAAGTTAAATCCTAAAAACCAACATGGCAGCTGGCCAACTGGTAATCATGCTGAGCTTTCAGAATTATCCCTGACATTTATGCACAAAGCAGGTAGACGAAGCTTGCCAGGCAGGAGCTAGCAAACAAACAGTACACTGAACAAATATGATACAGGGGAAAAAAGTCTTAGACATTGAAGTGAAAGCTGTGATTCCAGGACATCATTTTCACTGTAGCTTGTAGCAGTGGCAGTGGAGAAAAATTCCAGAGATGAAAAGGCTAGAACAACCTCTTAATCTCCTTTGTGCTTGTCCTGTGTGACAAGTCACCCTTTGAAATCAGAAGAGAGACAGTCTAGAAGAGGAAAGTTTGAGCATAAAGAGATCAGGCAACGCTCAGAGGTAAGGTGAAGTCAGAACAAAGAAGGTTTCTATTTAAGATGCTGAACTGTGACTCAGAGGAACTAAATTTTCTTCCTGCATCCTTCCTCCTTTTCCTCTGGGAAGTCACTTAATCTCTCCCTATCTCGGTTCCCTGACTGAATAATGAGGCAGTAATATTAAATAGTGTGTTTCTTTTCATACTTGAGAGCATTTGTTTGTTTGTTTGTTTTAAACTAGAATAATTTTACAGAACTGAGGGAGGGAATGATAAAATAAATAGTTGAAAGACCAAAGTGGAGAGGGCAAAAGAGAAGGAGTTGCAGCAAAGGCTGAGGGTAGGAATTTCTTACCCTGGATCAACAACTTCAGTCAGAACAGTTTGTGTACACATAAAAATGGTTTAGTCAGAGAAAATGCCTAGTATAATTAGGACCCAATCTAAATAGAGACCTTTAAGTACTATTCTTACTGGATAATACTAGTAATGAGAGGTGAACTGCCTGTAAGGGGGTATTTGTGCCAAGGGAGTCTGAACTGTATTACCTGGCAATTCGTTGACAATTGCAGCTGTGCAAAGCCAGACTGATGTTACTTAATCCTTGCTGCCCAGTGCCACAGGGAAAGCCATGAGAAAAACAAATGTTCAGTGGGGTCGAAGTTAAAAAGGAAACATGGTCACAAAGAAAGGGTTCCAGAAATATGTCCTGAGAAGAGTCACAGAAGATAACTCTGCAATGGGGTAGATGATAGCTTTGTTGCCCTAATTTTTCAACAGATCTTCTCAACCAGCTTCAGCTGCTGTCCTGTATGCACAACACACATGAAATCTGAAGGTGGCTTACATAAAACTGTAGAGGCTTCTGTAGGAACCAATGGTAGCATTACAGCTTGCAAATGTATTTTCAGTAAAAAATTGTTACTTCATGTAACACATAAATATGTGGTAAATTCTGCACAGAGAGGAAACAAATCTCTCCCTGTTTTTGATAGACTGTGTCAATAGCAGTATTTACAGGTCATACAAAAATAAGGTTTTTTGTTAAACCAGAGATAAAGAACTAGAATGAGGCAAAAAATCACATATGCAGCATTGTCCTTTCTACAATTTGCAGTCTTTATGAAGGATGTATAGAAGGCTCAGATAATCCTATAATGTTCCTGTCTTTCCCATCTTTATTTTAGGAAAAAAAAAAAAAGAAAATTATGTGCTTGGTTATCACAAAAAAAAGCAAAGACATATTTTTAATTCACACATTTGAATATAGCTGTAGGGCTGAATTCCTGCAGGGGAAATCTGTACAATTACAGTCAGGTGACAACACCTTTCCATTGAAAACACCATATGTGCCAGAAATTGCTACATAACGCTATAAGCAGCAGAAGGGAAGCCGAGCAAGAAGTGACTTGAAACAGGTACGTAAGCATGTGTTACACAGATATAAGATATGTGTGTTATACAAACTTTTGCTTTCTTTACAGTTTATTACAACTTCAGTTAAAACCACACTTACAGCAGCAATTAATTGCTTTTAAACAGCAGTTTTCTTAATCTGAAAACTTTACATACAAAGATGATGAAAACTAGCTTTTCTTACCCACCTTATTTCATTTTCACTCTTTGATTGGATCCATTACTTTTTCTGGCATTCATTCTTCCCACGTGCATTCTTGTAGACAACTTGAGGTGTACATGAGGTCTCATGAGGGTTCATATGCACACATACTTCCGCGGTTATGCTAACTAGAAGACCACTGTATGTTAACAAGTTAGTGATCTACAGAACAGTTAACCTGAGAAGGTGCAGGCTTGTGCTGTGCTGTACATTCAGCTTGGTATTCGGGCCTGTGGTGTGCTGCACATATCCTTTGGCCACAGGGGAAACCTAGCCTGCTTATTGTAATGAAGGAGCCTGCTGGCAGCTCTCGTGTGGCACCAGTGATTACACCACCTGCATGTCCTGTAGCTTAAAAAACACTTCCATTGTTCTAAGACTTTCTCCAGTCTTTCAGGAGATAGAAAGGAATGAAGTACACTCTCTAAATACCGGGTTTGTAATTTCTTCCTGTAAATGACAGTTTGTATATTGCATGTTGCAATAAGTGCTGAAGACCTTGACCAAAATGACCTTTTGTGCTAAACACTCTATGCGTGTTTATTGACACAGAGATCCTGCCCTTGAGCATGCAGAATTGTAACACACAACAGGTGTGTTAATATTGCCTTGTTTGGGAGTGGAGAGGCAGTGTGTCGAGATCAAATTAGTTATTGAGATCATAGAGCCTATGGAAACTGAACTTGAATCTTCAGCAAGTCTAACAAGATGAATATTGCTCTTGTGTTTAAAGCAGTTAGCTCATTAGAAGTCTCCCTTGTAGGAAGAAAATGAATTTTCTTCTTCACTCAGATACTTGTGTGACTGAACATTAAGGTGACACCTTATATGGTGACACCTAATGGTCAGTGAAGAGGAGTTGGGAAATGCTTGAAGTATTTAGCTACAGATGTAGACTCATCCAGTCCAGATGTTTGAGAACTCTGAAGCTACAGCTGACTCAATATCTAATTGCTTTTCCTCAGCACTGTCTCTAGTACCCTAACAACTTTGATATTGTTGGAAGAAACCTGCTAAAAAATTGCCAAATGTTCTGCGTTTTCAGAGGTGCTGCTCTCCTGCAGCTCCTGTTGACTTCCCTGAGGCTGAGGTAAGGCAGCTCTGCAGAGAAGCAAAACCGCTGTCCCTCCCTGGACAGAGCTCCAGACCCTCTTTGTACATCAGTGCTGACTTCAAAGGAGGCTGAGGATCTGACCACAAACAAACCAGAGCCAGTACGTATAAGAATCCTTTCACTACAGGCACCAAGTGTATTTCTGTGCAACTTACCCTGTTCCCCATAACCTCTCGCATTCAGCAAGAAAGGCTCTGGACCAAAGATGGAAATAGTAAATCAAGCTATTGTATCATTTGAAAATAATCTTTTCCAAAGGGAATATAGGCTAGGGACTTTTAAGAAGATGGGACTTTAGAGCTGACGAGTGTATCTAGTGTGTCAATGTAGTAATGAATTTAGTTCTGCACTGTTTGGAAAACTGCAAATTTCCTTGCAAGGTTTGTGATTAAACATCTAACAGAAAATAACGATTTCCTTGCAGGCACTTAGGCAGCAAATATAAAGACACAGAGGGAGAGCCAACCAGAGAAAGAACTTGCTAAATATCACTATTGAGAGACACTATTATCGTAGAGTCCTCTTAATATTCACTATTAATTATAAAAACTAATATCTATAAAATTGAAGTACCCAGTGGGAGAAAGTACGACATTTAACTTGCAGAATTCCTTCTCCCTTCAATCCTTTTACACACACACAAAATTGGTGCTTATTCTGTAAAAAACAGCAGTTGAAGAGAGAAGAGAGGTAGCATATTGATTTACATGTATATCTTGTTACCGAGGGGGAGCAACAAATTAGCTAAATTACAAAGGAGAAAAACTGTGTTTTGCTGCATATAAACAAAGATTTCTGTAATGAACTTGAATAAGCAGAAGAGCAATGTTTGCTTGCCTGGAGATGGAGTGGGAGAGAAAAAATTTCTGCCCATTACTATGTGTGGGGAATTGTACCTTATGTAAACCAGTGGCAAATGTTTGTTATGTTGAGCAAAGATTCACATTTGCACTACTTGTGCCTACATAAAATATTAGATTAAATGGGAAACGTATGAACAAATCGAGTATGAAGTATTTGGAAGAAATCTGAAAAAAAATTGGACTTGTTACCATTACTCTAAAATAATACCCTTAACTTCTTGAAGGAAGTTGTTGCTTCTTCCTATGTCATTTCACTCTTATTTTTCATCGTTTCTCTCCTTCTGTGTCTTAGTTTATATTTTGGTGAGGGGAAATTTAGTGAGTGGACAAAAACAATTCCTTCACTTTTCTACATATTTATTTTCTTTTCTGAGAAAAAAGAAAAAGAAAAGAGAAAAGAGAAGAAAAGAGAAACAAAGAGAAAAGAGCAAATAAAAAAAGAAACAAGTATATGGAAAATTGTACAGCATGAACAGGATTCCTACAATATCTAGTCACAGACTGGCATGGTACTAGATACAAATATGGATATCACAACTGAGAATGCTGCATGTCCTCTTTCTGTAAGACTAGAATGCCAAAATCTAAGTTGCCTTAGTCTTTGTTTTCAAATAACGACTTCTGAATTCTGTCTTTTTAAAAATGAGGCAGCAGGGAATTTTCCTATTTGAGAAATAATCTAGATAAAAAAGGATAATCTGATTCAATAAAAAAGATGTGAAGATTTCATTTGCTAGACTTCTCTCTAGAGAAGAGAGCAGCTTCTTTTTCAATAATAAACATGTTGATTTATTCACAAGTGCTGTGGGTAGGTATTTTTGCCAATCAAACATAACAGGTATACATTGTAGAATAACTTCAGGAGGAAGTTGAGAGGATGCAACTCGATAAAAACAACAGGTCACCACACTTAGACAAGAATAATGAACTGCAAAAACATAAGGCGAGGAAGGACAAGCTAAGTAACAGCATGGCAGAAAAAGATTTGGATGTTAACATAGATCATAGGCTGAACAGGAGTAAACAATGTTATGCTGCTGTAAAAACAGCAAATCTTACTGCAATTTATAGCCAGTGTTACCACGTACAAAACATTTAGTAATTCTTCAGCTCTCCTTGGAGCTGTCTGTGCCCCAGCTGGGATGCTGTGTTCAATTTTGGATACTTCAAGGAAGGTATGGTCCTATTGGGAAAAAAACAGAAGACAACAAAAATTACCAAGCTTCATAAAAGTATACTTATAAGGAAAGGCTGAAGGAATTGGGTTAAGTTTAGACTGACATCCACCTGAACAGCTGAACTTCAGAGAAAAGAAAACTAAGAGGTAAAACAATAGCAGTTTTCAAATACATAAAAGGTAATTTCAGTGAGAGGAACAAGCTGTTTTCTGTGTGTATTGTGGACAGGACAGAAACATTTTACTCTCATAACTGTTTGTTCATCTCTTTTGAAGTGCTGTCTGGAAATCGACAAGTTATCCAAATAACACTAAATACAGTTTTTGCACCGCTACAATTTTCCTGGTGCATTAAAAATACACTTAAGAAATACAATTCAGGAAAAGCATGGTGGAACTGGAGAAAAAGGAAAAAATCTTCCTATGATTGTAGATTGCTCTTCTCCTCTGAAGCAGCTGCTGTCTGAAATTGTTTTCAGAGAACCTTCTCCTCACCTCTGTGCTGAATGAGCCTACAGAAAAACCTGGCACGAGCTTGATCTGAAATGAAGTAACTCCCATTTTGGAGTGGACTCTGTGATGAAGATGTAGTTATAAAATAAATAATGATTCAGCTCTAACTTTCAATTTCGTCCTTATTAAGTTGCTCAACCAGGTGTTGAAGCCAATAGAATTTGCTTTTCCTCTGTTGGAAAGCTATTTTGAGTGCAGCGTGACTGAAGAACAGCTACTTATTAGCTGCTCGGCAGTGCTCTCGGCTTTTCTGCTAGAATCCCCCGCAATTGCTCGAACAACACTTTTGCCAATACTCATCTAGCTCAATCAGTAGCTGTAACGCTGGGGTATGAAATTATGCGTTGGTTGCAATGGTGGTAAGTTGCCTGCTGTTTAACATCTCTGTTTCATGGCCTGGTGTCGGGAGGGATGCAACGCTTATTTTGAGCTTGAGTCTGTATTTAATTCTTTCTCTCTTCAGTCTATCCAGTTGAATTCCCTTGTAGTTTCAGTGCAGTATGCATCCTGGCTGAAATTCCTGGGTAATGTTGTTGTGTGCTGTTACAGAGTTGCCATGTTTCCTGCTGGAGCTATCTTTCCTTCGTGATGAGGGATATAATCCTTCTGCATCCCAACTGGACTGTGAGGATTAATTAAAGTTTGCAGTGCACTGTGAGTACCTTGCATGCTATTGAAGTGGAAATTATCGTTTGTTACAGCCAGTCTGAATGCCATCTGGGATTTCCATGTTATTGTTTCAGTTCTGTTGTACATCACTAAGCTTGAGCTGGTACCAGGAACAAAAGATTAGCATTGCCCTCTGTTGTGTGTTTGGTGCTGTGTCCAGCGCCTATATAAGGCCACATACATCCTGAGGAGCTGGGCTCAGCACACTAGGACTCCAAGGGCTTTTCTATAGCTTGAAGCCTGCAACATCCCTTTCCTTCTTCTGCACTTCCACTCTGGTATGGGCTGGATCCACAGAGCAGTGGATCCCTTTGGCCTTCTCCACTGTCACCCTTGCCTGCTATTAACTTCAAGTCAGCTTTGGGAGACTGCATAAGAAATGATGGTGGAATTGGACTCTGCATTTTGCAAAAGATGCTTTTTCCTGTGCAACAGAGTTGTACCTTTGTGTGGCATCTAAAGTCCTACGGGGACATGGCAAAAAAGGCTAATCTTGCCTGAGACCCAAGCCAGTGATGTAAGTGAGGCATAGCCATCCCACATCATTTTTGTATGCTTGTAACACCTACAAAACTTAACCCAAATCCTGTCTTGCTAGTTCACTGTGAGATCCTTCTTCAGTCTCTGCAGGGCCAGATTAATATCTCTGAACTAAACACATCACAGCCATGATTTGTTACTCTGCTTTTATGCACCAGCTTTAGTTCAGCTAAGAGTGCATTTTAAAACACATTCCTGTGACTTCACTGTCTTTGTAAGCCACAGTAACCAAACAGGGTTTAAATGTGGAACTGTGGGAACTCCCCCAGTATCATGACAGAAAAAATGGCATAAAATGTAACCACCCAATTCACTTGTGAGCTTTCCCTGGGAAAGAGATCAGCTAACAGTTTGAAGTTCATTTCCTAACTGAAGGATACTATTATGTATCTTACCTAAATAAACTGGGAGGCTTGACCTTCCTAAAAGGGCACTATTAAAAAGGTACAAATGTAGTCCTCTCACCACACTAATTACTGCTGTTTACATTTTTGTAGATCTGACAGGTTTCAGTTTTAGTTAGACCCCAATGCTGAGTGCTAAATAAATACCTACCAAAAGTTAGATGCTATCCCACTGAGCTTTGTGTTCCCTCACTCACCCCATAGCATCAGACTCTCCTCAACCTTTGAAGTGTCCCTTCTGGTTTTGTGAACAAGCACAAAATTAATTTGGCAGGAATTCTGCTGTAACTGTTCTTCAGTGAGGACAGCATCATGTGCATTACTCTTCTTCTCCCCTCCTCCCCCCCATGAGACATTAGTTTCTGTTTTTATGAAGAAAAGCATAATTGGTATCTACACTTTCAGATTCTGGAGCCAGCCTAGGGAGCAATGCCTATTTGATAATTTTCAAGCAACCACACTATGTGGATGTATATTTGTTTGTCTCTACACATCTCCAACCTGCTGTCCACTTGCAATCAATTTTTACTTAATGTCTTCAGAGATATTAAGCTCTTAGAAAGTTCATAAAAATAAGCAACTGGTTACAGAAAATAAACCATATTAGTGACCCCACCAGGCAAAGGTTTCAGCAAAGGTAATAGTCATCTTTGGCATTTGGCCTTGTATTGGGGAAGCAGCATGGAGGGCTCAGAAATATCTGTTGCCTCTTACCCAGCCAGTAGCTGGGAGCAAAGAGATGAGGTTATAAAAAATGTGAACAGAAAGCTCCAGGTGAAATTTCAGGGAATATGGGGCTTACAACAAATCTGTAGGAAGCAAAGTTAAATAGAAAAATGTAGGAGATGAAACAGAGTGTCAAAGCAAAAGAGAGGATGGAGAGGAGATGCAAAAGGGGTAGAAACATTTAGGAAAGAACAGATGGGGCAATGGAAAAAAGGGGGAGATTTGGGTAGGGGAGATTCTGGGAGGGACAGATGAAGAACTGGGAAGAACAGAGAAGAGACTGGGAATCAGAATGAAAGAATGATACAGGAGAAACTGATGTCTAAATTTTTATTACAAGATAAATGCAATTTATTGTCATTATAGCTTCTTTAATTACCTTTCAACCTTTTTTTAATGATGCCCATATGTTGCAAATAACAGGGTTTTATGACTTTTGTTCTCTCACCTTTCCCATGGCTTACATTCCCACTTTAATTACTACATAGACATCAGATGCCTTGCCTAATGTTTTTGCACCAGTGCTCCCTATTTGTGGTGATATCGCACTTGGGGAAACAAAAACACCTCTCTCTCCTGGTCGAAGGCTACTTGCTGTTCTTGTGGATGTCCACCAGATGGCAAAGCCGGTATTTTTGTAGAGTTTCCAGGCCACCTCCAGATACTAATTTACCCTAGGGAGAGTGGAGGCTTTTTTAACAACAGATCCTTTACTGCATAGATTAAAAATGGTGATTAAAAATAAGTGATTAGATTCTATGTGGATTTCCTGGGAATACTAGTAAAACAGGAAAATAAAAAATGCAGTTAGAAAATGGTCGTTCTGTCAGGAAGGCACAACGTTCGCTCTAGTCACTGCGAATCTCTGTATGAGGAAAACAAATCTCAAGAATCTCTGAGTTAATATTGCTACTTTTTTCTGTTGATATAAATTTTATAGAGACAATAACGTTTTCTCATGTTTAATCCCTTTGAAATTGTTGTGACTAGACCAGGTCTTAGAATGAAATCCACGGTAAGTAAAACTGTAACTGCCCATGACTTACCTAAAACTAATTTCCTAGCTCATGTGGTTATAGAGGTAAGAATAGCAACGAGGCTTGTTAACATTCTTTTCCCTCCAACCTGCCCTCACGATGTCAAGATTGTAATTATGGAGATAGGCACTGATTTTCTTCCCTTACCTCTATGGGGTTTACTTACTGTTTTAACCATGTTGGCTCAAGAAACTTCTATCATTTAATCATTGAAACTCAGTTGCATATATATACAGTACGAACAAATGGAGAGTTTCCTGAAAGAGGCTACATCTGGATAGCATTTGTTATAAACTAATGTAACTGTACTAGTACACAAGCTTTGTACAGACAGGGCACATATCTGACATTATAAGATGCTGAATGTTCTTAATCACTTAGCTGAATTTTACATTGCATTGTCCCTTCATATAGTGCACTATCTCTGCTGAAAGGCCTATACAAGAGGCAATGAAAAAAATCTAGTCCCTTTAGCTTCCCCCAAGAAACTTAACCCCTTCTCCCTGCAAAAAAAAACCCTATGGCAAGAGACTGTTTAGAGACTTAAACTAACAAAACAAACCAACAACCAACCAAAAAAGAAGGGGGTGAATTTACCCTTCTTTTTAAAGAAAAAATCCATGTCTTTTCAGGTTTGGTTTCTTTTCTAGTGGTAGGACCAAGGGAAGGATGATTTGCTTTTTTAATGGTTTTGTAGGTTGACCTGAATTCTGCTTCCATGGAGGAGCCGTTGACAAGGGTAAGGGGAACGTTACAGCCTTTCTCTTCAGCGGGCTGGCGGACTTACAGCTGGCGTCAACTATATTTGTTCCACGGCTCCCAATCAATTATATCCTGTAGTACTCATTTTTCTGAGTATCAAGACACAAGCAAAAAGATGAGGCCATTCCCACTCCAAGTAGATGTTAGGGTAGTGCGCAAAAAAAAGCTGGTGCTATATTTGGAGCGTTCCTAATTGCACTGTTCTATTTCCAGCTGCTGAAATCTGCGCTAGAATTTTAATTAAGGGCTAAATTCGTGCAGCAGATCCTAACAACAGGAAACAGTTATGTTATTTAAATAGGCTTTGAAATGATCAGATTTTATCTCCCAAAGCAGCGCTCCGATGAATATTAAAGCCGCTATTGTTCTTCTGGAACGGGCTGCGATTGCTCAGCAAGCTGAAGGAGGTCACGGTCTCCGCTTTGGAAAACTACTCACACCGGGCCAGCTGTCCAGAGGACAGCCTGGGCGAGGCGAAAAGTCGCTTCCTTACACACATCGCATCCACTGACAGAAAACCCAGCGGAGAGCGCTCCACGGGCTCCCACGCAAAACCTCTGCCCGCTTCGTCCCGGCGTGGGAGGGGAGCCCTGCCCCCGGCCGGCGGAGGACGCCGCCCCCGCCCCAAGATGTCGGCCCCGAGGCCTCCTACCGGCCCCGGCTCCTCCCCTGCGCCGCGGCGCCCCCTAGCGACTGCGGCGCCCCCCGCAGCGCCCCGCTCCGTTGCGGCGGCCGCAGAGGAGAAGAGCGCATGCGCAAGAGTGGCTCCGCGCTTCCCGCTCCTTCCCCTCCCAGTAGGTCGCTAGGCGCATGCGCGAGGCGGGGTGGCCGCGTTCCCCCTCCTTCCCTTGGTGCATGCGCACGGCGCGGCTTTGGAAACCGCCAGAAGGGGCGGGGGAGGAATGCGTTGCTGCAGGCACGCGCGGCGCTGGGGGCGGGGCCGGGGTCAGCTGACTCGAGGGCCTCGCGCTGAGTGACGGTTAGCGGCGGCCGTTGGAGCAGTAACGGTAGCGGCGGCGGCGGCGGTGGCGGCCTGGCGGGGCGGAAGGAGGGGTCTCGGCCCGAGGGAGGCGGAATGGCGACCACCGTCACTACTCAGCGGGGCCCGGTGAGTGCTGCCGGGTGAGGATCAGCGGCAGGGGCCTCTGAAGGTTGTCTCCTGTTAATTCTTGCGACTGCACCGCGTTGGGCCGGTGAGGCCCGGCTTGGACCCTTCTGGGCTTCGGCTTCTGTCCCTCTCCCCCTCGGCTCGGCTCCTGCCAGTGGGCCTCGGTGGGAGCGTGACTCACGCTTCGTGTCTCTCTCCCTTCCCCCGCTCACGGCCTGTGGCAGAGAGGAGAGACAAGACCTCTCTTCTTCTCCAGACTGCCGTGATACGGGGGAAGGGGGCGGGGGAAGGAAAGTCTGCCTCTTCTCCTGGTTCTCCGCCTGGCGAAGAGGCTTTGGGAAAGGGGAGGGGAAAGTCCCTCCTATCCGCGTGTGGGGCTTGGAGAGGCTATTCTGCCCGTTCTTTGTCTAAGGGCCTTCCAAAGGAGGGAACGGCTTAAACTAAACCAAAGCTAAACCTCTTTCTCTTTAAAGCAAAGTAGAGCTTTGTGTTTTCGTGGTTGGGCTGGGCAGATTCAGGTAGCTGTCTCTGAAATTGCCACCTGAAAGCTGGAACGTGAAACGTGCTGAAAGACACATTTAGTGGTGGTACGTAGGCATGTGTGTTGGGGGGGAGGAACTGAGCAGTCTTAAAACCAATCTAACAATATTCTGGGAGTTAGTGTTGATAGTTTATTGGAAATGTGTTATTGTCTAGTTTTGCCCTGGAATAATCTTGCCCTACACCGGGACGTTCTACTGTGTGGTGTATAACTGCGGTATAACATCAGCTCTCGATTGATGTGCTGTTCCTGTCTGTTCCTCCTGCCTGGAAGGATCTGGTAGTAACTGACAATACGATGTTGCTCTGCAGGCGAAGTAAGATTTTCTTAAACAATCAAGTTAAACTGTATTTTATTTCCTAGAAACAGCTACTTTTTTTGTGTGTCTGTGCAGCCTTGATGAAAGACCAGAGGAGTGAATTATTAAACTGCTGATCTTGAAAAACTGCATCACCATCTGTTATTATCTCGTGACAGTAATATTATATGATCATCAATTTAATTCCTTAAAATGCCTTACTTGTCTGGTCTTCCAGAATAGATTCCTTTTACAACAGATTGTGATGATGGTTCTGTTGTTGGAATAAAAGTTTGAAATGGAGAATTAAAGTAAAAAGAGTGAATTAAGTTTTTTGTTCTCTCTTGATGGTATTATGAAAAGACGACAACTGCTGTTCTGGTTGAATCTGTGGTGAATTAAGCAGTTGCAATCCTCAAAGGCTTGATGTTTGGGAGTTGATTGGGTGGGTGTGATTGGACCCAAATAGAATTCTGTCAATATGTAACAGGTTTTACTCAAAAAAAGCTCAAAATAATATAAATACCTTTTTTCTTATGTGTTCCTAACATTTTTGTGTATGCTTTTCTTCCCTGTCTTAACCACTTTAGAGATTTGAATGTTTTCAAATGAATGAATAAATTATGCAATATTAAGCAGCCATTCACAAGTGAGGATGCTGATACGGTACATGCCAGCCTTTCTTAATTCTCTTTAGAGCAGAAGGTAGAATTCTGCTTGTTTCTATATATACAGCTGCATTACAAATGAATAGCCACTAAATGGTGCTAAAGGATTGGGAAACATTTTCTCTTTAGTGCTGCAGAGAACAGTTCTGTCTCTTTCTGTTTGAACAGGCAAGAAAATATTCAAGGTTGTTTCATGCAGGTAAGAAAATAAAGTATGCTGCTATACTGTTGCCAGTCTTGTTCTTATACCTGTGCTTTCTAGTTTGTGATGATGCTTATGTGGTGAGTAATTAAAACTTCTGATTGCTGTTTAGTTTTTTCAGATCAAACAGAATTGGAATTCATCCTGTTTGTTACTGGTAAATATTCTGCTAGAGTATAGATTTCTCTGGCTGTTTTCAGGATATTGTGGAATTAGCATGTTTTCACATTTTGTGATCTTTTGGGAACAAAACAGCTTTTGAAGTCTAAACTGTAGCTGAATATATAAGGGCTGGTAAATGATACCTTTTCCAAGTGAGAGGTATTAATGAACAGTTTGATCAGGCTTCAGGTTAAATCCAAGGGACCAAAACCTTGTATTTGATTCCTTATCAAGCCAAGCACACCCAAAATTAATCTCCGTGATTATTCACCATGCTGGCAAATATGTCAGGTCCTCCAAAATTAGATCAAGTATCAAGCTAGGACTACTTGGATTTCTGCTCCTAATCTCGCTAATAACCACTACTCTGATGATTGGACATCTTCTAATGGGCAGGCTATATTTATGATTACTTCCCTTTTCTTGTCCTAATGTTGTCATTTAACTACGTAAGTCTTGTTGTCTCTGATTTTACTTGAAGTTTTGTTTTGAGGCTCTTCAAAACTTTGATACCTTTTTCTGAACGAAGGTGGCAAAGAAGCAATTCCTGTTTGCTTTGTCCGGTATCAATATATGTTATGCTGTCACATGAGCAATTCTGAATGCAAGGTCCCATCACCACAATTGTGTTGATAATTCTGGGTATAATTGAGTATTTTATTAGATATTTTGTTTCTTATTAGGATGTGAATATATGCAGTATTAAAATCCTGATCTGTGAAGGTGGAAATATCATAAAGACACATTGTTACAATCAATTTGGATTTCAGAAGTTGTTTAAGAAGTTGAGGGAGTAAGATGTCATTAAGTGCTTCTAAGCAAAATGTGAATTAATTTTTAAGTGCTGGGATCTGATCTCTGGAGCCATGTTCCTTTGACAGAAAATGTTGAGGGCAGCGTTGATAATGCTTTGAAGTTCTTGCTCTCTAACAGATAAGAGAAGTACCTTAAGGCACTATGTGGCTTCTTTTCTGTTGCATCCAATGGCATTTTCTTTTAACCAGGACTTAGAGGAAGGAAAGATCTGAATTGGTATGTCTAGTGGTAGTGTAGAAAAAATTAGAAGCCTGTTCCTGGAATTGATGGCAATTATCCTGCTCCTTAATGCTAATCTCAATACTATTAAGGCGTTGACTATAAAATCATAAAGCCTTTACAGGTAGACATACAGAAGCAACAGAAACAGCAAAGTAGATTGGCAACAGGAAGAAATAATAAGAACGGGAGAAGAAATGTCTGGTACCTTACAATCCATGACACTTTTTTTATTTTGGTGACATTTTAAAAAAAAAAAAAAAACCCCAAACCAAAAAACCAAACAGCAAAAATCTGTAAATGTAATAAACTTAATTGCTGTTATATTCTTTCCTTTATCCACCTCTAAATTGAAATTCTGAAGTAGAGCCATCTCAGAAGAGAACCTGGCTCTGTTTTCGTAAGGACCTTCTTATAGATACTGGAAAGCTGCTACGAGGTGCGTACTAAGTTTCTTCTACTCTCAAATCCTCAGCCTGTCCTCACAAGTCTTGTGTTACAGCCCTTTTCATGCGCCCTCTTGGTGGATCTTTGGTGGGCTCACTCAAGTTTATCATTTTTTCATGTACTACTGGGCCCCAAATGGGTTGCAGTATTCCAGATGTGGTCTAATGAGTGCTGAGTAAAGGGAAACAATCGTTTTCCTCAGCTTACTGGCTAGGCTTTTGTTGATCCAGTGTAGTATGCTCTTAGACTTCATTGTTGCAAGAGTGCTCTGCTTATTCATGTTTACCTTGTTCTCTACCAGGACCTGCATGTTCCTCTCTGTAGAGCTGCAGCCCTGCCAGTTGTTCCCTAGTCTGTACCAGCGCCAGGGATTTTTCTGTCCAAAGTACAGGACTTTGCACTTGTTGTTGAATTCAGTGAAATTCCTGCTGGTGAATTCTTCTGTCTCTCTGGTTGTTGGTCCTGTCCTCAAGTATACCAGTCGTCCCCCCCCCAGATTTGGTGTCATCCTCTAAACTGATAAGGGTACATTCTGTCTTCATCTCTGGTCACTGATAAGGAAAAATATTAGACTCATAAGTTAGTCTCAGTACAGACCTCTGAGAAACTTTGCTTTTAACCAACCTCCAGTGTTACTAACCACTGAACTTCAACTTCTGAGCTCAGTGACCCAGCCAGTTTTTCATCCATCTAGTGGTCCACCCATTTGGATTGTAACGACCCAGCTTTGATACCTACCACTCTCTCCTTATGCACAGATTCTACTAATTTTATTGCAGAAGGCAGTTGGGCTCATTAGGCCTTGGTAAAGGCTGGCTATTCCTAGTCCCTGGTTTTTCCTTCGTGTGTCTAGAAGTGCCTTCCAGAAGGACTTGCTCTATGAATTTCTTAGCAACTGAAGTGAAGCTGACCTACCCGTTGTTCCTCAAGACATCCTTCTTGCCCTTTTGAAAGCTGGGTATGACATTTGTCTTTCTCCAGTTATAGGGGACTTCCTCTAATCTCCATGACCTTTTAAAGATGATAGACAGTAGCCTTGAAAAAGTATCAGCTAGCTTTTTTAGGACCTCTGGATGCATCCTATCTGGTCCCAATTTTTTCTTTAGTGTGCAAAACATAGAATAATAATTCAAAATTCTCTCTCATTCGCTCACTTACTCTTTCTTAAAAACAGTAAAACCATTTAAAGGAGAATGGTTAGAAATTTTTTGAATAGCTAGGTGTTTAAAGCTCTTTAACATGAAACTTCTCTGAAACCTAGGATCAGAGTTTCTTGGTAATTGCTGGCGTGGCAACCTCTAGTTACGGTTCCCTGAATGTACCATGTCTGGATGTATGGATCCGTAAGTCAGGGCATTTGTGGTTGTTCTTGGCTCTGCATTCCCTTTCCCTCCCGTATGTAGGTATCAGTACTCACATGATCAGTTAGCGAGGTAAGGATCCTGATGACTTCCCCTCCTCTTCCCTTTACCTCCAACCCTTGTTTTATTTTCTTCTGATCTGCCCTCTGCAGTAGCGTACTTTGCAATTGCCTTGGCACCATTTAATGTTGCACAAGAAATGGGGGTGAGAAGAAACAGGAGGGTGAGACTGAGACAGGCCAGTCCTAAATTAGCTCGAATAGCTGTATAACATCACACCGCCTTCAATTTGAAGAAGTTGAGATGCAGTTTTTACACCTGCAGTGTTTCACTTTGAAGATCCTCAAAACTAGCTCTTAGGCGGTTTGAGCAGATAGAAAGGGCAGTATTATTCGGTTTCTAGATAATTCATATTTTTGATATGCAATGCTGTCAAAGTTTATTAGGAAGTAATTAACAAGGCAGGCTTATTTTTGTGAATGCCTGCTCAACATTTGTCTTCCAAATTGTAGTTCTATCATAGCACTGTCATATTGCTGTCTTGCTTGAAAAGAAAGTTTAGTAAAATTCAGATGTTAAACGGAATTAATTTTTTGTTCTACAGTTAACGGCAGAGCAGGGTTGAATTTCACATTCTTCCTTAAATGTTGTTATAGTAGAGGGAAGTGCATTTGTTGTAAAGTGGGTGTTGAGCAGGATCAGTGATACAACCTTGTCACTTATGTTCTCCTTGCTTTAAAAACAAAAACTGTGGTTGAACTCTGGTTATGTAACTTGGTATTTTTGATTCGGGTTTGGAGGTGGCAATTATGTGCCTGCTTTTAAATGCTTTGAGGAAAACATAAATTAGCTTGTTTTCTTTACAGATAAAAAGATTGCACACTACTGATTTATCTCTATCAATATGGAATCAACTGATAATTAGCATAAGAATTTACCGAGTAGTGTATTTTCCTCAATAAGTATCTCTCCTAGATATTTTACTGAATATATCACCAGGACTTGTGTACCAGATCTCAGTCAGAGCAGAACATTTAAGATGGGAGCATATGCATCTCCTGTTCCCTACTCGTCCTTTTGGAGGCATTTACCAGTTGGGTCTTTTGAGAATTTAGTTACATTGGCTGTTTTCAGTTTCTGTGTATGTCTGCTCTGCAATTCCAGGATAAGAATGTAGCTTCGTCTGAGATAACTGAATGACCTAAAATCAGCTTAGATGCTGTAAGAAAACTTTGGTCTCCCGTACAGATTTTGTTTGTCCCTTTTGGACCTCGGTCTGGAGACTAGTTTATATATTTTATTTTGGAGCAGTATTTGGGTGACTTAAATAAAATTAAATTTAAAAAGTGAAAGATATTATTATTCTTCTCACTTGTTGTGAATGAATTAAGCTTTCCAATGTCCATGATAAGATGGTTGAGAGAAAATATGCTACCCTTTTTTCTGAGAAGTTGACAGAGGGAGCTTGCATATGTGGCAATGTAATTTCAGGGCTGCAGCCACCAATTCTGACTGTGGGAAATCTTTGATGTCTATTCTTGGAGATGCTAATAACACCAGATTTGAAACTTCCTGGAGGTCAAGGGTTGGAGGGGACCTGCTGTGTTGTAAATACCATTGCCTTGCTAATTCTGGTGCCATTTCAAATCTTTCCTAAATGGATTATGTTTTATTTTAAAACTAACTCATTTTTATAACATGTATTCTAATGAGAAGGCTGTTACAAGACCCTGTCTAATTTCCAGCCTAACTTAAATAAGCTTTCTTTTAATATTAGCACTATCTTTTAGCTTAGTCTTCTCCCTCTCTGCCCCACTTTTTAAAGCTTAAGCTACTTAGGATCTTAGTTGTGAAATTTCAAGATGCTTGTAAGCAAAACTGGTTCCCTCTTTTCCCTCCTTCCCAAGAGCCTAGCAGCAGGCATTCAGTAATTCCTCCTTAGCTTTTTTATAAACTTCCTTTCTGGCATGTAACACCTACTGTTGCCAGGATCCTGAGGCTCTCAGGCAGAAATTGCAGCTCTTGCCAAATCACATTTGTATGAGTATTGCTATCTCCAAGATGCAGTCTTGGCATGCAAGTACTGTCTGATCTTCAAAAGCTATGTCCTAGAGGCCTGTTAACTTCTTAAAGTATGTTCTGTAGGCAGGCATCTGCCAGCTGTACAATGGAGTAATCTTGCCTGGGATAGCAACATAAGAAATTGCACTCTTTTGTCTTGATGCGGTGGACGGTTCTGTATTAAATATGTAAGCAACTCTATAGTCAACAGAAATGAGTACAGCTTGATTATAAATTTTTTATGCCACTTTATTTGCCTTTTAAAATTTGCTGTTATAGTATGCCTGTTATTTTAATATGATGATTTCTCTAAATGTGTTATTGATAATGTTCACTGAGCATTTAAAACCTAGAAACAACCTGAGTTGTTGAATTGACAGTAATAGAACTGACAAATAATAGGTAGAAACTTTCCCTCCTTTTACCGTAAAGCTAACAGAAAATACATGGTGACTGCTGATTCATATTGACACATGTGACACAGTTCCTCTAAGGTTTTTCTACTTTGAATTTTTCGTCATGGTTCGTTCTTGTGATAGACCAGATTTTGAATTTCTCCATTACTGTTTTGAGTATGGTGGGATTTTGTCCCCAAATTGTCCCCAAAGTTAGTTACAGGCCAGCCGTGTTTAACATTGGAAAAGCATTAGGGCATCCTTGTAATATTGAAGGATTCTTAGTTATGTTAAAGGCTTTGGTTCATAGGAAACGTTGTCTTTATGATCTGTCTTGAAGGTGACTGAAAGTGACCCTTTCAGATGAAAGCAAGGTGCTACTTGTCACAGGAATGATTGGGTGCAACATGGGTGATGAATAAGAGAAAGAGCTGGGTGCCATCAGATGTCATATGTGAATGGGATGTAAAACTCGGTAGCTCTGACTTTTGTGTGGACTACTTAAATGTTTCGTTGCAGAGCAGCCTTGGATCTGTGTCCCCTACTTTTTGTCAGAGGCTTATGTTGGAAATTAGTGTTTTTGAATGTGAGTATGAGAACATTCTCTACATGAGTTGGCAGTTTTGTCATTTAATTAGTTCTTTGTTCACGCTGTCAAAACTAGACTAAATTCTGCCGAATGTTTTTGCTAAGCTTTTCTTTGATTTATATTCTTCTCTCTTTTTCATTGTGAGAGAGGAAGACTTAAGTTTGATGGTTTCTTCTTTTTCTTTTCTTTTTTAAGGTATACGTTGGTGAGCTTCCTCAAGATTTTCTTCGCATTACCCCAACGCAGCAGCAACAGCAAATCCAGCTGGATGCCCAGGCAGCTCAGCAGCTACAGTATGGAGGACCAATGGGTACAGTAGGCAGACTGAGCATTACTGTAGTACAGGTATAAATTGTACTGTCTTTGTACAATTAAGTAATTGTAATTATAATACAATTAATCTTTTTGATCACAAAGATTTTATGTTGGAATTTGAGTTACTAAATTACTTGTATATAGGGAATGAGTAATTTTTAAAGTTTTTGTAGCTTCATGTTTCTGCACCTCAGCATTTTTTCCAGTTTCATAGCTGCATTGTGCATGGTGCAGCAATTTTCTATAAATCTTGCTATTACAGCACATAATCAAATAAACTCATGGGTTTTTTACAGTGAACAGGTTTCTCTGAAAAAGTTCTGTTAAGAAGGCTTCCTATAGAAACACTTAATATTGGAAGACATTAGCAATTTTGAGAATGTCGTGGGAAACTGCAGTTGCCTTACATATTTTTCCTTAAGTGACTGCTCTATTGCATCCCCATTTTCTCTAATGCATTTGCTGTTTTTCCTAGTGCTTTCTGCAGGCTTTCTTATTAATGCAAAAATAAGTCAAATGCATAGTCCTAGCTCTTTACTTTCTGCTTCCTCTTTTCTCTTGTTATCCTTTCTTTTTTGTCTTGGCAGTACTGTATTACTGCATTCATTATGCATAAGATTTCAGGTTTTAAAACTTGTCTGTCTTAGCACAGTTCTGTTTATCTACATTAGCATACCAGATGTCCTTCATATTTGCTTAACACACCTCATCTATTTAGAAGTACTGTTTTCAAGTCATTCTCGAAAAACATACCAAAGAGATATTTAGCCTCAAATTTAGCACCAAGCCTGGAATAGTACACGTATGGTTATAGCTTCCATGGTGAGGTCCTTATTGGGGAGTAAACCTGTATAGGGTCTTAAGGAAAAGAGGCACTGATCCTTCCTTTCTATGTCTTTCACTGGTCAGTTTGCTCCTTCAGAGCCAACGTCCTTCCTTTGAAAACTGGGGGCAATGCTTTTTCAAAGTTTATTACTTCTAAGGGCTAGACTCTTGAACTCGTTCATTGCATTCAGTTGCAGCCTTCTTTCTAGTTCTGCGGAGTTTCCCAATCTGTGTTCAGAGAGTGTAAGATTGGAAGCTGCTTCTGCAACTTTGAACAGCAGAAAGCTGTTACCACTCTTGGAGCATAGTGGAAGAAGCTTTAGTATAAATTCTTTTTCCAGAGCTAGGAATAGATGATTCAGGTTAAACCTCAGGCCTATAAAGAAACAAAATATTTATCAAACAACGTGCCATGTCTGTCTTAACTCTCTAGCAGTTTCTAGCAACTTGTATGCTACTCCATAGGTTGTTCATCTTTGGCTATTTGCTTGGACAGCTTAAAGTGCTTTTTGTCACGGGATGTTGATCCAATCAGTATAGATGGTGGAAGTTCCTGGAGCAGGTAAGGGGGCAGACAGTACAGTGTTCAAGAAGGGAGTTTTGCATCTCACTTTGAGTGGCTATGTACAGAAACATCCAGATTCCTGTTTGGATTGGTGAACTGATGGAGTTGATACTGGTCTTTATCAGGTTCAATCCTTATTTATTTTTAGGTGCTTGTGCAGAAATAAATATTTATCTTGCTTGAAGAATAAAACCTAATGGCTGTTCTTGATGCCATGTCTGTAAGTAACCACTTGTTATAGGATCACAGGATAGTTGAGGTTAGAGGGGACCTCTGGAGTTTATTTTGTCCAAACCTCATCCCACCCCTACCCGCCCCCACCCAGGCCAGTCCCTTAATTGAGGATTAAGGAGGATGTTATATACAAGGAAAGGCTGAGAAAGCTGGGGAATCTTATCAACGAGTTGTCCCTGCCATCAGGTATTTATGAAGATGACAGCTAGGCTCTTTTCAGTGCTGTGTAGAGGAAAGACAAGAGGCGCAGCAACCACAAATTGAAATACAGCAAACTCTAATTAAATATATGAAAAACCTTTTTGCTGTGAGAGTTGTCAAACATCAGAACAGATTGCCCAAACAGGTTGTAGAGCTTCCGTCCATGAAGATGCTCAGAACTTGCCTAAGCATTTGACCCTGCTTTGAGCAGGGAGCTTGGACTAGCCAATCTCTAGAGGTCCCATCCAACCTCAGCCATTCTGTGATTATGTAAAATGCTTTATTGTGTTAGTGGCCCTTTGCTGGACGTGTTCAAGTATGACCACGTCTTCTACTGGGCAGCCCAGAACTAAAGAGAACAGCACTCCAGGTATGGTCTCCTCAGTGCTGAGTAGAAGGGATCATATTCCTTGACCTGCTAACTGTGCTTTTCCTAATGCAGCTCAGGATGCTGTCTATCTTCTTTGTTACAAAGGTGCATTGCTGGCTTATTTCCAACTTGGTGTAAACCAAGACCCCCAGGTCCTTCTCTGCAAAGCTGCTCTCCAACCAGTTGGCCCACAGCCTGTAGTGATGCATGTGGTTATTCCTCCTCAGGGGCAGAACGGTACATTTTCATTTGCTGAACTTTGAGATTCCTGTCTGCGCACTTCTCCAGCCTCTCAAGGTCCCTCTGAATCGCAGTACAACCCTGTGGTGTCCCAAGAGATAGTCTTCTGTACCTATCTGAGAGTTTATGCAAGAATGCTGTGGGAATCTTGGCTGCGTATTGAGGCATGTGGCATTCTGGATAGGAGACTACCATGGCATAGTTAACCTGTGGAACGTGAAAAGCTGGTTTAAGTCTTTTGTATTTAAATATGTGTTGATAAAGTGTATAGAGCAGCATGCCTTAATTCCTGTACTAATAAACTGGTGGAAGATCAGAAAATGTTTTTGGGAAGGTAGCTTACTGCTTTTTTTTCGTTACAGATATATAGGAATGGTGGTGAGTTTGAGCACAGTTGATTGTGTCCTCTTAAATTACTAGACAGACAATTTATATGCCTTTTTTTCTTTTGGTGAAGTTTCATGGTAAGATGCTTAATCTCAGGACTTCAGAGTCTAGAAAGCACATAATTTAGGTGCCAAGTTTCTTACTTTAATTGTTAAGCCTACATCTACAAGGAACAGTTTGAGACATTTCTCACCAGCTCTACTGTATGAATTACTGAACCAGCATGTGTCCTGAAGGAGAAAAGGGCTTTCCAGGCCAGAGCTGCAGCCATTGTGACTAAATCTTATGCAAGTGTCAACTGTTCCAGTTCTTTAAATGTCCTGTAGGTGGGAGGCATCCTAGGCACCATATTTCGTTACTTGTCTTACTATAAAAAGAATTATAGGCTGTTTAGTACAGGTCAGAGAAACAGCATGTCCAAAAAGTCCGAATTTCTACTTTGGCATAGCTATGCAACAGTACTCAGTGTTGTCTTCAGGACTGTCATCAACTTGTTTTGTTCTATTTCTCTGATGTTACAGCAAAAGTATGTTGGATATCTTCTGATTCTATACAGCATCTGTTTTTATAGTAACGTAGAACTTAAGTTGCCCACTGAATTAAGTAATATCAAATGCACACACTGAATTAAGTTTTTTAATCACTTTGAAAAGTATGATCTACTAAATTTTATCTCAATTGAACTGTTCTTGCAGTTTGTGCTTTCCTGTTGTGTGATGTTCTTGAAGCTACTGGATTTCTGTATTTCATCCTTTAAAAGTACTTCAGTGAAAGAGGACAGGCTACCTATCGCATTAAGTTTATGATTGTATATTGGAGAGCAGATACTTAGGCAATAATTGAACTTAGTATTATTTCCTTGTAATCAGGTATCGTTTAGTTTGGAACGAAGTAATTTATTTTAGCTATGGTGAAGATGTGTATTTTCTACAACAGACAGGTTAAAAAGAGATTCCCTTTTCAAGGTCTCCCAGACATTTAATGGTGTCATTGGCTGTTCTGTGTTTTAATCTGAATGCTGTTTTTCTTAATTTTTTTTTTTCTGTCTACCTCATAATTGAATCTAGTCCTTTGTTCAATATCTGATTCTCTTTGTGAACTGATAGTAATTAACTTCTCAAGTTAATGTAAATATTATACACTTACAGGCTTTCTTTTCTTTCCAGGCAAAATTGGCAAAGAACTATGGAATGACCCGCATGGATCCATATTGTCGAATACGGCTGGGGTATGCTGTGTATGAAACTCCAACAGCACATAATGGAGCCAAGAACCCCCGCTGGAACAAAGTTATTCAATGCACTGTGCCCCCGGGTGTGGACTCTTTTTATCTGGAGATATTTGATGAGGTCAGAACTACTATGTATTTTTCACCCCCTCCCCGTCTCCTGTTTGGACTGAGATTTGGGTGGAATCTTGCAAAAAAGGATTGAGTTACTAAAGGCTGTTTCTTCGGTGTGCTCTCTGGGAGATGATGGAAATTTTTCAGAATCCCAAGAGCAGCAATGCATAAGGCTTCGCTCTTCCCCAAGAATGTCCAAGCTGTTACTTTTCCTTTGCTAGCTGATAAGGGGCCTTAGCAGGGTTCCCTGCAAAGGAAGAGAAGCAAAAACGTCTGAGTGGTGTTTAAGCTCTTCTTTGCTATCAAAATGCCCTGCAGCCTTATATTCTGTACTGTCCCTATTAAAAATAGCTTGTTCATACAATGCTGTTTTACTCAGAAATTCTTCAGTGTTGTTCTAACCCAGGAGGAGCTTGGAAGCTTTCCCAAGCTTGGAAATGCGGAGAATAAAACTGTCAAATATAGACTGTGTGTAGTCACTAAGATTTATTAGCAGAAACATAACTTAATCTGTACTTGCCTGAATTTCATTCCAAGGGGCATGTAGGCACTTGTCTATGCTTTACTTAAGACACAGTGGTAATAAATACCTAACCTCTGAACAATTTCATTTTCTTAGAGATTGAATGGGTCTGATTAACAGCTCTGGTAGGTAATCTGCTCTACAAAGCTTTTCTAGAAGAGTACTATCTTGAATTCTAGTATGTTGTTCTGCTAGATGTTGCTATTGTTGGCAGCAGGGAGTATGTGCCTGCATCTCAGCTGTTCCAGTTCAGGATATTGACTTGGACTTAGCACAAACATACCTTCTTGAACAATTTAAACTAAGAGTCGACAACTGAGGCTAAAGTCAGTGGTTTGCCTTTTTTGCTGCCTTTCTTACTGTGTGTAGTAAAACTTGACATTGCACCAGCTGTGTGGTCATTACACAAGCGAGGCTTTTGGATGCTATTTCGTGGGCTTAAGTGTCTGTTCCATTGCTGCAACAGGGGTGGCAGATCAGTACTTGTATCTGCTCTTGAACTACTGGAGTTCACAGCCTATCGTAGTAGTGTAAACAGAAGCTGTTTACATTCATTTAATGGCCTCTGATATGATGTCACTAGATTCACACACAGACTGCTGATACTGGTATGTTGTATTTCTAGAAGTGTTCTGCTTCAGGTTTTCAATTTCTTATTATTAAATATCTGCAATCAATCTATAATCCCACTTAAAGCATCATTCATCCTTGTTGGAAAGGAGATGGCTAAAATATTTACTGACACTTTAGTAATTTCAAAAGGAATAACTTAAAAATAAAATTCGCAAAATGAAGTAGCACAAAACTGAAGGAAGTGTTAGTCAAGAATAATTTTAAGATATTGGGTTTTTTCAGGACAAGTAACTTGATAATATTTTTTAAATTATATTCCAGCGGGCCTTTTCAATGGATGACCGTATCGCTTGGACACACATTACAATTCCTGAGTCTCTGAAACAAGGAAATGTGGAGGATGAATGGTACAGCCTGAGCGGAAGGCAGGGTGATGACAAGGAAGGAATGATTAATCTGGTTATGTCGTATACGGTACGTTTGGGGTGGGAGGAGGGAAAAGAGAGAAGCTTCTTGGGTAGTGTGAGGGAGGTATTTTAGTTTGAGGTAGAAGTAGTTCCATTGTACCTTACTGGGTGTTTGTGTGTGTTAGCATTTAAAATAATTACACTTTACTTTGGGAATAGCGGTCAAAAATATTAGTTAAGGCAGTAAATATTTTTTGCTGAGGTGGTAAATGGGTATTTATTTATCTGGTTTTGCAATTACAAAAATTCAACATATTCCTGTGCTAATAAAAGTATAAAAAAGAAATCCTCAGTCAAATGGTCCGTTGTAATTTCTAATTTAATAATAATAATAATAACAACAGTAATTATTATTATTTTTAAAAAGCTTAATGGAATCTAACAACAACTTACTTTTCCCTAAATCTTTAGATAAGGGAAATGTCAATTTAAAAGTAAAAATAGTGGAAACTCTTCTCTGTTCTTTCTGGCTAGTTTGAATGCTCTTTCTGATGATTTTGTGTTTTGCTTCCACTCTTGTTCATTTGGTGCTCCTAGTCATGAACTGCTGACTTAGACTGGTCCATTTAGCGGCTCATGGACTATTGTCATCTGTCACTTGTCTTAAGTAGCTGTTGGATAGCATGTATAATATGTGCAGCCCTGAATGCTTCCTACTACACTTGTACATGATCAAAAGTTCCAAGTTGCTGTTAAGTGCCAACTGGGAGCAGATGTTCCCTGCTGTTTTGAAATTCACATTCTGCCCCACATCTGAACAGTTGTTCCATTACCCCTAGGAGAAATGAGTTTGTAATTAACCTTTAAAATTGTCTGCCCATGAATGTACTGTACATAGAATCTGACCTTTTAATATTTTCCAGGATCAAACTGAACACAAATTGTGGTAGTAAAAGGGAATGGAGTTAAATTGATACTTTGTTTAAAGTACTGGTTTACCTCAAAAATAATTGATTTGAACTAAAATTTGCTTCTAGGAGCAGTATACTGCTTTTAATCAAATTCAGCTTTGCTCTAAGTTTTCATTTACAATGAATATGTTGTATATTCATTTCACAAGAATAAGGCATGAAAGCTGAGTAAACCCATATTTTAAAATAATTTGCTTCAGTAACAAAATTTCAGTGGCAAAATTTATCAAACTGTTGCAAAAGGCTAGTTTGACATGATGTGTTTATATTGATTTACAGGCAAATTAATTGTCATTTAAAAGGATGGTAGTTCTGTTACTTTGCCAGAGATTTTGCTTAATATAGATTAGCACTTAGTGGAGTCATATTGTAATGTTGAACATGGATTTGCAAAGTCATGATTTTTGCAAATACTGTTTTAATTGCTGGTTTAGTTTTTTTCTGTTTCTTGAGTAGTTCTAATCTATTGTGTTTTTTGTGTCAAGTCTTTGCCAGCAGCCATGATGATGCAGCCCCAGCCAGTGGTCCTCATGCCCACTGTATATCAGCAAGGAGTTGGATATGTGCCTATAGCAGGTATGTTTTCTCTCCTTGAAGACTCTTAAAACTTCCAGATGAAGGATTTTGCAGAAATAACTACCAAATGTATCCTGTTTTTCGGAATGTAAAGGAAGCTATAAATGATTTTGTCCGTGACCACTTTTCCCGTGATACATTTTTGGGAGGAGAAGAGTGAGCGAATTAAGTGTAGGTCTGCTTTCAGCCTTGTATCCTGTGTAAAGGAGCTGCATGAGTTCAATTCAATGGATTTAAATGACTATCAAGTTGGTAACAAGTGGCTTGAAGGCTTCTTTTTTTGAGTGTTTATTTTAGTCGTATGTCAGGTCACTGAATAACTAAATATTTAGCAGGCTGCACTCTAATATAACGTGTGCTTATTTAAATGGTGGCAATCCATGTGTGAAACTGTTCAGACTTCAGAAAGTGCAGCAAATGACTTGTGCTGTCAGAACTGCAGCTTAAATAGCCCATAAAGGGATTGACTCTTCTGAGGTCTTTGAAGGTGCTTTGTTGGAAACTTGCTATGCAGCATGAGAAGAATGAAAAATGTTAGGGAGCTCTGAGATAGTTACGTAAATACAACAGGAAGAGCTAAAGCACGTATTGTCAGTTCTCTTAGTCTGTGCAAAGTAAGTTTTGGACTTGTATAGAAAGATGCATTAACTTAGGTTTTGTAATTTTTCTATCAAAGATGAAAAGTTTAAAAGTATGTGAATAAGCTTGAATTCGTCCTACTTAGATAACTGATAAATAAAGTTCAGGGTTTTTTTGTGTGTTTCACTTACAGCTCTTAAAAGCTCCAGTTTGTTGTATGGTCTTTTATTCAGTAATATGTGTACTTTTCATGGAAAATAAGATATAAATTTACATATTTTGAATTTCTTTGCATACAAGTGTATGAATGAGTGATAGAGTGTGTGGGATATAATTGCAGTGCTAAAGGCTGACACAACAGATTTTTTTTTTTAAAAAAAGACTCAATTCCTGATTGAATTTAAAATTTCATTCTCTGTAAAAACAAACCTCTCCAACAGAAGGCTGCTTATGTAACTTAAAGAATCATACCTCCTGTTTCATTTTTGTAGAGTTAAGTTAGAGCAAAACGTGGAAAAGTTTGGTTACATACTTTGTTCCCTGATGAAAACATGCCGTTTGCTTCATTTAAAGTGCTTTTATCTCTATAGCTTAATTCTTAGGATTTAAGTCTTGCTTGCTTTGCCAACGAACTAGTTTCAACTTGTGTGTGCATCCTGAAGTGTGATTCCATTGTGGTAAGCGAGACTTCTGTGTAGCTTTTCTGTGTTTGAATTAGATGCCGTATCTTTTTTGCTTGTAGTTTCATCGCATCCCTATATACTGAAGCGCTTAGTGAACTTCAAACATAGTTATCTCGTGTATGGTTAAAAGAAAAACAATAGCTAGGGTGGTACATATAGCAATATAATAGAATTTGCTATAGAATTTCTTGAACAGATCAAAATGAGAATATTCATATTGCAAAATTACTGTGCCAGAGTACGAACAGTAGAAATGAAGAGACTAGTTTCAGATATAATTGAAACTAGACGTAGAATTGAACAGATAAAACTGTTACTAGGCCTTCAGAGTTGAAAAATGAGTACAGTGGTGTATCTTGGTGTTCTGTAAATTTTTTTATTTATCTTGAGAATATTTTCACTAATAGTTATTAAATCTACTTGGACAAGTGAAGAAGTAACTAACATTTAGCAAATGATAGTCATGCCTGACATTTTAGCATATAAGAATTTGGCTTTATGTAACAATTTTATTGATCTGTATGTTGCCTTCTGCAAAGATCCAGCATGTTTGTTTTCATTACTGTGATGATAATCTGTATTAAAAATTCTTTCTGATTCTGTGACTTGTATATTTAAAGCATTGCGAAGTTCCACCCCTCAATTTGAACTTTTCTTTTGTTTTGGGAAATTTGAATGTACTTCCTTGACTGTATAAATGCCAAACTTATTACAAGCCACCTTTGGCGTATAGATTTTTTTTATATTTTTGATTTTTTTCTTTTTAATATTACTGTGCTTTGTTTGCTGTTCTAGAATTTCTGTGTGCACCATCAAAATTTCTCAAAGTACTGTGAGTTTTAAAGCTTTTTTTTAAAGCTATTCACTAATCAATGACCCACTCATAATAATTAGATGGATGGTTAGGTTTGGACTTTGAAAGTGACTTGCTTCAGAATACTTTTACTGTTTCATAAATTTAATTGTATGGCTTAATAAAAGTAATTTCAAATTATAAAGGAACCAATAGTGCATCTTGGAAGACATGGAGTATTGTCAGAATGTTTTGTACGTACTGAACTAGATGCTCCTCCTGGATTCTGTAAATTCTTTCAGAAAGGTGCATGTAAACTACTGGCCTTCCCTCCCCAGCTGAATTGATTGTATCTTCTGGAGAAACTCCTTTGGTACATTTTCTCTGGAACACGGTGCAGGGTCGTCTTTCTTTTTGAGACTGCTTCAAGAAGGGCAATGGCAGGACATTAGTATGCTCCACAGGAATATCCACCACCTTCCCATCTTCTTAGTTCAGGTTTTTTACCTGCCCAGTTAAATGAGTGTAGTCAATAAGAAAGTTCTATTTGTTTCCTTCAGAAGAGTGGAAGAGCAGCACTGAATAGTTTATTACATCTGAAATGGAGGACGTTCTGGTGTTGGGCAAGACTGTTAGATTCTAAGTCTTATCTATGATGGAAATGCAGTGGGTGGACCAAAATGCTTATCCAGACAATTTAACAGTTATTTGTTGACTGTCCAAAATAATTGCGCTTTAAAGAGAGATGGTGTTAAGTCAAATTTAGCTGTCCTGAAGGCCAAGCTGTTTTTTCTGTAACAGAAGATTTCTGTTCAAAACTTAGTATGCATAACTAACCTTCTAATTAAGATCGAAGCAACTAATTCCTCTCACATGAATCTCTATCACACAAACTGAGGTAAATAGTAGTAGCGAGCAGTTCGTCACTGTGGTAAGCAGATGAAGCTTGAAATGCCGACACAAGTAATGCTTTTTTTCCCACATTTGATGGTACATGTTACAGAACTGTGATGTAAGCAGAAATGGCCATAGAATATTCTTGCACCATGTTAATTAATTTCAAAAGTTTTAAAAATTAAAAACTGTTGACAATAGCGCTAGTTGCTACAAACTATAGTTGCCATAGATGATATCTATGGATTGGGTTTGGAAAAATTTGAACCTGTCAATCCTGTTGCTCTTCTAAAAGTTGAGTTCATCTACCATTTCTTCCTGTTTCTTTTTCTAAAGATTACTTAATTTAGGCTGTAGAATGTTGTGATATACTGGTTGCTTACAGTCCAAGCTGATCTTCTTGATAGTGTATCAAAGACAGTAAGCTAAAAAAAGTTAGTTCAATGAAGCAAGCTATATTTCTTATCAGCTAAGTATTCATGGGATAAATAGGAAATCTATTTTTACTTAACTGATAATACACACCTCTGTAAAAAGTAGGTTAAAACCCTATGTGTTTCAGGGCTCTGTCAGAGTCCAGAATATAATTTTTCATTGAGGCAAAGTTGTGCGTATATGTACATTACTCCTTTAGGTGTCTGTATTGATTTTCATAGGTTAGCTTGTGATGTTATTGGTATTTGTTCAGAAAACCATGGATCTATGTTGTCCTTTGTGGACTATAAAATATAATCCTTGCTGCAAACAGCTGGTGGCTTACTTATTTTGAAAACGCTTCCTCTAATTGTTACTTCTGTAAAAACAGCACATTTAGGAAACTTGTTCAGAGCGTAAATTAGTTGGGAGACTGAATCCTAGCAGCACCTAGTTTTTGATGTTAGGTAGTTTAGTTTTTACCCAATTGCCTCAGTTTATCCAATTTTCACCTTTGGAAGCTAAATGGTTCGTGTCCTTTTAAAAATAGATTAATATTTCTTTCCCATGTCTTATTCCTTTCCCCTTGCCCCTTCATTTTCACCTGTCTTTAGGGCTTGAGTACTTTGCTCTGGGTAAGTTTCCAAGCTCTTTTCTCACTCCCATCCTCATTGACTCAAGAGTCTTTGCATGAACTTATCTAAACAGCTTTATTTGTTACAGCAGACTGTTTCACAAGGTATTGCCACTTGAATGTCACAATAGAACAATTTAATGCATCTCCTGGAAATTGTTAAAGCCCCTCTAACCTGTTAGAAAGTCTTTAAAGGCATCTGCTCAGCTTCAAGCTATAATGATTAAAGTAATTGGTGATAGTGGTGTTGATGGCTAAAACGTGATGTTGATATTCTTCTGAAACTGTTGTATGTCAGTGAGCTATTCTAGGTGATAGTACTGGTTTCCTAGAAGAGAAACTTTAACCTTGCAGTTGTTCTGCTACTGCAAGATTTGGGGAGAAGCAGTTAATGTCCTGACTTTTTGTGAACTTGAAAGTGAAGAACTCAATTCTGCAATGACATTGAGAAGACAGCCTGCCAGTTGCCTTCTGTTAATCTTCAAGTAAGCCTTTTTTCTAAAAGATAACACTTTTTTCATCAGTGTGTATCTTTCATGCACATCTGTTTTAAATCCATGTCAAATGAGCATCTGACTTGAACTCTAAAAGCAAATTATGTACAGGAAATCAATTTTCCTTCAATTTAAACTCACTTTACTATGACACCTTTGATTTTGAATTGTGCAAAGATATTGTGACATCCTTAACTTGGATAAAAGCATTGGTCTTCAATCAAGTATGTTCAGAAAATTCTAGAATTCTGTGAGATAAAATGTCGTTTCTTGATAATCTGAATTTCAGAAAGATGCTGTAAATAAAACTGATGTGGTTGTCGCAGCATATTTGGTTTATTCAGAGCAGTGGAACTGTAGAATTTTTGTGTGGGTCCATATGCTTCACTTTTCTAGTAGTTTGCAAAGAAGCAACGCTTAGAAAAAATTGAGATGATGGCATCCATATTTTAGCACTGAATTTTTTTCTGAAGCAAATACCATTAAGACCTATTTGTATATTTACAAAAAAGTGATACTGATTTCTTCCTTTAAATGAAAGAATTCGTGCTGAGAAGGTTCCTGAGTTTACTTTGAAAGGGTCTATGCATGGGACAGGGTACTAATGAGTTAAGAAATTAAACATAGGGCACTTGACTGAACAAGAAAATAAAATAAAAAGTGTGTAATGCCTTGTGTGCAGTTAGAAAAGATTTACCCTGTTATTGCTGCTTTGATGCTTCCATTGCTGCTCGTAGCAATTGACTTGCTATTGTACATATTCATTTCATGTATTGGAATGTCACTGCTTATGCCAGCATGTTTGTCATTGCCATTTCACTGAATTGGAAAACAGTGCTCCATTCTTCTGATTTATAACACTTACCTAATATCTGAGAGCAACACAGGAGTGTGCAATTCCATTTATAGTGGATTCTTATGTGGTTTAGTTTCAGTTTTCACCTGTTAGTGAAATAAGATGCTTAATATGTAAAGCAGCTTTTTACTAAACATTGATAATTTTGAAGTTTATTATAACTTCCTCTAATGACTGCATATATATATGTATATTTGCTAAATTTTAGTGCATAGTTCTTTAAGTTTATGCTTAAGTTTTGCTTACTATTTTGTAAATCAGAAATTATGGATGCTTTTACTCTGAGTGCGGAACAAAGTAAAAAACCAAGGTACTCTTTAAATTGGTATTTGTATAGCTTGAATGTTGAGTTTCGTGAAAAGTAAGCATTTATCGTGGAAATATTTATTAAAAATCACTGTGATACTAACTTCCATTTGTATACAGTGTAGTTATAGACAGCATAAACTAATTATAGAACTGTAAGAGCTGAGAAAATGGATTTTGCAAATTCTTAATGAAAAACAAAACTATCAAGAAATTTCTTGTCTCTAAAATTGAATATTTAGATTGAAAATACTTCTTGAATACTGCCTGTGCAGATGTCTGGCTTCATAATTACCTTGTTTTGATGAAAGCAGTAAGAAAAACTGTGTGCTGGTCTTGATTTTTTTGACACTGACAAGACACTGAAACTTTATTGGTAAGCTGTAGGATGCTGTGGTACTCGAGAAGTGAGCCTCATGTTTCATTTGGATATATAATAATTAATAATTAATACTTTAAACTGATCTCTTGTATGGACAGTTCCTACACAACTTAGGCTGATAGTTGGATAATCTTAGGGTGCTGATGACTTACTGAAGAATATTAGGAAGCTTGTGTTAGAAGTAAAACATAACTTCTGTTGCTCTGTTCTTTCAGGTACTTTACAGCTTTATTTTTTGGGGCCATAAATCTTTGTTCACCTCTTGTAAATGCCTGGATTGTTTGTAGGAAGCGTGAGGAGTGAGTTTAGGCTTGTTGAAGCTATAGGAGAGAGAATCTGAAACACTGCTGGATATGATTATTGGGTAAAGTGTATTTGAGTGTGGGTGAGGACTGCATAGTGGTTTACCTCCAGGGTGCACACATGGTCTGATTTGCCAGATGTTCAAACACATAGTGCCAGACAGAATTCCAGGGACCATGGTCCAAATGGCATAAGAAGCTCTAGAGCTAAAGTTTAGGCTGTTGCAGAATAGGTGATAGATATCCTTGGTAGTGGTGTGATGCAAATGGCTGGGCAGAGACATGGTTCCAGTGTGTACATAATAAATTTATGGTGAGAGAGACATTTCTTCAGTTGCCAGTATGAATTTTTTCAAATAGATGCAGTCTGTACATTAGACTTAAAGCATCTAGACTCCTTTTTTTCTTCTAATAAAACTTACGATTACAAGGGGAATTTTTAAAATCAAAATTGGAGAACACTGGTAAGTATGGAGGTGCTTACAATTCAGTAATGCATCCTTTCAGATAGGACAGAAGTCCAAGATGAGGAAAGAAATAACAAAGAGTACCTTAGGTAAAATCTCGATCGCAATGCACACAGTCAAACTATGTTCAGTTACAGTACCTTGTCAACCAGAGTTTATGTAAGTTAAGATGAGTTTAGCTGATCCAACCTTGAATTTTAAAATATCATTTTTAAAGCTGAGAGAAGAACGATAATCACTGATATGCTAAAATATTTGCGAGAGTTAGAATGAGCATAGACATTTCTGATTAAATAGTTACAGGTTAAAGAAAATCTTGAAGAGACAAGGTAAGTATTGAAATCGTTCTTTGCTTTTTTCTTTTTTTTTTTGGAGGTGTTAAGTCTGAATAGAAGTAGTATAAAATAGTTGCAATACATTTGATCACTTTAGTCATTATGCGAAGAGAGATGAGGCTGCAAAGAGCCACACTTGAAAATTATGTCGGTTGTAGATCTGCTTTATGTTATTATAGAATAGAAGAGAAGCAGCTTTTGATCTACTCCTGAGTAATATATGAAACCTGGTCCAAAAAGTACCTTATTTTGAAGATGTATAATAGTGGTGACGCAAATAGTTCATCCTTTGTTTAACTTAAGGAGAAATATTTAAGGTCAGAGAAAGAAAGCTAAACAAGTGAACTAAAAGCTATGTAAAAAAAAAAGTTGTTAGCTGCTCAAAGTAAAGGTATGCCAAATTTAAAAAAAAAAAAAAAAAGCACTTGGAGAATCCTAAAAAGTCTCTGCAGTAAAACAGTAAAGTAGGTTTCTGCCAAAAATTGGTAGGTCTGCCCACATGAGGGGATGTGAGAGAGTTAAATTATATATTAAATCTAAACTGGTATTAAGGTTGGCTAACAAAGCCTTTGAAGATCAAATGTGTAAGGAGTTGAGAACCTAAGAAGCAGAGAACCTAGAATCATTTAGGTAATTAAGTGACTATAAAGATATAAGTATATAAGGGAGTACCAAAAAAACAGTTGGAATGTGAGACCATAATGCGGGGAGGAAGAAAGTGTTTGATTTTGTCCTTCTTAGGAAGGAATGCCTTTTTATGGAGAAGGAGCCTCAGGTTATTTTAGAGTTTAACAGTAATTGTTAAGATGATCAGTAAGAAAATGCAGGTAAGAGAACATTTATTACCGGTCTTGTATTTTGGATTTTTTTACCAAATGCAGTATGTAACCTATTGATGAATTAGTCTTGCTTTCAGAGGACTGGAGGATAACAAACTGAATTTTTTTTTTTAAAAACAATTCTGAAGTAACTGTTTTCCCTATTGCATAAACTGATTAAAACCTATGGAGATTACAACAAGATTTAAAACAAAAAACTAACTAGGTAAACTTTAGAAGGAGGTGACATGGTTATGTAGGGAAAGCTCATACCTTAGAAATTATAGGTGTATGAGTATGTGGGTAAGAATGATGTGGTCTGTGTATATCACCTCATCAGCTGCATTTTGAAAGTGTTTTTTGCCAAGGACTCTTCCTATCATATGATATTCTGATACAATAAAGGTCCTCTCGTGGTTTAATAGCTATTTTGAAAAGCTGGTGAACAGATAAAAATAAGTGATGAGTCATCCCCTAAGGGAGGGAGGCCTTTGGTGGGGTGCATCATATTTTTAAAAAACTAATCGAGGGAAGGGGACTAATAGAGAATTTGTCAAAACAAAAACTCTTAGCAATTTTCGAAGTCTTTCTGACTGCAGCAGGTTGCAGAAGGATCTCATTATAGCAAATGTGAAATAAAATCATATATTAAGGCTAGTGTTAAAGTATTGTGTGTAGAGAAAAATCTTAACTAATACATATTTAGTGATGATTTCTTGATGGTCATTACTACACATAAAGATCTTTGAACTACTGTGGACTATTCTATGAAAATACCAGGTGAATAGTGTTTGAAACAGTGGATAAAATGCTTGAAAGCAAATAGAGAACAAGTACAAAAGCTTTATCATGCTGCTGTATGAAGCAGTGCCATGTTTGCATCTAGATGCAGGTAGTTCTCCTTGTCCTACCTTAGAAACAATACAGCAGAACTGGAAAAGTAACACACAAAGGTGTGGGACTAAGATAATCGGAGGTCCGGAACTATTTAGAGAAGAAATGAAATACGCCATTTTCAGAAGTGGTAACAAAAGGCTCCAGATGTATACTATTCCTGGTTGCACTTCTGTAGAAACAAATGGTAATTTTTTTCAGCAATGAATCTACGCTTAATTAATGATAAAAGATGTTAAGTGATGAAAAGGGACTTTCGTCTAGTAATTCCTTTTAATAGGAATTAGGAAACTCATTTTCTAAAACTGTCTTTATAAACTGACAGTGCTTTAATTTTACACAGACATACAAGAAGTTAATGAAAAATGTCAGATTAATTTTGTCCTCTGGCAAGGAACAGGGAAAAGCAGTGTCTACCCCTATAGGCATAAGAGGAATTGCTCTTTTGCCACTTTGTGACTTTGCAGGCTGAACTGGATGGAACTTTAACCAGGGAAAAACATCTGCTTAGAATTTGCTTATGAGTGTGGTCCAGTCTCCTAGTGGACCTAAGTATTTTGCTTTCCTTTGAATGCAATGGAGATTGCATTCATTGAATTTCTAAGTACCAGTTATGTATTTTGCTGATGTAAAACCATCTTTTTCATCACAACATAAATACACTAGGAAGTAAAGTATGATGGGTGCCTTGCTTTTGGAGTTTAGAGCGGAGCGGGGGGGAACACTCCCACCTTTCTGTGGTGCGCTTAGTGTTTGGTTAGTGATTCATGTGTAAACCTGCTTAATGCGAGTTGTACCTAATTTTGAGCTGTACCCGTTGCCATACTGTAGTTTACTACTTGTGGAACATAACTTGGACAGAGAACCTGTTTCAGAAAAATGTATTCTGATTGCAGCAGTCTAGGTATAATCTCTGCAATCTTTTCCTTTTTTTCTGGAGTACGTGTTTTAACAAAAAAAAAAAATCCTGAAGAAGGTTGGGACGAGTCATGGGCTGCTTTGTTCAAAATCATTGATTTCCCTCCCCCCCACTCATGTATGTTTTGTTTTTTTCTTGTTCTGTTTTTTGCCTGCAGGGATGCCTGCAGTCTGTAATCCAGGCATGGTACCAGTGGCAATACCACCTCCTGCCGTCAACCCTCAGCACCTGTGTAATGAAGAGGATCTGAAATCTATCCAGGACATGTTTCCCAACATGGACAGGGAAGTAATCCGCTCAGTGCTAGAAGCTCAAAGGGGGAACAAGGATGCAGCTATCAACTCCTTGCTTCAGATGGCTGAAGAATCATAAATCCCTACTTCCTGCATAGTCCGCGTCCTTGATGCCACTTATTTTTACTTGCCAAGCCAGGGATTTAGCTAGAGGAAGAATTTCCCAACAGCTTTCTGTTAGTGTATTCTGTGTGAAAGATTATACCCCTCTTCTCCTTGCACATTTGGATCTTTTTCACTTTCTTTCTTAATCTGTACATACTCAGTTTAGCTTATGTCCTGCAATATAGCATTGAAGCATCTTTACTATCAGCTCTGCCCTGTGTGGCTATATTCTGATGGGGTGGGGAGTAATGCTGCTTTTTTTTCTTTCTCTCCCCCTTTTCATAAATTTGTTCTTACAAAGTAACTCTATGCAGTACAGGATTTACTACTGTTTGTTAGATTGAATTTTTTTTTTCCCGTGGAGCGTTTGCTCTTTAAACATAACTGATTTGTTAAAGTATTTAGGTTTCATCAAGCAGCCTATTTCTGCCAGAAATTAAAAGAAAGACCCTTTCCTTGTCCTGTGGTGTTTAGTTATTGCTGTGATATATTCAACTGTTTCTGATTGAGGATTTTTAATTTAATAAGGTAAATTTCTTAGGTTGTGCTGTTGGTATTTGTAATGAGCATCTTCTATTCAATCTAGTCATCGGGCACCAAAGCAATATATTATCTGGCGTGCATTTGGGGCTTTATCCTCCCATATAGTATTGTTATGTATCTGTAAAATCTTAACAGGTAACTTTTAACTTGTACAGTATGTATTGCTGTAGCAGAGAACAGGACTGAGCCCTAATGTACTCCCACAGTTAATTGCACTCTTAACTACTACTTCTGCATTCCCATGGCTATTTCAAAGGATAAGTGCAGAAGGAAAGATTTTTTTTATACCTGGAAAATTACTGAAGCCGTAAACAATTATTTAAGGTGTTATCTTACATTAAAAAAGCAGAAATCTATGATCTGGTTATAAGGCTTCTTTCTTTACACCTATATTTCAGCAAAATTATAATTTTATATCTGTGGAAAAACTATTGTATTTTTTCCTGTAATATGAAATAAGAAGCACGAAAAGTAGCTTCAGAATCTTTGAATGGCATTATGAGTTGCTCAGTGACTTGTTAGACTACAGTTGCTGTAGTCAATTTATTATTATTTGACGCAGATGGAAATAAATTCTTTGTGAGAGAAAATTTAACATATCTGAGTTATAGTCTGATCCTCAGAGGAGGTTGGAGGTTGTTTGTATTTATTGTTAGTGTTATTTTTTCAGATAACAGTTCATCTTGGAGCTGCAGAAATTTACAGTATGCACCAGTTCAACCTGTTGGATAAATTTCTGCAGTGCCTGTTTTTGTAGCTGGTAAAGTAATGCACTTTAAATAGTATGCACCAGTTTATTTTTCCAGTGATGTGCAATGTTGCTGTTTTATCTTTTTAATGTTTGATTTCAAATACTTTCTACAATAGCCATAGACCTTTATATTTTCAAGGGTTGGAATGAATGTACACTTGATATCGAGGCTCTTGAGTGATTCATGAGAACATTAAAGCCAGGTTTGGAATAGGGAAAAGGGACCCGTATTCTCTTCTTCCCCACACTTTGTTTCATGACTCACACTTACAATATTTTCTTTATTATCTGCTGAAAAGCTGATCCTCCCCCCCCATTCAAGAAGCCTTTAGGTAGCACTGGCAGTAGAGCATGAATATTTATTTTTTTATGATTAAAAGTGATACTGAAACTTTTAAAATACAGTACCAAAAATCATCCCAGTTTGTGACCTTCTAAAGCTGTCTTTTCATAATATATGATTTTAAGTTTTGTTATGAATCCCTTACCATCTTAAATTTACCATTGAAAGCATAAGTGTCTTTATACGTCCTCCAATTGGCTTTTCAATAATGAGATTCAAGGCTATAGTTTCTGTGTGCTTTAGTTGTAAAGTCACCACATTTTTATTTTCTAAAATAAACCAGGTGTTCATCAAGAAACTAGTCTTGCCCCTTCCCTACAATCATGGTAAATTTTGTGATTGAGTAAGTATAGAGGCATTTGGACTTTATAGCACAGTGATTTGTGACATCGTCACCCAAAAGGGTAAATCTTAGTAAGGATTTAATGCTTAGATATCTCCAGGAAGAGTCCCTTTTTACACAGAGAGCATGAATTGCTAGGGATGGAACAATTCAGGGAAAATGTATATATTTAAATTTTTATATTAAAATGTCGGGATCCATAATACAGCTTTTTATAAAAGCAAGTGGTCATGGTTCAACTTAATGGCTGGTAAATTGTACTGCGTCCTATTACAGCTCAATTTCAAGCACAGAATAAACACCTTTCCATCCTAACCACCAGGAGGGGTAAGTGCGAATGTTAGGTTAGCCAGGTTTATTCATAAACAAGGCTCTGGGCCTCTGAAGGAGGCTCCTGTTCTTAGACTTTTTTTGTTTGTTTTGTTCTAGGCAAATGTTATGCAAAACAGGGTAGATGTCTGAGTTGAAGATGGGATATGTAGGAGCAGTATGGCCAGTAGATGGATTTCAGCATGTTACACTATACTTAAGTATTGTTCTGGGGATTTTTTGTCTTGATTTAATTAAGCATTATAGCTGAAACTCTTATGTCAAGATGTGCTACTTTATCGTGTTAAAAAGAACAAAACACTGATCATAAGCCTTCTCAGCTTTTCAGCATACATATCCTCTCAGTCAAACTGCTCATTGTCAGGTTTGAATTGGAGAGATGAAAAAAGGCAGGGAGTGTTTAGTTATTCTAGGGTCTGTGAAATTAAGGTATTGAAACTGAAAGTCTGTTTCTTGATTTAAACCAAATAAATTGTCACTCATTATGATTGTAGCTTTTGACAAAATGCTAATGGGATAATACTGTGTTTGATGCTGCTCTTCTGCTCAACAGCTTCAAGCAGCTTGGAGCCAAAACCAGCTGTATAAGACTGGCATCTGCTAAAAGTTAGTGCTCTTAGTACTAGTTTGAGTCCTGCCAAGAGCCTAAACTTGCTAAAGGTAGGAACATCTTTTGTCTAGCTAGATCCTTGCTACTTTCTTCTCTACCGCTCTTTGCATCTGCTGATGGTACTGAATGTTTTTTCCCTTACAAATGTTATTGCTTGTTTGGTTGATATGTAATACCGTACAGAGGATGTTTTTCGCTGTAATAATTCTGAAGACATTGTTTCTCTGTATTGAGGTCCAGTGTCCAAATGTGTTTCTTGCACTCTAAAGTACATTAACTTTTTCATTCTAATTTAATAAATGTATCATCTAAATGAAAGTGTATTATGTCTCTGTTGGAGAGCACCACAATTTGAGTCTTTGTCTATAGAGTGATGTAGAATTCAAGTATTAGTTACTGTCTCTTATTCAGTCTCACGCATTAGTTAACAAGTTACACTGGTTCTTAATGTGATCATCTGGTGGGACTAGTATAGTAAATGCTCAAAAGTATTTTAAGCATTCATCTCTAGGTAAATGCCTTTTTCTAACTCTTCTAGGTGCTACTTTCTCAAGAAAATGTTACAGTATTGCAGGTCTAGAGAACAGAATGAGGTAGTAGTGAGGTTGCGTTGTTCGAAGGGCAAGGAGGAGGAAAGAACAGACCTTTTATGTGCTATTTTAGCTACAATAAGAGCTGGCTTTATCTGCTAATATATAATTAATGAATTTCAAAAATTTGGTTTACATAGCATCTGCTCTTAGTTCTGTGATTGGCTGCAAAGCTGAGTTCCTCTTTCTCATTTAACAGCATTGCTGTCTATGCTCAGTGATTATTAATCAACTGCTACTTTGTAGTTTTAGTGTATTATCAAGCTAACATTTTGGGTTTTACTGTCCAGTTCATAGTGTGTATTTTATCAGGAGTTTTTTTTTTAACAAATGATAGTTGAGAGGCATCTTTCACAACTGAATTTCTTTTGATTTATTTCCTTAACATACTTAGTACCTACTGTGAAATGAAATTGTGTTCCAATTATGCTTTCTGCTAGCCCTTGGGTGTCAGTTTCTATCCCAATTTATGTTCTAAAGCTTATAGTTTGCTTTCACATTCCTCCAGTGCACTGTGAGAGATAAGAAAAGTGAGAATTAATTTACTTAAACAAATGTTGGCGTTCTTGTGGCTGCTAAAGCATCTATTTAGCATTTTAATATTTTTTAGCTTTTTCATTTCAATGCTAATCAACCCGTGATGATGTGTGGGGGTGTAAAGGGAAATCAGTGTGTTTTGAATTATTAAAACGTTTAAGTACATTGATGAGAGCAGGGCCTCTAGGAAGAAATGCAAATGTGTGTTTTCTTAGAATAAGTAGGAAAAATGAAAAACGATATTAACAAGCTTCTCCGTTGCAGTTTTAAGTTGTAGACTACTGAAGACTTCAACTTTCTCTCCTAGATCTTCAGGAAGCTTGTTTATAAACCCAAGTTGATCTGTTTTCATACTATAGTATATTTTAGAAGGATTTTCTTTACTATCTTGCCAAAAAGCATAATTAATTTTGTAAGAACAAATAGTTTATACTTACGGTATATCATAACTTTTGAAGTAAAATTTGCATATAGATGGGAAAAGTGAATTTGTGGAAAGCAAATAGATTGAAATTGATCTTAGCTACATCTGTGTTTCCGTGTGTGGGAGAACTATGAAAGTACTGCTGTTTGGAGTATTCAAAGAATTCACTTAGGACATGTTTTTAAAACAGTAAGTGTACTAATCTGGGATATGAAGCAGACTAGATACCAATGGACAACCTTTGTAATTTTAATGCATTTATCATTGGAAGAGAATGAAGGATGATTCAATGTATTTTAAAATTATCTCTAATTATGAAATTACAGTGAGTGAAAAAGTACACTGAACTTACCTTCCATGTCTGTGCTGTCCATGTTTCTTTATGGATTAGGTTCAGGAGCTTGGCACTGTGTCACAGGACAGTGTTTTTCCACAAATGCATAATTTCTGTAATAGTAATCAGCTTAATGTGAAGCATTCAGGTTGATTTGAAATGCTTAATGCTATTTTAAAAATGAACCATGAAGTAATTGTAAAAGTGCACATAGTGGGGGGAACGGCGACAAGTTGCTGCCCGCCACAGCAGGCGCATCTCCTTCCCAGGTGCCCTTGCATAATAGGTGCGAGGCTCTGCAAGTGGAACCGAACAATGATGAGGACAATGGTTCATCTAGGTGGAGATGTTGCCAAGGTTAAGTTGGCCTAGGCCCTGCATCAAAACCACTTCCTTAAAGAAAAAACAACGGGTCGTTGTCATAGGAGACTCTCTCCTGAGGGGAACAGAAGGCCCAATTTGCTGACCTGACCCATTTCTTAGGGAAGTCTGCTGCCTCCCTGGGGCTTGAGTTAAAGATGCGACAAGGAAACTTCCTACCCTGGTACGGCCCTCAGATTATTATCCGTTATTGCTTTTTCAGGTAGGCAGCGATGAAGTTGCAGTAAGAAGTCCAAGGGTGATGAAAAGAAACTTCAGAGACTTGGGACAGTCCCAGAGCTATGATGTCGTTGGCTTAAGCGAAGCCTGGTGGGATGTGTCCTGTCGGTGGTGTGCCATGATGGACGGGTATAGGCCCCTCAGGAGGGATAGGCAGGGCAGGCGAGGCGGGGGGGTGGCGCTGTGTGTAAGGGAGGGGTTGGGTTGTGTGACGCTTACGGTTGGCGAAGACGTGGTTGAGAGCCTCTGGGTAAGGATGAAGGGGAAAGCAAATAAAGCGAATGTTGTTGTGAGAGTCTACTATCAACCAGCCAGGTCAACGACACCGGTGAATTATTCTACAAGAAATTAAGGGGTATCTCTAGATCAACTGCCCTTGTCCTTATGGGTGATTTTAACTTCTCAGACGTCGACTGGGAATATCATACAGCGGACGCAAACAGGTCCAGGAAATTCCCGAAGCACATTGAAGATAACTTCTTGGTGCAGGTACTAAGGGAGCTGACTAGGAAAGGTGCCCTCCTAGGTTTGCTGTTTGTAAACAGAGGGACTTGTGGGCAAAGTGGTGATGGGTGGCTGTCTTGATCACAGCGACCATGAAGTAGTTGAGTTTCAAATGACTGGCGATAGGAGAAAAACTGCCGGTAAAACTTTGACCCTGGATATGGGAAGAGCAGACTTCAGGCTGCTGAAGGAGCTAGTTAGTAAGGTCTCCTGGGCATCTGCTTTTGAAGGTATTGGGCTCCATGAATGCTCGTCACTTTTTTAAGTGTCATCTCTTAAGAGCGCAGGAGCAGGCAATTCTGAAGTGTCAGAAGTCAAGCAAGGAGGGCAGAAGGCTGGCCTGGCTGAGCAGGGATCTTCTGCTAGAACTTAGGCGGGAAAGGAAAGTGTAGGGACATTGGAAGCAAGGACAGGTGACACAGGAGGACTACAGAGATGGCTGTTTGCCACTGTAGGGAGAAAATTCATGTGGCCAAAGCTCGAGTGGGGTTCAAGCTGGCCAGCACTGTGAAGGACAACAAAAAGGGCTTTTTTTTTAAAAAAATATGTTAACAGCAAAAGGAGGAGGATCAGATATGATAACATTGATCCGTTGCTTGATGAGGTCGGTCATCTCACAAGTAGGGACGTAGACAAAGCGGAGACGTTCAATGCCTTCTTCACCCCTGTCTTTAACACTGATGAATGGCCCTGGGACCCCCGGAGCCCTGTGTTGGAAGACCATGACTGGGGGGATGATAAACTCCCAGCTGACTCCGAACTTGTTCGAGACTTGCTGCTCCAGCTGGATGCGCATAAATCTATGGGACCAGATGGGATTCATCCCAGGGCACTGAAATATCTGTCCGATGTTATCGTGGAACCTCTCTCCATTACTGTTCAATGGTCTTCGGAGTCTGGAGAGGTCCCAGTTGACTGGAAGCTGGCAAATGTTGTCCCAATTTTCAAGAAGGGAAAGAAGGAAGACCCTGGTAATTACAGGCCTGTCTGTCTCACTTCAGTGCCTGGTAAAATTACAGAGAAGGTTGTTCCGGGAGTTACTGAAAAAACAGTTGAGAGAATGCAGTCATTGGTCACAGCCAACATGGGTTCATGAGGGTAAAGTCCTGCTTAGCTAACTTAATTTCCTTTTATGACAAGGTCACCCATCTAGTTGACCAAGGGAAGCCACTAGATGTGGTGTTTTGGGATTTTAGCAAAGCTTTTGATACTGTCCCTCACAGTATCCTTCTGGACAAAATGTCCAGCACACAGCTAGACAAGTCCATAGTACGTTGGGTGAACAATTGGCTGACGGGTTGGGCTCAAAGAGTTGTAGTAAATGGGGTTACATCAGGCTGGTGGCCAGTCAGCAGTGGGGCTCCCCAGGGCTCAACTTTAGGGCCAGTGCTCTTCAATGTTTTTATGAAGGGTCTGGATGCAGGAGTCGAATGTACATTAAGTAATTTTGCCGATGATACTAAAGGAGGAGCTGTTGACTCCCTCAAAGGTAGAGAGACCTGGATAGACTAGAGAGCTGGGCAATCACAACCATATGAAATTTAACAAGAGCGAGTGCTGGATTCTGCACCTGGGACAGGATAATCCTGGTTATACGTACAAATTGGGGGACGACAGGCTGGACAGCAGCCCTGCAGAAAGAGATCTGGGGGTTGGGGTTGATGGCAAGTTGAATATGAGTCAACAGTGTGCCCTGGCAGCCAGAAGGGCCAACCATGTCCTGGGGTGCATCAAGCACAGCATAGGTAGCCAGTTGAGGGAGGTGATTGTCCCACTCTACACCGCAGTAGTGCGGCCCCATCTCGAGTGCTGTGTGCAGTTTTGGATGCCTCAATGTAAGAAGGTCATCAAAGTACTAGAGTGTCCAGAGGAGGGCGACCAAGATTGTGAAAGGTCTCAAGGGCAAGACTTGTGAGGAGCAGCTGAGGGCACTTGGCTTCTTCAGCTTGGAGAAGAGAAGGCTGAGGGGTGACTTCATTGCAGTCTACAACTTCCTCAAGAGGGGTGGCGGAGGGGGAGGTGCTGATCTCCTCTCTCTGGTGACCAGTGATAGGACACGAGGAAATGGAATGAAGCTGCATCAGGGGAAGTTCAGGTTGGACATTAGGAAAAGGTTCTCTGAGAGGGTGGTCGATCGCTGGAACAGGCTCCCCAGGGAAGTGGTCACGGCACCAAGCCTGACAGAGTTCAAGGAGTGTCTGGATGATGCTCTTAGTCATATGGTTCAGTTTTAGGTAGTCCTGCGAGGAGCAGGGAGTTGGACTCAATGATCCTCATGGGTCCCTTCCAACTTGAGATGTTCTATGATTGTAGCTTTTATTTAAGGCCAGCTCACTAAACTAATTGTCTTTATAAAATTGAATTTATTCTGTTCTCAAATAGCACAGTATGAATTAACAAGCTCGCTTGTTATCATGAGATTATTATTTTCATTTTAACGTGGTGTGTAAATAAACTGGCCACAACTTCAGTTTAATTTCATGGCTGGGTTGTAACTCTGAAAGTCCAGAAGATGCTTCATATAGTTTCAAATAATACAGCTGTGCTTGGAACAAATCTTTGGGAAGCTAGAGATCCAGATAGCTGAGAATAGCGTCAGTTCAGCTCTCCAACTTTAAGGTGTCTAGGTTTTGAGCTTTTAAAGGGAGGTTGATTTATACATTTGTCCTACTCCTAATGAATTTGCAATGTTGAATTTTGTAGTGACTTCTTATCTGGGCTTGATTATGTCATTTTCTATCATTTTGAAGAATGAAAATACCGCTCTGCTTGTTCTAGTAGGTTAGAACAAGCTTAGTTTCCAAGCTTAAAACCTTTTGTAGTCAGTCTGTTGTTAATGTTTTATGTTTTTTGATTGTCACACATAATGATTTGTTTGTTCGCAGATAGTAAGGCTTTGAAGAACATTGAACACCAGAAATCAGGTGTGCAGTTCCAGCACAGCCATAGTGCTACTGAAGAAAATACAAAACATAGAAGGCTACAACAGCACAGTTTTAATGGCGTAGAATTTTGTAGTAAGTTCGAAACTCCCATTAACTTACAAATGGTGTTAGAAAATACGGAGAAACTCTTGAACAATTGGGCAGGGGGTGTGTGTGTGCTATTTTTTCATCTTTTCACTTCAAGTGTTTTCTACAGTGGTGAAGTGTTAAAATGTTTAGGTTTCAGTAATAATTTTCTTCATCCTAAATATTATGAAGAATAATTACTACTTGTTATTTTTTTAAAAATTGTGAATTTAAATCTTACTGAATACCATTAAAATTTCTAATTGATTATAAAGGGCAGGTTCATGTACAGCTTAGAAGTTCTTACATTGTGCCCCCCATTTTGGGTGGTTACACTAGCTATGTGCACAGTCGGCAAGGGATTTCTCATGTCCTCCTGTTTCATGTTACCTTGCTCTTAGGTGAGATACCAAGAGTGGGCTCTCACAGCACTGATGTTCTCCATGAATACACTTGCATCTTGAAGTATGGGGCGAGTAGTATATTCTCCTGGAAAAACACCCTTAGCTTAGTTGGAAGGAGGAGGGAACAGTCAGGTTTCTGTGTTCTGTAATGTGTGCTTGAACCTTCTCTTGTGAAGAGAGGTATCTGCAGGCCAGAAATGAGTTACCATTGGCGACGCTTCCGACAAGCGTGAGAAGTATTTAAAAAGAAACTCTTTCTCATGGCAGGTTGACTAGCAAACCTAATCATTACAATCATAAGAATAAGGCTGCAGTTTCATGAGTGAGGTACTTAGCATAAATTAAACAACATTATCTGCCTTTTTCCATAAATGCGAGGTTTGATTCAAAGCCACCTGATATCAGCAGGCATATTTTCACTGAATTCAGTGGTTGAGATCAGGCTCTGTTTTACTACAGGTCACACGGTAAGCACTGGAGTGTGAGAGGCTTTGTGTTATTGTTTTATTTTCAGATGTCTTTTATTCATCTACTCTGCATTTCCTTCATTGTTAATTGACCACGTATCTAAAGCTATGATATACACTCATTTGGGTGTTTCAATTTGATTCAAGTCCTACTAACAGGAATAGGCTATCAATTAGTCTAACCTGTGTGCTGCTGCTGGCAGAAACTGGTACTGAGATCGTTGCACAGAAAATAACCCTCCAAGGTACCTGCTTGCGTTTTTTAATAGTACTGGTAAGAAGAAATTGTGAAGGGACATTATTCTTTTTTCAGCTCAAATTAAAAGTCGGCATGTGGCCTGTAGCAGGAGGATTGAGAACCCTCTTCCTCTTCGTCCTAAATAATATATTCTCAAGTGCTATTTTTGTCCATTTGAAAAAGGTCACTTGAAATGACTAAAATGTGGGTGTCTGAATAAGAAAACCTTAGCAGGATGATGCCAAAAGAAATGATGATTTTGTTTTTCTTTTATGATACAGAGTACTATGGGAATGCTTTAAAATGATAAATTTGAGTACTTCCATTGAAACAGCTGGTAAGACAAACCTGATAACCTCTCTGGAGCACATTTCTTTTCAAAAGAAATGGAAGGGTGATTTGTGTGTCTCTTAGGGTTTCAGCATGTTCACACAGCATGGAAGCAAGAAGCGGCTAAATCCTTTCTGGCATACTTCAGGACTTAAATTCATATAGCACCCCGTTACCTGAGGGCCAGGACTCAGCCTTCGTGTCCCGTGAATGTTTCAAGAGAATTTAACATGATCTGTGTCTTCGCTATTGAAATATAGCAGAAGTGCTAAAATGTACCTCAGAAATGGCTCAGCCCGCTGAGCTAATCTGAATATTTTTATATTGAAGGTGATCCATGACTGTTCTGTTCAGTGCGGGGAGCAAACAGTGAAAGCAGCTGGGAAAATCAGGGGAGTTTAATTAGTGTTGTGGTATAGTCAGCTGTCAGCAAACAGCACGACTGTAAGGACTATGTTGTGACTCTCTATAAACAGCTGCAAAGCTGCTGTGATACTGGATGTTAGAACACAGCATTTCTGTTTCTTTGATTGTCGCTTTTATATTTTAAATAAAAATGCTCGTTTGTGCTATTAAGTGAGTTGGGTTGGATGGGGTGAAGGAAGCTTATGCAAAAGAAATTCTCAATCCTTTTCTTACAGGAGGCAAAATCCAATTAAGAATCTTGTACTTCTCTAGAGAGGAAAAGGCAGAGGCTTTATAAAGAGGAATAAGTAAAAATGGATTCAAGGTCTGCAATATCTTAATTTTTAGATTCCAAGCTAGTGTATCTATGATTTTTGTAACAAAAATAAATGGAGTATGATTGGTATGAAGGTCAGCATACCATGTTTTAATGGTCCCTTCTGACACTGTGTAGAAAGGAAGTATTCTTTAGTTTGTAGCCAGCTCCTTATAAAGTTCTAGATCCCCAAAATCATAAAAATATTAGGGCTCTGTATGATACTCATACATCGGGCAACCCCTTTTGCACAAACCTCCTATTTTCAGGATTATAGTAAGTGAACTTCATATACTTCTGTTAGCTACTGGCGCAGTATTTGGGGAGCCTAATAAGCCAAATCAGTGACTTATCCTCCTGTTGGCAACATAATCTTGAGGCTCAGGGAATGGAAGTGTGAAAACAGGAGATATAAAAGTGAAGGTATCCATAAGAATGTTCTGGTATAACTCATTGCCAGTTATGTTGCCTCTTAGAGAATAGAATCTCTGCTCTCCCAACAGGTGGAATTGTGTTATGTGTAGTGGCAAAATTAACAATGCAAAACTCCATGTGTTGTTGGGAGACAAGTAGGTGACATGAATGAACACATCAAACTCATTAGACATAATGTTATTGTATTAAAAACATGAGAAGTGCTATCAAATATCAATAGCGTAAGGGAGGTGAATGCAAGTCAGAAGCCCAAATCAATGCAATAGCTCCTTAAATCACTGCCTGGAGGCGCTGTTTCAAAAGAAGAGGAAACAGGACAAGTTACCTGAAAGGTGAGGAGGAAAGAGAAATGTTGGTGTAGAGAGAGAAGTATTTATCTTGTTGTTTAGTGTTTCTATATCACACAAATTTTTCAAAATATGCTTAAGACTTAGGGAAAGATTGATAAATAGGGACCTACGGTTCTTTATTAACCAAAACACTTTGGAGCTATTTTTTCCCAGTTTACAGGGTAATTGGTTTCATCTAATCTTTCAAATTGCTTTCAGTCTGTTTGGCTATTTTCCACTCCTCCACCTGATCGAATGTTGTTGGTATTTTCTGTTTTGGAAAGCCTAGAGCAAGCATAAGTCATTGATTTGGATTGGGAGGCAAAGGGCCCTGCATATGAATATTGTGCAGATACCTTACCTGATTTAGTTTGTTCTCCAATTGATGAACTCTGGAAATGTATTATAGATATTAATTTAAAACCTAACAAATGTCTTTCATGTGGTTAAGTAGTACAGTTACACATATGCACTGACTTTTACAGTACAACAGCATAACCTTCGTATTTGCCCAGTTTAGATCATCAGACAATAAAACCTGTAAATTATTTTATTTTATTCAACGTGCTGTTTAAGATTCTCAGTATGGTTGACAGATTTGTTTAAAAGGCATTATGTTGACACATAATAATGCACACAATAAAATGCACTAACTGGGTAGTTTCACCATATATATGCATATTACTACATAATATTCCCTAATGCAGTAGTCCCTGTAATTGGCTAGTTAGTGGGATAGAAAAACGAGTTTTCTGTTTCCTGATGTAGGTAAGTACTTTTCTATGGTAATTTTTATTGAAGCATCAGTATATTTGATTATAATAGGTAAATCCTAAATTTTAGGATGAAAAGTCAGCACTTTCTGATTAATTTGATACCCCATGGAAATGACAGGAAAGAGCTCAGGATTCATTTTATATTATATACTCTTTCTTGTTTTAAATATAATTTATGAATCTGTAGTTCTATAACTGGAACTATTTTGTTGCTATGATTGTACATTTAACACATTTGGAAATTTTGCTATAAAATTAAGGCGTGCATGCATTTTTATCATTTTAAGTTCTAAGGAGCTTGATATATACAATGGCTAGATATATTTTAACATAAATGGTAACTTCTTGTATATCAAACAATTGTATGTCTTCATGTTTTCCTATTCAGCTTTAAAGTAATTACTGGAGGTTCCTTGGACTTGTCATTGTAGTATAGCATTTGTTCCAAAGAGAAATCTACATGTTTGTCTCCTCCTGAATCCTTTTTACTTAGAGTGCAAATCCCCTGGGTTTTCTTCTGTGTAGGCTTGAGAGAAAAAAGGTACAAAAATAGATTTCCCTTAAAAAGAATTGGAAGCTGTATTTTAAGGAGAGCAGAGAAAATTCAGTGATTTCTAGCATTTTGCAGTGGATTGGTTTTCAAAGCAAAAAAAACCCCAAACAACCCAAAACCCAAAAAACCCACTAATCAAGATAATCTCTTCTAAGCAGTGAATTGTGATGCTGATATTTTTTTATGAACGCAGTACGTGAACACCGAGGATTGCAATGGCATCTTCAGATTAAACTCACGGGTAACTGATTGGATACCTAGAAATGATGTGGTGTTCAGCTTTGAAAAATAGCCTCTACATCTTCCATAACTTGGGAATTTAAAATAAAATTGATCTCTGATGGATGAACATGGTCTGCAAGGCTTAATGTTTCCAGTAGAATTAAGGGAATAATTCCTGGTTTGGTTTTCTTTAGAGAAGTGAATAATGACCGTTAGAGGGCAGCTTCAGACTTGAACTGGAATGTACTGCTAACATGGCAATAGGGTGCTTAAAATAGTCGAGGAAAACCTGCAGACCAGAAAATGTTCGGGGAGCTTTGTTAACTGGTGAACATGGTACTAAGTTCTCGGAATACAGGGACTAGGGAGTTAGGAAGGGGAAAAGCACGCAGATTTCATTGGCTTCAGTCTGAACTCAAAGCCAACCGTAGAAGTGTTTACAGATGTTTGTTTGTTATATGTTGCATAAATGTCGCTGGGTTTTTGCACTCTGCACCCTGACCTGTCAGCTCTGCAGGCATCAATTTGTCTCGCTTGTATTAATAGTGCTAGCTCTGCATTATAACACCAGGCCCAACACGGCTGGCATACGTGAACGCCTCTCCCGTAGGAAGCCCTCCTGCAGCCAGCAGTGCTGGTTTTTCACTGCGGTACAGTTCGAGATGCCATCGGGCACTCTCTGTTCTTGTGGTGCTGTGCCCAAAGCGCTAAACCCTCTGGAAGCCAGAAACCTGGGAAGCTGTGCTGAGGCTGTCAAACCCTGACCCACTGGTCGCTCTGTCCAGGACTGTTTGGGTGTCTCTCGTAGCGATACCTCTCTCGGTGACACAGCGAACACCGCCTCTCTCATGGTGTTCAGGGTCTGAGGACGCAGTGGTGAAATTGTAAAACGGGTGGTGCGCAGCTGGTCTGGCTTCAGCCCGGGTTCCCAGTGAAAAGTGGCTTATTACGGGTCAGAGAAGGCGCAGGGAGAGGTACAGCCGTCTGCTCCACCGTCATAGCCCGTAACCCTGCCTGGAGCCCGCGTGCCAGCTGCGGGACGGGCAAACCGTGGGTAGTTGAGAGATGAATGCAGTTCAGCAGTAAAATGCGAAGCTTACAAACCTGCCTGCTTCTCCCCGCTGGTTAATCCCAATGTGATATCAGGTCATGCCTGTGAAGGCCAATAGATAGGGCTCTGCTGATTTCATTCAGGGATTGAATTTCACCTCTAAATAAGCATGTATCAAATGTGCAATTATTTAATCAAACAGTTCCTCCTTTATTTTTCAGCCAAGCCTTCCAGGCAGATTTCAGGCTTTGTATTATAACAGCTACTGATAAGGTAAATGCTCCAAACAGTTCAGATAAACACGATGAACTACTGTGGGAGAAGGCAGCCAATTTTCTCACTAGTGTAAATCCAATCAAAATCTTTTAGATAGCACAGGAAACAAATTCACAGTTTAAAAACATATTCTGAACTTATTTGTGAATATTGTTAAAATTGTGGGCAGGAATTTTCTGATTTTACTAAGTTCATTGACTTCACCGTAAGTATTCAACTAATTAGAACTTTCATTTATATATAGATTTGTTTCTTCAATGGAAGAAGCAAGTGCTGATTTCTAAAGCCAGATACATTTTGATCTAGAACATGAATTGGTAGTTTTCCCTTCCTCATTTTTCATACTTGTCTTCTGGACCTCTCCACTAATTACAGGGAAAACAAACTACAGCCTGCCTGTTATCCTACCATCTTGACAACTAGGATACAATGCGCAGAGAGTTGTGGGGGTTTTTTTTATCCCTGTACCTTTTATGCCAGTGAGCAGAGCTATTTAGACCTGGGTGAGGGAATTTAACCTCATCCAGGGAAAGGGTTTTGAGAGTGTCTTCATTCCCAAAGGCTGCTAGAGACTATACCCATCTGAGTTAGGAAACTCCCTGATGCCACTGGACTCTCCGTCATTTAGGTAATGAAGATGAGTATCGAACAGTAACCGAAACTGAAAAATGCTGAAAGTGTTATTGATTAAACAAGAGACAAAATGAACAGGAAAACAGTCTTCTCCCCGTCACTGATGTCTGTTAGGACCATTACATCTGTAAAAATGATATGCAATAAAACTTTCTCTAGGCACAAGAGTTAAGTGCAATGTAGCTACAATGTTTTCTGGTTTTGTTTTTTAGAGATCCCTTAAACCTTTTTTCCAAAATGTCAGTTTTGTGATCAAATGGAAACATATTTGCATATTTCCATAATTTACACAAAGGCATTTTACACAGTCAGCTAGTTTTACCCTTGAATATTGCATCACTTTAAAAAACCAAACAAACAACCGCCCCCAAAAAAAACAAACAAAAATCCCCCCAAAACCCCCCCAACAAACCACACAACCAAGATTTAATTATTTTCCTTTTTTTTTCTTTTTTTTTTTTTTTTTTACAAGTAAGAAATGAGAAAAGGTGATAACAGAAACTGAAGTAAGATCTGTTAAAGAAGGAGCACAAGTTATTCTGGGGAATATGTGATTTCAGCTTCCCTAGGGTCTCTGCTTTCTTTTTGCAATGATCATCTCTCTCTTCTGCTGATTTTCCGTTGGGAACCATATGCTGCAGAGTTTTTCGATTGGGAACTATATTCTGCAGAGGTTTCTGAAGTGCATGCATTCATACACTGGCATTGTTCCACATAGACATAGTTATAATTTATGCTTGTTCCATTTTGGCAAGTCAGGATCACCTCTCTTGTTTGGCTGCTGAACTCCTGGCAGCAACTACACTCGTGTTGCATCTGGTTTGCTTCAAGAGAATACCTGTGTTCCGCCAGGAAAAGAAAATATATCTTCTCATTAAAAACTGACACACAGAAACCACCCAGTGACTTGTATTTTGGGGTTTGTTGGGGATGGTTTTTTTCACATCTTCTCTTCCTCCCTCCCTCCCCCACACACTTATGAATGCGATTTTAATGACCTGTCTCTTCAATAACAAAACTGTTCTTGCTTCCATTGAGTCTGATTCCACTCAATGGAATCGTATAAACAAATTAACTTTGTTGCTGTTCTGCAATCATGGAATCATTCAGGTTGGAAGAGACCCTTAAGATCATCGAGTCCAACCGTGAACGTAGCACTGCCAAGTCCACCGCTAAACCATCTCCCTAAACACCACATCTACACGTCTTTTAAATACCTCCAGGGATGGGGACTCCACCACTTCCCTGGGCAGCCTGTTCCAAGGCCTGACCACTCTGTCAGTGAAGAAATTTCTCCTCATGTCCAATCTAAACCTCCCTTGGCGCAACTTGAGGCCATTTCCTCTTGTCCTATCGCTGTTACTTGGGAGAAGAGACCAACCCCCACCTCACTACAACCTCCTTTCAGGTAGTTGTAGAGCGCGATGAGGTCTCCCCTCACCTCCTCTTCTCCAGGCTAAACACCCCCAGTTCCCTCAGTCGCTCCCCATCAGACTTGTGCTCCAGACCCTTCACCAGCTTCGTTGCCCTCCTCTGGACACGCTCCAGCACCTCCATGTCCTTCTTGTAGTGAGGGGCCCAGAACTGAACACAGGATTCGAGGTGCGGCCTCACCAGTGCCCAGTACAGGGGCACGACCACCTCCCTGCTCCTGCTGGCCACACCAGTTCTGATACAGGCCAGGATGCTGTTGGCCTTCTTGGCCACCTGGGCACACTGCTGGCTCATGTTCAGCCGGCTGTCGACCAGCACCCCCAGGTCCTTTTCCTCCGGGCACTTTCCAGCCGCTCTTCCCCAAGCCTGTAGCGTTGCCTGGGGTTGTTGTGACCCAAGTGCAGGACCCCGCACTTGGCCTTGTTGAACCTCATGAATTGGCCTTGGCCCATCGATCCAGCCTGTCCAGGTCCCTCTGCAGAGCCTTCCCACCCTCCAGCAGATCAACACTCCCGCCCAGCTTGGTGTCATCTGCAAACTGACTGAGGGAGCACTCGATCCCCTCGTCCAGGTCGTTGATAAAGATATTGAACAGGACCGGCCCCAGCACTGAGCCCTGGGGAACACCGCTCGTGACCGGCCGCCAACTGGATTTAACTCCGTTGACCACAACTCTCTGGGCCCGGCCGTCCAGCCAGTTTTTTACCCAGCAAAGAGGATGCCCGTCCAAGCCATAAGCAGCCAGTTTCTCCAGGAGAATGCTGTGGGAAACGGTGTCAAAGGCTTTACTAAAGCCCAGGTAAACAACATCCAAAACCTTTCCCTCATCCACTAAGCGGGTCACCTTGTCACAGAAGGGGATCAGGTTGGTCAAGCAGGACCTGCCTTTCATAAACCCATGCTGACTGGTTGTCGTGTACGTGCTGCGGATGGCACTCAAGATGATCTGCTCCATACCTTCCCTGGCACCAAGGTCAGACTGATAGGCCTATAGTTTCCCAGATCCTCCTTCTGGCCTTTGTTGTAGATGGGCGTCACATTTGCTAACCTCCAGTCAACTGGGACCTCCCCGGTTAGCCAGGACTGCTGATAAATGATTGAAAGTGCTTGGTGAGCACCTCCACCAGCTCCCTCAGTACCCTTGGGTGATTGATTAACTTGAGAGACCACAAGTATAGATGAAGCCATAGAGATGCTAAATTAAGTTTTTGGAACTTACACTGAGGAGCCAGGACAACTTCCTTCACAATATGCCAGCTCAACAGGTTCGGGAGATTCACAGTCACCGTGGCTGATCACAGTTTTCTTGCTGTAAGGTTTGCAGCTTGTAGCTTCACAAGAAGAGGGGGAAAAAACCGTATACTTCAGATCTCTAGTTCATAACTAAGTGACTGCTAAAACAATTTCGAAGTGCATGATGTCTGGTTATTGAGACTCTGTAGTATGTGACAGTGGGGGGGATACTGTGTAATGTATCTGGAGTTTTCAGGTTATTCTTTAATCTCAGCCATACAGTGTCTTTGGAAGATAATGCAGAGGCTTGAGCGTTGGTGGCTTGTGTCGTGGTATTCAGTACCAGGAAAACAGATTTTCTTTTTCTTTTTGAATAAACAGTGAAACACAGGGTCTTGATCAACAGAATAAGTGAAAACTGGGGGAGTGAAGAATCCTTCCATCTACTCAAAGATAGAAGTTGGATACAGCAGTGTACAAGCAGAAAACATGAACACAGCATTACTTACGTTTACATATTTTGCAGCAGCCATCGGGAGTAGTCTCTGCTTCATCCTTTGCAGAAGTAAAGAAGGAGGATTTGTATTAATGCACAGATGACAATCATGAGTAAGAATATGAGTGAGCATTACTGATACTGGGCAGAAGGCTCCTCTGTGATGAGCACTGAATGAAACCATGGATGACTTACTGTCCCCACCATAGAAGTCTTGAATCCTTGTAGCCTCTTGTAAAAATACTAATCTTTTCTTATTACTAATGTTACAGCAAGATTAATTTCATTCTTGAGACATTCCTGCATTCTTAGTGAAAGTGTTCTGTTATATTCTTCCTTGCCCCGCCCTTGTTCTTTTAAACTGCATTCAGTTGATGAAGAATTGAGTAAAACTTACAGGATCGCACTCTCCTGGGTTGTACTCGGGACATATTTTTTTAGTTTGGACTGCAACAAATTGATCTTCAATTTTTTCACATTTGTAATGGCTGCAATGATCGAGTGGCAGGATCTCATCAACCTAAGATTTTATAAGAAAAGAAAACTATTATTGTTTTCATTGTGATCTGGTATAGTATGATTACTTTAAAAATGTCTGAGCTAATTAAGTTCTCACACCTCAGAGATTCTCAGATACTTCTGAACTTCCCTCAAGTGGCAAATACGAAATTTTGCAAACTGTGGCTTGCTTGAAAGTTTAAATCCTGGATCTGAACACTCAGACCACAAATTAGAAACCATTGCCCAGTTAACCACACATATCAAGAATTTGTTATTCCAAGTAAGTGTTCAATTCAGAAAACTGGTGTGTTGTTTTCAGAGTAATTTCAGTGTTAATTAGATTTTTACTAGTAAGGGACCCGAGTTGACTCTTAGCTGTTCTACCATTTATTGGCTAATACAGAGATCTGAAAATGAAGAGAGCTACTTACGCTGAGCACCAGAACAGTGTTGTTACTTAGTTTGATTTTGCAAGCTACCTCAATACACTTCCCACAGCACTCTCCATCTGCAATCATATATTGATGACCCTATTCACAAGCAGATGAAAGAGAAAGTATGTTGAGCTGGTGATGGATAATTCTAGTCTTCCTGTAATTGAGGGCCGACTGGGCAGCCTGGAGAAACTGAACTCACCAGTGGGCAAGATGTTTCACATTGAAGTGTTTCACAATGCACAATATTTGCTTTAGTCACTGGATTTTTCTCCGAAGTGCAAGTACAGTTCTTACATGAATTGATTATTGTTGACACTCCAACCTGGAAGACAGAAAAAAAAATTCAAATGGAAACAGTTTCTATATAACGTATAGGCAGAGTTGAAAGCATTGCTGAGAACCATTAAGGTCGTTGAAACACAAGTACGACTGAGTTGTTGAACTCTCTTCAAACATAATAAAGTTGTTTGGCTTTATGCCTTGCAAGGAAACACACATTAGGAGGAAACTAAATGAAGCAATATAAAAGAGAAAAGTAAATTAATAAAATGCAGGTAAGACACGTTCGTACTGCCTCGTCATTTTACCAGCTTTTCAATGCTCCATTTAAGAATTTTTTTTCCCCTTTAAGTCATGTTCAGTGGTTACAAAACAATTATAATTTACAAATGGAGATTAAATTAATTGGATACATATGCAGATACATAAGCAGAGATACAAATTTACACATGGATTTTAGTATTTCTGAAATGTATCCCCAAAAGGCTCCAGTGCTAATGTTTAAATTTTAACTAAATGACCTAAGTACCAATTTTAGCAAAAGATTTAGGGATCAATTAAAGCAAAAATCTTAGCTTTATTTTTGAAGGTTCTCTGGGCTTATTTCAAAGAATGGTTGAGTCTGGGCTATTCATCAGCTCATTTGGAAAATTCATTAATTCCAGAAGTGGGAGAGAGCTTAAAAAGAAAATACATCACTAAAAATGGTACACTCTTGTTTTACGCTACGTGTTAAGGAACTCTTCTGTGACGATTTTGGTTTTGACATTAGAAAAAAAATAACTTCCAGTTAAGGGCTAGAGGTAAAACAACATGTGCTGGGAAAAGAACTTTCTCAAAGGCTTATTTTGGTAGAAAGGGTGTACACTTCACTTCCAGCAATATACCACTATAAGTATAACATTCTCACCGGGTATACTGTACCGTTAATGAAACAGATGTCAGGTATTTGTTCTGAAAAACAAACAAACAAAAAATTCCAGAGTGAACTCAAATTGTGAGACTTCTTGAGAAGTCAAGATGTTACAAAGGTTTGTTACTAACACAGAGATTATGCAAAACTTGAATTCAATCCCCCCTATATGCTTAGACCTCATATTTAGCATAGCTGGACGGTTAAGTAAAGTTTCATCTTTGAAATTAGCTAGAAGAGTTGAAGAGGAATGGCTTCAAACTCGAGCTATACATGAAAAATCCCTTTTTTGCCCTTTCAATATCAGGTTCACTTCAAATTAAATTAGTTTTTTGCTCTTTGAACCCTAGAAGTCCAGTAACCTTCAAAGATGCCTTTGTTATTGATTCTTTATGACCTCTCAGAACATGGCTTGGACGGAAGATTGACTGTGAGTGGGAGAAAGGTATTCCTACCGTGGTCTTATAAATAATTTGACAACATGGCAGAGCCCATTGATGTCTTTCACAGAACTACTTCAAACTTGGCTGTTCCTTCGTTTTGATCTTCCTGTTTTGGGCTTAATTTATGGCTACCTTTTTCTTTTTATTCTTTTGTAAAAATATATGTGTATAAAAATAGATGTATATAAATAAATATAACTGTTGGATTTTTAAATTTTTGTGAGCATTCAACAACAGTGTAAGTATAATTATTTTTTTTCATACATCGACAATTCAGTTACTGATTACAATTCATGTGTTATTGCTTTGTGTTACTTGCTTTTGTAGTTAAGCTTTCTGCTGGCTTATTCTTATGTTTATGTATCTTAGTTTAGCTACAGTCAGGCTAATTAGAATATGCTCCAATGTTACATTAATAACATTAAATATAATACATTAATAACCTTTATGATTACAGATTGAAGGTTCAAGTGGCCTATGTCTATCCTGCTCTCCCACCCAGTTTTTAAATAAATTTCTAATGCATATTTAGCCAAAAATGGATGCGTGTTCACTGAGCCGGAATAATTTAAGGAAGGTATTGCTGGTTTTGTCATACATGAAGAACTTGCTTAGATATTAACAGAAGTGCAAATGTAATTTACCAGTGTCTGTAGCCTGGTGTGTATATATGTATTTTTAATACTTACGGCATTCAAATTCAGGACAACATAGGTCTTTTGATGGTAGTACAGGCACGCGAACAAATCCTATGTCACAAATTTCAGGCAGAGCTGTTTGGCATAGGAGCGGCTTGCATTGGACAGTACCAGTGACGGGGTCACAGACACAGTTCTGGCATTCACTTATCCAGTTCTCTCCAGGCTGAAAATATGTAAATGATTTATTCTTAAGTGCTCTCTCACCCTAGTTGTTCTGGGTCACCTTGAGATAGACTCTCAAAATTGGTAGGGAGTTCAGATTAGAATTTTCTTAGCATATGATTTCAGACCTTAAGAGCAGGCAAGCTGAGAACTATCACAGAATTTTTTTCTGTGTAGAAGGAATGAGATTTTAACACTTTCATAGCTGATCTACTTATTTCTATGACATTTAAATGTCTTTTATTAAAAAAAAAGTCTTTGCCATGGTATTAGTGAGCTTTTCAATCTCCAGATTACTTAAAAGCCTGGTAACGCCAGGTTAAGAATTGTGTGCTATCTGGTAATTTGTAACATGACCAACTTTGTTATTGAAATACATACAAGTTGATTTGAATTGATTATTAGAGGACAGAAATTGGGCTGGTTTTGCAATGATGATAGAACAGAAAATAATGAGGGGAACCACCTTTCGTGGAGGACTGACATCAGTACAGTTTCTTCCTACTGAAGTTGTGAGGGATGTTGCTGTGGTTGGTGAGATAGAAGAAAATACACGTTCTGTGGATGAGGCGGCTTGTGTTGTAATTTCTGGGGCGACTGAAGTGAAAGGAGTTGTCGAAGGACATGGCCCCTGAAATGGGTGAATTTCGCATTCCTTGCTGCAAAGTGCATAAAAATTACAGCCAGCCTTGTCTGTTCTGTTGTATACCACTTCCCCTGTAGAGAAAATTTGGAAGAGAAATTAAAAGACCAATGAAAATACTTTGGGAAAAAACCCAAGAAAATATTGTGAAAATATAAGGTGTATTCATGTGTATGAAGTTCTATGTTTAGATGATTTTAAGTGGTTATCTTTAATTGAATAGAGTATTAAGGGTTTATATTGCTTATGAAAATTTTTATAACCATAAAATAAGACACTTACCAGGAGAAAAAATATTACCAAACACTTGACAAAAACATGGAGTTGTTCTGCTTGATGTAACATATGTACTCGCTTCTGTGGTGATAGGTGTGCTCAGGGAAGAACTGAAGATTGCAGAAGTGCTTGTTGTAACATGGCTTGACTGTGATGTACCAGTTGTAGCTACTGTTGAGCACAAGACATGCTTTAGTATGCAGCACAGGATTTTGATCTCATAATTTTAACATATTGGGGAGGACTGTTCAAATTTCCGGCAAATCAAGTCAACGTTTTGGTTACATTCAATTATTTGACCTACTGCTAAGTGAAGATCGTTGAAATCTTTTACTTCTACCCTGAATATCATCTGGGATTTGGCAAATCTTATGAGATTTAGCTCTAATGTTTTCAAAAGTTTCGAAGTCACCACTGTCTCTCTTGAGGTCAGGATAAATAATATCAAGCTACGGGGTTCACTCACACACCTGTCTAAGACAGATACCAGTAGCAGAAGGACAGATAGATGAAAAAGCGGTTTATATATTGGAAGAAATAGGGATGATAGTGGAAGAAGTCACAGAAGACGATACCAATGTTGTTCTACTGAAATAGCTGTTTCTAACCTTTCCAGAGGTAGACAATGACATACCTGGGCTGCTTGTGTTAGTGAACATTGAAGGAAAAACAGTGGTGGCAGTACTTTGTCTGGTAGAAGAAAGAGATGTTGGAAGAACACCTTTACCACCTATGGTGCTTGTAAGTCCTGTCTGGGGGAGAGTGGAGGTGGCAGTGGGTGATGTTGGAGCCTGTGTTGCCACAGTGGAGGTTTCTGCTGGAGCAGACGTGGCTGTGGACATCGTGGTGCTCCCTGTGGTGGTCCAGGAGGTGCTGGTAGTCCTACTGGCTGAGGTGGGTGCTGTTGGTGTGGTAGCGATGATGGTCGTGCGTTGTGTTGGTAGGGCAGTGGTACTGGGGACAGCTGTGGTGCCAGTGGTGGTTCTTATTTTTGGTTCGGTGACAGTGGAGGCAGCAGTGGTTGATGTTGGAGCCTGTGTTGCCACAGTGGAGGCTTCTGCTGGAGCAGACGTGGCTGTAGACGTTGTGGTGCTTCCTGTGGTGATCCAGGAGGTGCTGGTAGTGCTACTGGCTGAGGTGGGCGCTGTTAGTGTGGGAGTGACGATGGTTGTGCCTTGTGTCGGAGGCAGAGAGGTCTTGGTGGTGCTGGCCCTACTGGTGGTAGTGATGATGGTCGTGCCTTGTGTTGGTGGCTTAGTGGTACTGGGGACAGCTGTGGTGCCAGTGGTGGTTCTTATTTTTGGTTCGGTGACAGTGGAGGCAGCAGTGGTTGATGTTGGAGCCTGTGTTGCCACAGTGGAGGTTTCTGCTGGAGCAGACGTGGCTGTGGATATTGTGGTGCTTCCTATGGTGGTCCAGGAGGTGCTGGTGGTGCTGCTGGCTGACGTGGGTGCTGTTGGTGTGGGAGTGACGATGGTCGTGCGTTGTGTTGGTGGGGCAGTGGTACTGGCGACAGCTGTGGTGCCAGTGGTGGTTCTTATTTTTGGTTCGGTGACAGTGGAGGTGGCAGTGGTTGATGTTGGAGCCTGTGTTGCCACAGTGGATGTTTCTGCTGGAGCAGGCGTGGCTTTGGACGTTGTGGTGCTTCCTATGGTGGTCCAGGAGGTGCTGGTGGTGCTACTGGCTGAGGCGGGCGCTGTTGGTGTGGGAGTGACGATGGTTGTGCCTTCTGTCGGAGGGGGAGAGGTCTTGGTGGTGCTGGCCCTGCTGGTGGTAGTGATGATGGTCGTGCGTTGTGTTGGCGGGGCAGTGGTACTGGGGACAGCTGTGGTGCCAGTGGTGGTTCTTATTTTTGGTTCGGTGACAGTGGAGGTGGCAGTGGTTGATGTTGGAGCCTGTGTTGCCACAGTGGAGGTTTCTGCTGGAGCAGACGTGGCTGTGGACATCGTGGTGCTCCCCGTCGTGGTCCAGGAGGTGCTGGTAGTGCTACTGGCTGAGGTGGGTGCTGTTGGTGTGGTAGCGACGATGGTCGTGCGTTGTGTTGGCGGGGCAGTGGTACTGGGGACAGCTGTGGTGCCAGTGGTGGTTCTTATTTTTGGTTCGGTGACAGTGGAGGTGGCAGTGGGTGATGTTGGAGCCTGTGTTGCCACAGTGGAGGCTTCTGCTGGAGCAGACGTGGCTGTGGACGTTGTGGTGCTTCCTGCGGTCGTCCTGGAGGTGCTGGTAGTGCTACTGGCTGAGGTGAGCGCTGTTGGTGTGGGAGTGATGATGGTCGTGCCTTGTGTTGGTGGGTTAGTAGTACTGGGGACTGCTGTGGTGCCAGTGGTGGTTCTTATTTTCGGTTCGGTGACGGTGGAGGTGGCAGTGGTTGATGTTGGAGCTTGTGTTGCCACAGTGGTGGTTTCTGCAAGAGAGGCTGTAGTGGAGGACCTTGCGGTGGTGCCTGGTGGTGCTGATGTTGTCTGGCAGTGATTACGGTCACAGCACAGCACCTTGACCTCGTAGTCGAAGCACATAGGGTACTTTCTTATCTGATCCTTATTTCTGCACACAAGCCCAGTGTCAAGGCTGCACTCAAATTTCTGTCCCAGTTTCTCCAGACTCCTCTGAGGGTAATCTTTAGCACGGCACTTGATGTCTTGTGGGTTGTCGCACAGTGCATACCCAGCGGCTCGGATTTTTGCAAATGTCTCTATGTCTCCATTTTGGCTACCAGGGCTAGGGGAATCCAAGTCAAACCACTGCGTCCAGGCACAGTGCTGCTGGCAGCTGTTTGTGGTCCTGGAGGTGCTGGCAGTGGTGGTGGCTGCTGAGGTGGGCGCTGTTGTTGTGGGAGTGATGGTGGTTGTGCCTCGTGTTGGAGGGGTAGAGGTCTCGGTGGTGCTGGCCCTGCTGGTGGTAGTGATGATGGTCGTGCGTTGTGTTGGTGGGGCAGTGGTACTGGGGACAGCTGTGGTGCCAGTGGTGGTTTTTATTTTTGGTTCGGTGACAGTGGAGGCAGCAGTGGTTGATGTTGGAGCCTGTGTTGCCACAGTGGAGGTTTCTGCTGGAGCAGACATGGCTGTGGACATCGTGGTGCTCCCTGTGGTGCTCCGGGAGGTGCTGGTAGTGCTACTGGCTGAGGTGGGCGCTGTTGGTGTGGGAGTGACGATGGTTGTGCCTTCTGTCGGAGGGGGAGAGGTCTTGGTGGTGCTGGCCCTGCTGGTGGTAGTGATGATGGTCGTGCGTTGTGTTGGCGGGGCAGTGGTACTGGGGACAGCTGTGGTGCCAGTGGTGGTTCTTATTTTTGGTTCGGTGACAGTGGAGGTGGCAGTGGTTGATGTTGGAGCCTGTGTTGCCACAGTGGAGGTTTCTGCTGGAGCAGATGTGGCTGTAGACGTTGTGGTGCTTCCTGCGGTCGTCCTAGAGGTGCTGGTGGTGCTACTGGCTGAGGTGGGCGCTGTTGGTGTGGGAGTGACGATGGTTGTGCCTCGTGTTGGAGGGGTAGAGGTCTCGGTGGTGCTGGCCCTGCTGGTGGTAGTGATGATGGTCGTGCGTTGTGTTGGCAGGGCAGTGGTACTGGGGACAGCTGTGGTGCCAGTGGTGGTTCTTATTTTCGGTTCGGTGACAGTGGAGGCAGCAGTGGTTGATGTTGGAGCCTGTGTTGCCACAGTGGAGGTTTCTGCTGCAGCAGATGTGGCTGTGGATGTTGTGGTGCTCCCCGTGGTGGTCCAGGAGGTGCTGGCAGTGCTACTGGCTGAGGCGGGCACTGTTGGTGTGGGAGTGACGATGGTTGTGCCTTCTGTCGGTGGGGGAGAGGTCTCGGTGGTGCTGGCCCTGCTGGTGGTAGTGATGATGGTCATGCGTTGTGTTGGCGGGGCAGTGGTACTGGGGACAGCTGTGGTGCCAGTGGTGGTTCTTATTTTTGGTTCGGTGACAGTGGAGGTGGCAGTGGTTGATGTTGGAGCCTGTGTTGCCACAGTGGAGGTTTCTGCTGGAGCAGATGTGGCTGTAGACGTTGTGGTGCTTCCTGCGGTCGTCCTAGAGGTGCTGGTGGTGCTACTGGCTGAGGTGGGCGCTGTTGGTGTGGGAGTGACGATGGTTGTGCCTCGTGTTGGAGGGGTAGAGGTCTCGGTGGTGCTGGCCCTGCTGGTGGTAGTGATGATGGTCGTGCGTTGTGTTGGTGGGGCAGTGGTACTGGGGACAGCTGTGGTGCCAGTGGTGGTTCTTATTTTTGGTTCGGTGACAGTGGAGGCAGCAGTGGTTGATGTTGGAGCCTGTGTTGCCACAGTGGAGGTTTCTGCTGGAGCAGACATGGCTGTGGACATCGTGGTGCTCCCTGTGGTGCTCCGGGAGGTGCTGGTAGTGCTACTGGCTGAGGTGGGCGCTGTTGGTGTGGGAGTGACGATGGTTGTGCCTTCTGTCGGAGGGGGAGAGGTCTTGGTGGTGCTGGCCCTGCTGGTGGTAGTGATGATGGTCGTGCGTTGTGTTGGCGGGGCAGTGGTACTGGGGACAGCTGTGGTGCCAGTGGTGGTTCTTATTTTTGGTTCGGTGACAGTGGAGGTGGCAGTGGGTGATGTTGGAGCCTGTGTTGCCACAGTGGAGGTTTCTGCTGGAGCAGACGTGGCTGTAGACGTTGTGATGCTCCCCGTCGTGGTCCAGGAGGTGCTGGTAGTGCTACTGGCTGAGGTGGGCGCTGTTGGTGTGGTAGTGATGATGGTCGTGCGTTGTGTTGGCGGGACAGCAGTACTGGGGACAGCTGTGGTGCCAGTGGTGGTTCTTATTTTTGGTTCGGTGACAGTGGAGGCAGCAGTGGTTGATGTTGGAGCCTGTGTTGCCACAGTGGAGGTTTCTGCTGGAGCAGACGTGGCTGTAGACGTTGTGGTGCTTCCTGCGGTCGTCCTAGAGGTGCTGGTGGTGCTACTGGCTGAGGTGGGCGCTGTTGGTGTGGGAGTGACGATGGTTGTGCCTCGTGTTGGAGGGGTAGAGGTCTCGGTGGTGCTGGCCCTGCTGGTGGTAGTGATGATGGTCGTGCGTTGTGTTGGCAGGGCAGTGGTACTGGGGACAGCTGTGGTGCCAGTGGTGGTTCTTATTTTCGGTTCGGTGACAGTGGAGGCAGCAGTGGGTGATGTTGGAGCCTGTGTTGCCACAGTGGATGTTTCTGCTGGAGCAGACGTGGCTGTAGATGTTGTGGTGCTCCCTGTGGTGCTCCGGGAGGTGCTGGTAGTGCTACTGGCTGAGGCGGGCACTGTTGGTGTGGGAGTGACGATGGTTGTTCCTTCTGTCGGAGGGGGAGAAGTCTCGGTGGTGCTGGCCCTGCTGGTGGTAGTGATGATGGTCGTGCGTTGTGTTGGCGGGGCAGTGGTACTGGGGACAGCTGTGGTGCCAGTGGTGGTTCTTATTTTTGGTTCGGTGACAGTGGAGGCAGCAGTGGTTGATGTTGGAGCCTGTGTTGCCACAGTGGAGGCTTCTGCTGGAGCAGACGTGGCTGTGGACGTTGTGGTGCTTCCTGCGGTCGTCCTGGAGGTGCTGGTAGTGCTACTGGCTGAGGTGGGCACTGTTGGTGTGGGAGTGATGATGGTTGTGCCTCGTGTTGGTGGGTTAGTAGTACTGGGGACTGCTGTGGTGCCAGTGGTGGTTCTTATTTTCGGTTCGGTGACGGTGGAGGTGGCAGTGGTTGATGTTGGAGCCTGTGTTGCCACAGTGGTGGTTTCTGCAAGAGAGGCTGTAGTGGAGGACCTTGCGGTGGTGCCTGGTGGTGCTGATGTTGTCTGGCAGTGATTACGGTCACAGCACAGCACCTTGACCTCGTAGTCGAAGCACATAGGGTACTTTCTTATCTGATCCTTATTTCTGCACACAAGCCCAGTGTCAAGGCTGCACTCAAATTTCTGTCCCAGTTTCTCCAGACTCCTCTGAGGGTAATCTTTAGCACGGCACTTGATGTCTTGTGGGTTGTCGCACAGTGCATACCCAGCGGCTCGGATTTTTGCAAATGTCTCTATGTCTCCATTTTGGCTACCAGGGCTAGGGGAATCCAAGTCAAACCACTGCGTCCAGGCACAGTGCTGCTGGCAGCTGTTTGTGGTCCTGGAGGTGCTGGCAGTGGTGGTGGCTGCTGAGGTGGGCGCTGTTGTTGTGGGAGTGATGGTGGTTGTGCCTCGTGTTGGAGCGGGAGAGGTCTCGGTGGTGCTGGCCCTGCTGGTGGTAGTGATGATGGTCGTGCGTTGTGTTGGCGGGGCAGTGGTACTGGGGACAGCTGTGGTGCCAGTGGTGGTTTTTATTTTTGGTTCGGTGACAGTGGAGGCAGCAGTGGTTGATGTTGGAGCCTGTGTTGCCACAGTGGAGGTTTCTGCTGGAGCAGATGTGGCTGTAGACGTTGTGGTGCTTCCTGCGATCGTCCTAGAGGTGCTGGTAGTGCTACTGGCTGAGGTGGGCACTGTTGTTGTGGGAGTGATGGTGGTTGTGCCTCGTGTTGGAGCGGGAGAGGTCTCGGTGGTGCTGGCCCTGCTGGTGGTAGTGATGATGGTCGTGCGTTGTGTTGGCAGGGCAGTGGTACTGGGGACAGCTGTGGTGCCAGTGGTGGTTCTTATTTTTGGTTCGGTGACAGTGGAGGCAGCAGTGGTTGATGTTGGAGCCTGTGTTGCCACAGTGGAGGTTTCTGCTGGAGCAGACATGGCTGTGGACATCGTGATGCTCCCCGTGGTGGTCCAGGAGGTGCTGGTGGTGCTGCTGGCTGAGGTGGGCGCTGTTGGTGTGGGAGTGACGATGGTCGTGCGTTGTGTTGGCGGGGCAGTGGTACTAGGGACAGCTGTGATGCCAGTGGTGGTTCTTATTTTCGGTTCGGTGACAGTGGAGGTGGCAGTGGGTGATGTTGGAGCCTGTGTTGCCACAGTGGTGGTTTCGGCTGGAGCAGACGTGGCTGTGGATGTTGTGGTGCTTCCTGCGGTCGTCCTAGAGGTGCTGGTGGTGCTACTGGCTGAGGTGGGCGCTGTTGGTGTGGGAGTGACGATGGTTGTGCCTTGTGTCGGAGGCGGAGAGGTCTTGGTGGTGCTGGCCCTGCTGGTGGTAGTGATGATGGTCGTGCCTTGTGTTGGTGGCTTAGTGGTACTGGGGACAGCTGTGGTGCCAGTGGTGGTTCTTATTTTTGGTTCGGTGACAGTGGAGGCAGCAGTGGTTGATGTTGGAGCCTGTGTTGCCACAGTGGAGGTTTCTGCTGGAGCAGACGTGGCTGTGGATATTGTGGTGCTTCCTATGGTGGTCCAGGAGGTGCTGGTGGTGCTGCTGGCTGACGTGGGTGCTGTTGGTGTGGGAGTGACGATGGTCGTGCGTTGTGTTGGCGGGGCAGTGGTACTGGGGACAGCTGTGGGGCCAGCGGTGGTTGTCATTGCTGGCTGGGGGCGGGTTGAGGCAGTAGTGGTTGATGTTGGAGCCTGTGTTGCCGCAGTGGTGATTTCTGCTGGAGCTGACGTGGTCTGGTAACCTGTTGTTGAGACTTCTGATGTCTTTGCTGTAACTGAAGTTTCAGTCAGAGGAGTCGTGCTTTCTCTGTGTCTTGTTGACATTGTAGGAACTTCGGTGTTTAGCGCTTCAGTTTGTTTTTTCGTTGTTGTTTTTGTCTTTGTCTGTACTGTAAATTGTGTTGATTTTATAGCAGTAGTTGTTGTGAATTCTTCTGTGGTTGTTGGTGTTGTAGTTTGTATTTCTCTACATGGTACATAGCTGCAGCATGATATTCTGATTTCATAATTATAGCAGTACTTAGATTGTTGGTCTTTGTTATTGCATATTAATCCTTTGCTTTGACTACATTGTACCGTTTGGTTAAGTCTGGTTATTTCTGTATCTGGGTATTCTTTGGCTCTGCATTGAATACCGTTTGGGTTTTTACATACGCTGTATCCTTTAACTGTGAGATTTTCAAATGTTTCATAATCTCCACTGTCCTCTTTGTTTTCAGGCTGTGTGCCATCATACCATTCTGACCATGCACATACATTCTTCACACATACAGTTGTCACTGGTGTTGCGGTTGTCATTTCTGTAATTAAAAGGAGGAAATATAAGTTTTGTCTGTTCTTATTAAAGAAAGTGCCAGGAAAAAATTATTAATCTTCCACATATTCTAATGTTGTATGTAATATTATATATGTTAATATAGTATTTTAATTTTAATGAACTTGCTTTGACAGTCTTGAATTTCATTTCTAAGGTAGGTTTTGAGCTCATGACTGTATTATTTTTCTAGTGGTACTTTATGTGACATTTATTAAAAAACTGCAGTCAAGTATAGCTAATATGATATCCTTTGTGTGCAATGTAAATACATAGGATAATGTGATCTCATGATTGCTATGGTATAAGTAAGAGGAGGTTTTATTCTCCTTGGTATTATCTCTGTACTTATTTACACTTAACTGCATAACCACACAGGCTTGAAAATATTTTTACAGGTTAATGACTTTTCTACTTGTTTTAATGTTATAACATGTAATATACTTATAAATATAAAATATATATTCAACACATTATTTTATATATAATACATTATAATATAGAATACAGATATACAATATATATGAAATATATAATCTAATAAGTATTTTCTACCTATTTTAATAAGATTTCTTTTTATATTCTTAGCATTTTGAAGATAACCATTTGGAATATATACCACTTATATACCACCATCCATATGAATGTTTCTTAATAGAAGATTTAAAGTTGAATATTTAGTTCTTGCTGTAGTATTATATAATTTTGTGGAAACATTTCTCACAATTTCTCAGAATTACATGGTCACTATAATGAGTTAACTGTAGGAATAATGTAGAGATGTACTGCAGGAGTAGAAGGAAACTATTGATTTGATTATTAAATACAATTAGGGAAGTTTCCAAAGAATGGTTTTAAATAATTTGAGCATTCCCTCAAACTAGATTTCTTATCTCCGATTTGCACTAATGAGGTCAGTAATTTAAAAAATGGCTGTAATTGTCTTTTGTGTTTTCAGAAGTTGGTCTACAACTGCTGTTTTTTGTTTGCAAGGAGATAAAGAGATTCTTCAGGGTGCAATGATTGATAAGGTCTATTATTTTTTCCCCTGGAAAAACCATGGTGAAACAGGGAGACTGAGTTTGTAAGAAATGCTGTACTCATTTCTACATCCTTGATTATGGTCTCTAGCCACGGAAGCTGCCAGATGACTAGGTGGCTCCAGCAGAAGTCAACAGTTTCAAGTAAAATTATATGCCATTAACTGATGAAAAGGCTCTCCCTTTCAGGCAATTTCCAGTCCCTTCCAGAGATTTTTCAGTTATTTTAAAGAGTATTCATGCGTACCTGAAGCAGTAGTTGTGGGCTGACTTGTAGAAAATGTAAATGGGGTTGTTGTAAAGCCACATCTAAAGATATTTCTGTTTATTGTTCCATTGATGTCACATGTTGCACTGAAACACCATCCAGTTCCATCTGTGGTGTTGTAGATGAGTTCACCATATTTATATTTGTTCTCTTCGTAAATGCAGTGGCATGCTGTAATTCAGAAAAAGTTTGTTGTCAGGCATCTATGAAAAGGTAATACCCAGTATTTCATTTTCTTAATAATTCTTGTTAGCTGTCTTACCTTTATCATCAAACTTGCACTGTAAACCTTCTGATGTGCATTCACTGAAACAAAAAACATAAAAAACCACATATTTTTTGATTATGAGGTAATTTTATTAGTCATCTTTCTACCAGATACTAGCATCAAAAGACAGGACATTTTATTTTTGTTTATTCCTTGAGTGTCCAATTCACGTTGGCTCCTTTTTGCCATTGTTTTCCAAAATCTTTCTTTATATTAAACCCAAACTTATAAATAGAAGTGAAGCTAAATATTGTTAAAAGCTACATGTAGAAGTCTTAAGGAAGACTTTCCTTCTTTCCTCCTTATCACTTTCCTTGCACTTGCAATGTTTTTGTACTAAAAAGCAGGCTAAAAAGAGTCTAAATACTACAAGCAGTATAAGAATGTAATAAAATCCTTGGAAGTAGACCTCTATTAGATATCTATACTCCTGGAACAATGTTTTTCCTGCTATAGGAATGGGAAATAGAGAAAGCCTGGTCATAAAGGACTTAATGTTCTTGTTGTATCTTTATACTGAGGATTTACAACATAATCAGGAACAAATTCAACAGACTATAAAATCACATAAGAACTTCTTGCTACTAATGCAGTAAGAAAACTGGCATTTGGTAGTAAGGCATCATTTTTACACAGGTAGCATAAACTAGTCTTGTCGTGTAACAGGAACATGCAATTTCCCACTGCTGTTTTGATTGTTTTTCCTTGTACACGATTAGGCTGGTACGTTAAGTCTTACCATAAATGACATTCATCCCGTCTATATATCTTTCCATCTTCATTATCATAACAGTCACAGAGACTGACGCACTTCATCTGATCCTCATGAAAATATGGCTTATCTGGTGGGCAGTTAGGGTAGCAGCCTGAAGGAAGGAAAAGGGCATAGAGAAGGTAGAAAAGGAGGGAATGAGATACAGCAAAAGTTTTATTTGTGCAGAATGTGTTTGCAGGTCTTGTTTTTAACAGTCGTAGTTTTTACTACTTAATGTTTTCCAGTAATTTTAGGAAGTAATGCAGAGTACTAGCATGAGCAGAGCCCACCCACAAGGACTTAGTCCTAGAGATGTTTTTAACTCCAATTTCCATACTCTGCCTCCATTCACGTGGATGTAATGATGTTGAAGAGAATTGAATGGTGCAAATGCAGCTGATGGGGGAAATACACTCCATTAAAGACCATTAAAAATACAATAAAATGTACCCACTTAAAGGTACTTGCAACTCTTTTTACCTTCTAAACCTGGCAGGTTATGGAGGCATTTTCCACTTGGGTTTCTACAGGTCTTCATACAGGAGGCTCCACAAGGCTTATAGTGCCATTCACATTCCCCTTGTTGATTGTAGTAATCACAGAATAGTGCTAAGGAGAAACAGAAATTTGGACATGTTCAGAAAAAAAAAAGAGCTTTTTTTGACTCGTGTCTGTTCATCATATCCCTGCAATGCTGCTTGAACAGTCTTGAAAACTGTGAATGAATATGTGAAAAATGTGTGACCATCAGAACAGCTTGGTGTGAAACGTCTACACAGTGAGATTATAATGCACGTATGTAAGATACCCAGAGTGTGTGTTCAAGGACATCGGCAAGGCACTGTACATTTAACTACACTCTCAGAAGAAGTGTTTATGACATAAAACTCACGACAGATTGATGGGGTTCTCCAGGCTATGCAGACACCAACTTCACTACATGCTTGAGCGTAGGCAGCTACTGCTGTACAAAAGCAATCACAGTCTCCTCCAGTGTCACATGCACAAGCATCTGTCACACATGCCTGGTAATATTTTGCTGGTTCAACCTGTTATTAAAAAGAAATTTTATGCTATACATCCTGCCTTCTAAATTCTTTCTTAGCTTTGCTAGGGTAATTTTCTTAAAACTGTAATATCTCAGAAGAAAGGCCTACATCAGTAATTTCTTTTTCTTTTGTTTATAGACACTGTTAAACACCAGACGTGATGCCAGATGATACATCCAAATCACATATTGACAGATTTTTAGACACCCAGATTTGTGTGCTACTGGCAGATTAGATTCGTGTTCCCAAGCAATATTAGGCAACTGCACTTGAAAATGAAAGTCTCTGCCAGTGGAAAGAACCAAGGTAATAGGAAGAGCACAGAGTTACCCTGCATTGTTTGGTATGTACTTTGCGTCAGATAAAGGCTATGCTGATACTTCATTATTATGTTATTATTTCACTGAACTTGTGTTCTGTACATGGTATATGAGAATTTTTATTCAAGTCACACTACAAAAAAATACATAGTAATTATGAAATTATTATTCTTTCATAATAGGTCAATATTTCCTATGAACTTAATATCCTTTTATTTCTTACGGGTAGGAACTATAAATCTGTCCCATTGAGTGGGATTCAGATTGAAGTTTTCCTGACACATTTCAAAGTGAAACATGCTAATGAATTAGGCATGCATGTTAAAATGTATGCGGATAGCAGCTTCAATAATACACAGACCTAGTCTTCACACAGTAAACTGCCCTGGTAATACCTGAGAGTGACAGGCAGCAAAGACGTTGCTGTTGATGATGCTACACTGCTTCTCTGACCAGGATTTTCGATAAGGGTTGGTAGAACATGGGTCCTTTATGCTGTAAGCATCAGGACATGTAGAGGATACTTTCCAGCTATTTCCAAACTCTAGGACATTCTCTACCACAGACTGACTCCTTGTAGTAAAGTCATTGATGCCGTTGCCATCATAATTTCCACAGAGGCCACAGATCTGGCCCTGCAAAGGGAAGTAAATAAAATAATAATGGATGTGAGAAAACTTGAAACAACATCTGAGACTGAAAGAATACTTGAAATTCAGCTCTTAGAATGGTGCCATTCCATTCTAACATTCCTGAACATCTTCATCCTTTGTTTCCTCAGAGCAACAGAACATGACCACTAAGGCTAGAAGGATACTGCTATTGACTTTTCTTCTTTTAAATCTGAACAATAAAACCATCTTTGTCATTGTAACCTTCTGTCTTTGAGGTATGTCTTTAACAAGGAAACGAGGACTCACAGTTAGCCGACTAATCTTTTCATTTAAGCCTTGTTTTATACACTAGATGTACATATAAAAAACAGCCTTACAAAGCTGTCATAAATACTACCAGTCCAGCCATGTAGTCTACTCATTGAGTCTTTACTGCTATGACTGCTCACAGGTATAAAAAGAAATGACATTTTCCTTGCACATCCAGAAATATCCCTCATTCTAATTTTATGGATCTGTAAAACTGTGATAGGCTACAATAGATGCTATGCTTTCTCTATGAATCTAAGGTGCATACTTTCCATATTACTACTATTTTTATAAAGTGCCAGTGGGTGAGGCAGCAAAAGAACCTATGATACTGAAATAAATTTGTATATCTAGTTCTAAATTACACTTAATTTATATACCTAACTGAAATGTCACTGTGGTATAAAATAAGATGGCAAATTCCTCATTTACTACAAGTTTTAGTACTTATATATCATAAGAGGAGAAGGAGTATGACAACAGGAATACATTTGCCTTATCACCTGTGTAGATATATGCTTGAAAAATACATGGTAGCATTTTACGAGAATCTTTCACTCATAATATTTCACTTCCTTGTTCTTGAAGTATGATATTTTGATTTGTGTGTCAATGAGAACCGGACACAATGGATTACTTTCAAGATCAAGATTACTCAACTGATTTCTACACATGTAGCTATGTAATTATAATAAGGTCTGATAACCTCTACCAAGGTTCAGTGGGCAATTTTAACAAAGTCAAGTCCAAAAAGGCGGTTTGCCAACTCAAGTTCTGTCAGTACAAATAGGTACTGAAAGCTGCCTTCAGAGCTCGGAACAGCAGCAGGATGATGACATGGCTTCCTGAGGCACCAGAGGAATGAAAAACAACATGGGATGTCCTGCAGCAATGCTAGAGACATCACCTGTTTAGGATCTTGGCAGGGTCTCAACAAAATTCACACCCAATCCAAATCTGGACTGTAAATTGCCATTTAACTGCTAGTTCCACACCTTAAAATCAGGGCTGAGCTTGATGAAGATGCTGGTTTTCTTGTCCCACATGAGGATCAGTCCGCTTGTGGTCTCGATTACCAAGTACATACCCATATAGCGGACTCTGTATGGCACCTCATCATTTTGTCCTCTCTTTACAATACTGACATGCTCCTCACCAAGTATCAGTTCATAGCCCTGAAACAGGAGGAAAAGGTGATTAGAAATGAACTCAATAGCTGTAGCTGTGGTCTTAAACATGTTTTTCTGCTTTTAAGAGTATTACAAATAGTTTATAAAATGAAAATAAATAATCCAAATGCAATAAATCAGAACTATGTAGTTCAAATCTCAGATTCCTGGAACTGTGGTGAAAAAGGTATTTTAAATGGCGTAGGTCAAAAAGAGTGTTTTGGTAGTCATGAAGGAACTACATTGCACAGAATAAAATAATCTTTTGACATGATAGACTAAATTTCAGCTAAAAACTATTTTCCTGTAGATCAGTAGTTTGCTCAAGAGTGGTATAAGATAGGGTGGGAAATGGGAAAGATAGAAGGCTGGGAAGCTCTACCAAATATTTCACCTGAATTTGATTTAAGCTTAATTTACAAGTTGATTTGCTTTTTAAAATATTTTTCCAACTTCCTTGAAGCAATGGATATCTAGGCTTCTCCTAAGCCCTAAACAGATACAGAACAAAACTGGTCTATATGCAAAACCTCCTTACCTCTAAGAAAACTTTGATAGATTTTGAGCAAGTTGTCCCAGTGTTGCCACAGGGAATATTTTCAGTGATAACCCTGAAGGTCCCGTTGGCTGTGCCACTCTTCCCACAGTGGTCCTGGGTAGAGAATAACATTTAAAAATATATTATTTTTGTAGACACGATCAAGGTTACATCTCATTTACTGTTGTTAATTATCAGTACCTGAACCAGTGTGTATTCACAGTTTCCATTGAAGCTGAACCTTTTGTCATCAAAGGTATTATAATGACCATCTCCATAAACAGCACAAGTGCCCTGACATTGATCTTCGGTACATTCCCACTTCCTATTCTTGCATACACTAGGAATGAGAATAAAATATTTTAATAATAAAACAACTCACTGTTTTGTGTAGACGTATCCCAAAATTCAGTATTTGTTTGGCAACTCATCCCTGGTAAATGTTATATTGATTCTGGAGTTAAAATAGTCTTTTACATTTTTCATGTAAAGAATTAAAGCGAAGTTCTGTTCTGCTGCTCTGAATGCATTAACTGCAAAATAGGATAATACTTAAACAATGTAGTCCCAAAGATTTCCTCCCATTCTGTGCTTTGGCCATCTGCCTACATCAGAAGGAAATCTGCTCATGCTGTTTAATCCAAAACTAAAAGATCCATCAGTTGATGAAATGTGCAATCCAAATCTTTCCTCACTGCTGTACTATTTAAGATCTTTGGAAAGCCAAATTATGGAACCAGGAATGCTACTTCCAAGGAAATATTTACCAGGTGTTACAGTCAACGTTGATCTTTTCCCCAGGCTTATACATGGCTTCATTGTGAATACATGGACATTCCTCTTCAGGAATACAACCACCATTCCCATCTAACACAAGCCCAGCTGGGCACACGCAGCCAGATATACATTGTGTGCTATACTGGAAAAGTCAAGAGGAAGATATGATTTCAGAATGAAATAATCACAGTAGAAAAAGGAAGATTAAATTCTCATAAAATGTCTTTATATGGTCTTATTTCTTAATGGCAGCTTAAATGGGAGAGGATTACAAAGTGCTTACAGGACAACGGAACAAAAAGGAAGTTATTTGCCATTGATTTAATAGAATATAAATCTGTTAAAGATAAATGTTTTATGTATGCCAATCCTGATTGTTCTGCTGGAGTCTGTGAAATTTGAAATACGTTAATCTTAAGTCTTACTCTGTGTTAGCTGAAGAAGCCTTGCACTTTGTAGTGGGTGATTTGTGATTGAACGGAGCTTTAAAAGGAAAATAACTAATATTTTTTTCAGTTTGGCTGAGTTACATTGAAATGTGTTTATCTCATATGGTACTTATTTGCGAAATGGCTTGTGGCTACCATGCACCTAGCCGGAGAAATATAATTAGATGTGCAAGAAGTTCACAATTGCATCAAGGTATGAGAAAGAATTATTTCTCCTAGCCAGTTTATAGCCAGCAATTTTCTCCTAAAGAAGTAAAATGCATGGCAGAGCCTTAGATATTTTCACTACTAATTACTATTACCTGCATTAGCTGAAGAAAGGTAGATACTAATCTTATGAATTAAGTGGATGTTACTTTATTATATTTTGGTTTAAGGGTCCCGTTGTTAATGCTTCATAACATGGTTTTAGGCTTTTGCTACAAGAACAAAGTATCTGTGTTGTAGATTTGAAGATAGATCAATTACATTGGCACCAAGAGCACAGACAAAACCTGGAAGCACCATTTCATCCAGCCATGTGTCCTGGTTTCGGCTGGAATAGAGTTCATTTTCTTCCCAGTAGCTGGTATAGTGCTGTGTTTTGGACTTAGTATGAGAATAATGTTGATAACACACTGATGTTTTAGTTGTTGCTAAGTAATGTTTAGCAAAAGTCAAAGA